>NC_092032.1:3271414-3578080 GCF_042242105.1 Pempheris klunzingeri | reverse complement strand
TTAGATTCACATGGGAAACAAACCCAGACCTTTGTTGCTATGTTTGTATTGCTTTCTTTATTATATTTGTGCGTAACATGACATGATCATGTGAAAAGATTATAAACTGAGGACAACTCTGAATAGTGTTATCTGCTATATATGTTTCACAGTAATGATGGTTCTAGTTCAGAGAACAAATACACTAGAAAGAGCCAGACATTAGTGACTGGACACATTTATTCTCAGGAGAAGAACATCTCCTGGCTCCTACTTCCTGCTTTTCACCAGATATGTGAAAAAGGAGTTGGGTGCTGGAATAAAATGCAGTGATGCACTATTGGTGCAAGTTAGCCCTCAAGCAAACAAAATATTGTGGAAATCATGCATGTCTCTTGGCGTCATGTATCAGTGTGATGAAGGTTACAGTCTTCTCATTGCTCCACACAGACCTTATCACTTGTGTCTGACTCCAGTTTTTGTCTCTCTCCGCCATATGTACTTCATTTATGCCATGAGGTATTCAAATAGTCTGTTTTCATTGCACTTCCTGTTTCTGTTTTTACCAACTGTTTTTACCAACGAAATTCCATTCCGACTGGATGGAAACCCATTGTACCTCACCCCAAATTGTGTATGGGAGTGGTTCGTCTCCCTAAGAAGCAGGTTGGTAGCTTGTTGGCATAGTGGTCCCTGTCATCAGCGTATGAATGAATGTGAATGAAGTGTTTTTGAGCGCTTTGAGCGGTCAGAAAGACCAGAAAGTCGCCACTCAAGTACAGTCGATTTATCGTACAGAGGCTCTGGTCACTCTCCTCTATGAATCAGCTACAACCTAAAGACCATGTTCAGAGCTGTATTGTTCTTTTGAATTCTATCAAGTCCTCTGAACTGAACAACATCATCTGTCGTTCCAATCAACCCGCATTCGTTTTCTGAGCTGGCGTTCCTATTGGCAGGACAGGACAGTTTGCCTCTGCCTTCTAAAACCGTTACAATTCACAATCATATGAGAGTTTTCTGATCTGTAACCGCTATGGTTAAAGTTTGGTTAGGTTTAGACACACAAACATCTTTGGTTATGGTTAGGAAAAGATTATGGTCACGGTTAAAAGAAACCAATGTTGACTGTGAGATGAACAATGGCCTAGCCCCGACCTATTCCTGTCAAGGTTTTGTTCACACTCAAAGTCTTTATCCATTCAGAGTAAATGTAGATTGCTTTTAAGCATTTGAACATTGACTGGTGCTGCTGTTGTCCTCTGGAGGACATTCTATCTTGGTGGTGGTGGTGGGGAAGTGTTCAGCTGCCTGTGTGAGGTTCCAGTACACTTTTTTTTTTTACAGCAGACATTTTGACTTGTCACAGCAGGGAAAGCACAGGTGTTACTAATAATGGTGGCTTTGTTCCATGAAAGCGTGGCAGTAAATCGTGCCAGTGAGTCAGCACAGACAGTACTAATTTTGCGGCACCAAAAACTGTGCACACTATAGCTCTGAAGGAACACACTTCCCCCTTTCCTGTATCATGAACTTTTATAATCCTAAAAGAAATATTATTACATTACGCCATTAGTTATGGGTAAATATGCTTGACATGTTTGACAAATGTCTGCTAAAAGAGGTCTATTTTGACTCAGATTTGTTAACTGCGTGGAGCTTGAATGTTCACTAATGTTTAAAAGTGATATATTTGCTTTGCTATTTTATTTTGTTTACATCTTCAAAATAGATTTTTTTCCTGTCTTGCTGAACAAGTAACAACACAAAGTCCTGACTTTCTTCTTGTTTTGAATGTTTCTTATGTTATGCTCCAGACTAAGCCAGATATACTGCACATATATTCCACTGTAAACCGCACTGCAACAACGGATGGAAGAATAGTATTATCAGGTTTAACTCACTTGGGGTTAATGAGTGTGCATATTAGACAACATGCTCCGTTGAAGATCTATACAGACGTTTTCCTATGTTCTTGATGATTAGACCTTAGGTTGAAGATGGGCACAGCTACGCTGGAATCATGCAATGTCATCAAACTACACGAACCAATAAAAATGGTAAAAAAGTGTCAAATCAAGGATAGTCTGTACATGTCTAGTCAGACACCTGTGAGGAAGAACCCAGGGCCTGAAGAGGAAAACAGAGAGAATGACACAAAAACAGCAGGGAGAACATTTTGAGACAACGGAAATATACATTACAAGTTATTTTAGCCGGTCGGCGTAGTTTTGGCAGACATGACCTGCATCTTTGAATGTAAGAATAGGTTCACTTTAAAGGGCAAGTTAAAATGCTTGTCAGTCCAAAGGCATTGTCAAGAATCACAGTCATTGTTCAACTGTTACACAGCACTACTAAAGAGGGTCCAGGTTGCCCTCTGGGTCTCTATTGCAGTGACTTGTTTTATATACAGTATGACTTTTAACCTGAAGAAACTTGCCATTAAAAAACTCTAGAATTCACTGCTGGCTATTGACTTACTCCTGATCACATGTAGCTCTTGTTCAGAGCACACAGTCCACACTTAGCCCTTGTGGGGCACTTATAGTTGGTCGACTTATTACCCATGATGCCAAATTGTAATTCGTATGGGGTCAGTTATCTCAGTTATCTCACACTGATATTGGTTAATGCACTTCCTATAAGGAGGAAACTACACGGAACAAAAAGTTTTACCTGTTTTTTCTATCATTTTAATTGTAGTTTTGACACATTGTTATGTTTCAGGGCGAAAAAATCATCAAAGTCACAAGCGGAGGTATCTTGTTTTAATATGGTTGCATAATAGCAAGTTAAACAAGATAGAAAGAAAAAAAGACGGTTACAGGAGCTGGGAGGAGACTTTGTAAAAGAAAGACTGTGGTCGCTGACTGATCCTCCCCTGCCTTTAAAGCCTCTGCCAGCACACTGCAGCCCTCTGCCATGTTTATATTTCTGTTTTCCCATCCCAGCACAGTGCTCACGTTGTTATTTTCTCCGGCTGGAGGAACCATGTTTGCGCTTCAAAATGAACACAGACAGACAGAGAGAGAGAGAGAGAGAGAGAGAGAGAGAGAGAGAGCCAAAGAAAGCATACTTGTAAGACCATATGTTGCACAACATGAAAGCTCGCCAAGGTGTTTTACAGGTATGATGAGGAGGAATTAAGAAGAGTGGAGTGGAGACAAGGATCTCACAAGGCAGTCAAACATCATTCTCTGGGCATCTATCATATGAGGGCCCACTCAGCATTACAACACAGTCATTTTTATTCCTTGAACTCAGTAAGTCAAGCAACATATAACACTGTTTTATTGATATTCTGATTGACATTCTAATTACACTTCATGCATGCTCACTGTGTGGATGAATGAAGCATTTGAGTTTGTCCAGTCAGAAACATTCTGCACTGATAACAGATCAGATCAACTAAATCAGGACCCTTTTGTTAGTCAAAGTACAAGTAAGGTTCCCATGTTAGTAAGATGGTTCTTGGGTTCCTGTGGTGGCTATAAGTCTGAGCCTCCTCTGCTCCTGACAGGCAGACTGTGCTCCAAGCAGACAGGTCATAAGACTCCAGTAAGGAGGGAGGCAGACTGTTTAGATCAGTGATGCTTGGTTCTCAAATGCAGTCGTGTTGATGTACGTTGTTTCCCAGATGTGTATGTTTTAACGTATCATCGTCACTGGGAGAGTATCTCCTTGCTACTATCACCTAGTTCTT
Organism: Pempheris klunzingeri; assembly: GCF_042242105.1. Lineage (NCBI taxonomy): Eukaryota > Metazoa > Chordata > Actinopteri > Acropomatiformes > Pempheridae > Pempheris > Pempheris klunzingeri. The sequence continues at coordinate 3,574,395 of NC_092032.1, read as the reverse complement.
GCTCATTTGGGGTTAATTGACACATTCACTTTGAATTTTTCAATTGTCGGATCTCTCATAATTATAGAGTCTGGTCTTGACCTGCTTTATACAAGTGTCTTGAGATAACGTTTGCTATTTCATGGCCCAATAAGAATTAGGAGGATTATTTCCTGAGAGTATACGTGCACATGTTTTGTGCAGCGCAGACGTTGTTGCCTTAGGGTGCCACAAGAGTGTCCAGGGTGTAAAGGGTCCAGCTTGTGGACCGTGGATGTACTCTGGCCAATCTGATTGTGGTATTTTTTTCTGTAAAAGTGGAAGTTTTGACGATGACGATGGTGCTAGACAAGAGGTCAGGGGGTTACCACACACATCAGGAACCATCATGCGGTCCGTCATGAATAGCCACGGCACATTTCATGAAATTCACTTAAAGATACATGATTCAATTTTGGCCTGACAGGTATTAGAGAGAAAAGGTCAGAAGGTCACAGACATTGATCAGCAGTTCTCAGTATTGAAATCGTTGTTGTTTTCAACACTAATGTAGCCAGGTTGGACCAGACTGAGGCGGATTACTTCCCTACAGAGCCATGTTGCTGTGGTCAGTGTGGAGCGCAATATTGCTACTGACCCCCGTGAAGGCTGCAGAGGAGGACGACGTCCGAGCAGGTAGTGACGACTCCGATATACGGAGCCCAACAAAGTGCATTCAATGAAAACACAAACAAATAGCAGCACTTACACACCAGATGGACTCTTGTTACAGTGTCAGTTGATCTGGGCTAGAAAATGGACATAATTGAGATTATAGCAGCGCTGGGTACCGCACTCTAGATTTTCAGTTCATATCATATCATATGTCCGTGTGTGTGTGTGTGCGTGCAGGCTGCAGCACCGCTGTGAATGACCTGGTCTATATTGTCGATGGCTCGTGGAGTGTCGGCTTCTCTGACTTTGACACGGCCAAGCAGTGGCTGATCAACATCACCAGCCAATTTGACATCAGTTCCCACTACACACAGGTAATATAAACCCCATTTTACTGAATGTGCTGAGCAAGTCATTCCGTGGCCCAGCCTCATTACCATCATCTGAATCTTTTTCTCCCGTCAAATCAAATCAAAAAGAGCCCTGTTCTGTTCACTCGTGTCTGCTGTAGGTGGCTGTGATCCAATACAGCGACACTCCTCGCCTGGAGATTCCTCTGGGGAAACACCAGAGTGGAGCAGAGCTCATTGAGGCCATACAGAGCATCGTCTACCTGGGAGGAAACACGCAGGCAGGACAGCATGTCTTCTCTTTACAACTCTGTCACTTCTAATTTGCATGCATATGAGAATATGCAACACCACCGTGTTCTTATCATATCATGTGCACACAGTGAATATGTTTGCATGCATCAACATAGAAAAGAACACCTTTCGTTTCAACAACGCTGCTCATGTTTACCTACCTAGCTGGGTAAAGCTAAAGAGGTTTAGTGTCTTTCTCTGTGTGTATTCACAGCAGCAGCATTGAGAATGTATGAATGAATGAGATATGAAATAATATTTCATAATAATGACTTGAGTTTTTAACAACATCTTCAATTACACCACAAGTCGGTATGTATTTTGTATTGTGCATATAATGCATTTTTTATTTCTCTGTGGGGCTCCATACGAGACCCTTCTGCTGCACTAATGACTCCTACTGGGTGATCGGGACAACTACATGCAGTATGGTGATGGAAGAATAAAACAGACTTTACTCCTAAAATGTCTTCACTACTCTTGAAGTAGTAGTAGCTACTTTTTTGTGCGTCTAAGTTACGATAGATTATAATTAGATTTTTGAGCTGTTGATGGCGGGAAGCTGGAGAACAGTTCACACACACACACACACAATCCCTCTCAGCATCATGCCGATTTTCATTCACCCTGTTTTCTGACTCTTTTTCAGACTGGCAGGGCCATCAAGTTCTCTGTGGACCACGTGTTCCCCTCGTCCCAAAGAGCCAGCCAGGTCAAGAACCGTATTGCTGTGGTGGTTACTGATGGCAAATCTCAGGACGACGTGGTAAATGTCACTTTGCTGTATAGAAAGTGCTTAAGTGATCATTTGGATGACCCTGAATCCTAATGGCAGTGTGACAGCATCACAGTGTGAAAAAAAGGATGACAGGAGCTTCCCCACATGTAAAACCTCATCAAGGAAACACTGTCTGCGCTAATACTGTTTTTCCTGCAAACATTCTGTCTAAATGGAAATCCTGTTACCCATAGGGGGCTCATTTTCACCTCAGCCTGCCTGCGTTTCTTTAGGTGGATGCCAGTATGGAGGCACGAGCGCAGAGCATTACAGTATTTGCCGTTGGAGTTGGCAGTGAGATCACCACCTCTGAGCTGATATCCATCGCCAATAAACCATCCTCCACTTATGTCCTGTATGCTGAAGATTACACCACTATTGACCGGATCCGAGACTCCATGGAGCAAAAGCTCTGTGAAGGTATTGTCCATAACACCTCTTCCCACTCCACACCTCCAGCACTTCTCCAACTGAGCTGATATGATGAGCTGACGTGTACTAAATGGAGTTGAAAAGTGTGTGTTTATGTGACCATGTCTGCCAAACTATTATCACCATAATTGTGTTGCTTGGATCCCTTAAAAGTACATCAGACATGCTATAGTGCAATATATAATAAGTAATTTCTGTTCAGTACCATTATTTACAATGTACCACCACAGCACAATACAAATGTAGAAAAGGAAAGAAGAACAAAGGCAAAAATAAACTTAAAATAAGAGAATTATATAATAAGTGCTACCCTTTTAACTTGAATTGACCTTTATTGATAATGCAATGATATTCCACGGTTAATCATCTAAGGATCAACTGGAACTGCACTATAACAGCGATCAACTAGCAGGGTCTATGTGATATGTACAGAGAATGAAATTAGAAAACTTGAAATTAACGAACAGAGAAGAAATGGATGGCTGAACATGCGAGATTTGGAATGCAGAACCGTAAATTGTAAATGGACTACATTTATATAGTGATTTCCACCTTAATGGACCCAACTGTCACCCATTTACACACCAAAGAAAACTTGGGTCTTGCTCATGAACATTTTGACACATGAGCCGGGGATTAATGTGCTACGTCTCCTGCTGCTCCACATATTAAACATAATGTGGATTAGACAAGGACAAACACAGGCTGTTAATTCTGTGGATTCTCACAACAGTCCATATTTACGTGTTAATGAAACTGAAGGTTCTGCGGGGAAAGTATTGTAATGATAGCGACCCCACTTGCCATTAAAATAATTAGATGCCAACTTGTTAGGCACACCTAACTAATGCCTACCCAACACATCCAAATACAACAGCTCTACCATAAATCCTAATTTCGTGAAGGTTATACTGTACCGAATTGTTTTACTTTCATGGAGATAAATCAACTTCACGGCCATTATCAGGGCTTAAATTGCAAAAATCTGCAACCCATCACTGAGCTACAGACATGTGTGAGACACAGCTGCACTTTGATTGACAGTCCAGCCGTTATTCTGTACAGTGACAGCCTGTTATTAAGGTAGGGGGCCAACCTTATACTGGATTTCTACAAGGTTTTTATTGGTGGCTTTGTACTTAAACTCCTGTCAAGTACTATATAAACACGGGAAAGAGAATTCTTTTCTCAAAGATGCAAAGTCAGTTTGGCTTCGACCAGGCTACAGACTACCTGTGTCGACTGTGTCTTCCAGCATATACACTACTCACAAAAAGTTAGGGATATTCGGCTTTCAGGTGAAATTTCAGGATGAACCTAAAATGCATTCTAACCTTTCCAGGTGAACTTAATGTGACCTTCTCTAAACTTTTGAATGCACATGTCCAACTGTTCAGTGTCTCAGTACTTTTTCCACAAGTTGCTGTTCTCTAACAAGAAGCTTAACAGCAACATTCACCACAGGTTTGATCCATGAATCCACCAATACATTTCCTGCTTCAGGTAGAATTGGTATTTAAACAGTCCTCCTCATCCTGCTGTTCACATTCTGACATCATGAGACCAAGACGACACCTAACAGTTGATCAGCAGCACCTCAACACTGGAGGCTTCAAACAGGAAGTCCTCAGACGGAGGTGTTCACTGAGCTTAGAGGGTCACAGAGTGTCATCAGGAGGTTGGAACAGTGATACAGAGACTGGAAGAGTCACAGAAAGGACAGGAGTGGACGTCCTTTGGCCACAACCCAATTTATTGAGACACTGAAAATGTTTTGTTGTGGTATACCTACCACTGTTGGTAGATTTTCTTTCAATAAATTGTTTAAGATGAATAAAATGACCATTGCATGCTTCTACTTAAATGCCCTACTTTCATGATATAATATCACTGTAGCATTCACTTTTTACATTTTCCATATATTTCACCTGAAAGTCGAATATCCCTAACTTTTTGTGAGTAGTGTATATATATATATATATATATAAAAGTGTTTTTTGCGTATGTAGATGTCATCTTAGCAGAAAATGACCCACTTCTTTCTAGAGTCTGTGTGTCCAACGCGAATCCCGGTGGCGTCTCGTGATGAGAAAGGCTTTGAGCTGATGGTGGGCATGAACATTCAGCAGAAGGCCAAGGAGATCCCTGGCTCTCTGCTTTCTGAGACAGCCTATGCTCTGACTGCCTCCACAGACATCACTGAGAATACCAGGTAGAACATCCTTCAAAATCTATTACTTTCTCCATTTTGTGCATTTCATTTGATCAGCTGTTGTTCATATTTATATTTTGCTTCATCCTTAAACTAGGGAGATTTTCCCGGAGGGCCTCCCGCCATCCTATGTGTTCGTAGCCACTCTCCGTCTGAAGGGGCCCGCTAGCAAGCTGACCTTTGACCTCTGGAGGGTGCTGTCCAAGGACAACGTGATCCAGGCTGCAGTGACCCTGAGCGAGAAGGACAAAGCTGTCATCTTTACCACCACCAGTGTGACAGAAAAAGAGCAGAAAATCATCTTTAAAAACAGCTTCCAGGTTGGTGTCAGGATTGAGTTTCATGTCCATGCAAGATGTCCAGTGCGAGCAAACTACCTTCATACAACCAGAGGCAGAAAAGGAGCAGTAACAGAAATAGTGCAAAAACAAGGGATCTAAAGAATAGAGAAATAAATACTAATATGGTAGGAAAAATATCAAATATCTCCTATTCAATTGTGAAAACATTATTGTGATAATCACAATGTTTATTGAAGGTCATTTTTATTTAAATGCATTTTCATTTAAGAGGTTTCAATTCAAATGTCCCCTCTGCTAAATTTGTTGATTTTTTACTGTGCAATTTTTCCAAATTACTATTTCATGAACATTTAGAGTGCTGCTTTGCATTACAGAAGAGCGACTGAAATGATTGCTATTAATTTTGGGTCATGTTTGGCCTTTTGTCCTGAATAAACTGGATTGCAGTGGTAAAGATAAAGTGGTAAAGATAATCCAACCGAACCAAACAAACCACCTCGTGCCACAGTGCTCGCTGAATTTAAAGCTTTGAATCTTCTGAATCGGCCCAAATAGAAAGAAAGGCCCAGAGCCTCATAGGGCTTCCCCTGACCACTACTATCTTTCAACAAACCGCAGAAATATTCTGGTGTACTCATGATCAAAACTAGATAGACTATTGAATTAGCATTTGTTGTGGTTATTATGATTTCTATGGTATCATGCAGCAGTCATACAATAATGGTTTGTTTAGCATTTTATGAATTTTATTGCAGACATCAAATTTTTTTTTTACCATTTGACTTTTTGTACAGTTGTTTTATAAAAATGTGCTTCGCTGTAGTGCCTTGTCAAGCTAGGTTAACCCTAACCCTAACATTAGATCTTAGCTCATCATAAAGAATCTTTCCGCTCTGCTCTCTAGTGGTGAAAAATCATGAAGCAGAAAAGAAAAAAACCCATAATGCAGCTGTTTAAACTTCCACTATTACTAATATATAAGCATATAGACAATAATAATAGCCCAAATTCATAACGTATAAAAAAAAAGTATAAATATCGCAACAGTTTGTACTGGTTCATATAAAGAGCACACTGTACTGTGCTACTGTTATTTTCCGGCCCCTGAAAGAACATATTGTGTCAAATGAGTGCGCTTCTGTCTCTTCCAATCCCGGTTTTCCCTTCATGTTGGCTGCTGTGACTGAACCTGACTGGGGTGGTGTTGTTTAAACATCATCCCTTGTTCAGTTCAGCACACAGCTGAAGCGGTGAAGATGTAATGTGATGCAGAGGGTCAAAGAAAACGTTTCCTACTCTAAACCGCTGTGTTTCGCCAGTGGAAACAAGCTGGTGGATGTGTAGTTCTTGGAGCACATGCCTCTGCTTCTATGGCAGCACAAGGTAATAATACATCCGGATGGTCCCGCCAGGTTGTTTATTTCCAAAAAAAGCACCCACCACCCTCAATCCTGGCACACACCTAGACTTGAGCGCCGAGTGTTGAACAGGGTTATAATTATGTTGAATTTGTGTTTGCACATGTTTGATTTGATTTGGTTTGATGTGGCACAAGGTAGAAGCCTGTGATTTGTCACTTGGAAAGGATCGCTGTGGCTCGGTCCCAGTCAAACAATTGCTGCTCTGTTTCTCTCTCTCCTTCTGTGTGGGTTGAGATTTAAGGAGAAAGATTGTGATGGAAAAATGAAGTGAGTTTTTGGTCTCAACACCGTCCTCGGACGTAACCGTGTGGAGCAGTTAGGAAACAAAATTAGATGGGATGAAACACATGCACACATGAGGCTGAGCCACCAGAAATTGAAAGCTGAGTGAAAGAGGATTTGACAAGTCAATAATTCTTTTCATATGCAACTCAAAGCCTAAAGAAGAAATGTGTCTTTATATATTTGAGAAAAACAACGAATTGTTGGTTTTTTTTTATCATATTATGTGATTATTAATGAAATCCATATTTGTGCCTTCTCTCTGTAGAATCTCTATGATGGAAAGTGGCATCAGCTCAAACTCCTGGTGAGGCCACGCCAGCTCACCGGTTTCCTTGACGATCAACTGATTCAGGAAGTAACACTGGAACCGGTGGTGCCCATTTACATCAATGGGGAGACGCAGGTGGCTAAAAGGAGAGGATTAGACATCACTGTGCCCGTGAGTAAGAACGCCACAAGTTAGACGTCCAAGCACGCCTTAAATGACAAGTCTACAGTTTGGTGTTGAAATGAGTGGTGGTCCGACAGACTCCCAGGTTCTGTGAGGTTTTGTCAGTGGAGTCTGATGGCGGCTGTTTACAGGTCTGTCTCTTCAGAGATAATTTCCGTGATGTTGTCAGGCACTTTGAGTGACAATCAGAGCCTGTCCAGATAAAAAACAAGCACCTTTAGTGGACAGACTTTGATCAGGTGCATTCCCCCAAAGGATCATGTTACAGCACTTGCAGCTCATTTCGTAGCCACTGGTTGTGGCTGTCAACAGGACCAATTCCTACATTCTTATACCTACCAGTCACTTAGACACCAGCATATGTAAAAAAAAATAGGGCACTGGTTCAATAAAACACATTTTCCTTTAAGAAATAAAGAAATAACATATTTTGATATCATGTGCAGCTGATTCCATTTCATGAAGCATTATTTCTTTTGAGAAACGGATTCAAATGTATAGTGATAGCAGCCACAGGTAATGATTATAAGGCTTCAAACAAATGCTACAGCTGTAATGGAAAGTTAAGCAGATCTCAAAATGTTGCTTTAATAATGATCCGATAGTGTAGATAGGAGGTGTACTACCTGCTGGCTGAACAGGTCATTTCCTGTGCCAGGAATAAATTCTACTATTACTACTGCTACTACTAATACTAATGATTCTAAACAATCAACAAATGAATGAAAATCACTGTTAGTGTTTCTTACTTTTTGATTTTTCTCTTTAACCTAAAATAAATATGTTTTTCCTTTACCACCGGTCAGGTGATAAATCTATTTCCCCAAGCGACACTTCCCATTTTCTTCACCATAATTGCATCTGCTTTTCTTCAGGTAGAGATTCAGAAGCTGCGTCTGTACTGTGATCCTCACCAGAGTGAGAGAGAGACGGCCTGTGAGATCTACTCCGTGGTACGATCTGTATTTCCGTACATCTCCACTGCAAAGGTCACACCGCACGCCGCATATGGCCGCACACGTGGCTACAATGATAGTAACCATTGTTTTCTCTTCTTCTTCTTCTTCTGCTCCTCAGGATGATGAAAGGGTAAGTGCAGCTTCTACTTGGATCCATCCATTCCTCATGCCGACAAGTCTAGACCTTCATGGGAAAGACTTTTATTTAAGTTGCAACAGAACCTGACAGGTGCAGTGTGTAGGCACGACAGTGGCTCTTAGAGGTGAGGCTGCAGACTGCAACCAACTGAGGAAACATACCTCTTAGTTTCAGGTGGCAGTACCAAAAACATTGTTTTTAATAGTATATTCCTAGTATTTTTGCCAGTAGATCCCTCTAAACCCTGCACACAGTGCAGAGATAAATGTGCTCTCTAAATCCTTTATCCCTTTGTGTTTCCTCAGTGTCCCCTGAATCGAACAGCCACAGTAGAGGAGGAGGACTGCAACTGTGTGACTGGACCACCAGGGCAACGTGGTCTTCCAGGACGCATGGTAAAACACACACACACACACACACACACACACACACACAAACAGTTATGTCCTGTAAGACTCAAAGGACATTTGATATATGATGTCTCTGCTGGTTTTGGTAGCAGGGTCTTAATAACCAGCTGGTGTACACCACCCCATTGCTCAACTATGATGTAGCGCACTGTGCTGGTGTTTGTGTTCAATCATCCTATAAGCACAGTTGTTATTATTTTGTCATTATTTCAGGAGTTCAAAACCAAACTTGGATCTACAAATAGACAAATATAGAATGCTTACATATACGCTACTTGCCTACATACATTTTTGTCTTTTTTTTTTTCTCTCTTTGCTTTTTTTTTAATCCAATAATTGGAGTCAACAGTGTATCATTACACTGGTGGTCATTACACATACTGGTAGTTATTTATACACTGATCTGATTCTATATGCTATACGGAAAGGGAGGAGGGACGCAACGGGCAAACTGGAAACTAGAAAAATACTTCTCTATACTTATATATTTCCAGATGTCAACATCTGTCATCTACTACCTCTAATGACTTCTAGTTGTAGTGACTCACTCCTGATGAGTCATGGTAGCATTGGTAGCCTTTTCAGAGAGCGAGAGAGGGGGTAGACTTCTAATACTCTTCAGAACATCTTGAACTTTGTTTGGCTTTTTTCTGTACGAGGCCACTGAGCGCTATTAAGACTGACACAATATTTAATATTTACTATTCAGCATATATCCAATATATCTATCAACAATTACATAGGCAGCGTGGATCAGAAGCCGCTGCTAAGTTCGTTCCGATTCTAATGATAGCTAGTGTCAAACTTTAGAGAGACACCGACTTTCGATTTACTGATTTGATGACTCTCTGTACTTGTGCCATCGTCGTACTATATCTTTTATTCAAGTGTGAGTCATGATTGGGTGTGCTAACGCCACAGGGTTTCCGAGGGGAGAAAGGGAGGGAAGGACCACCAGGACCCGACGGTAAACCGGTAAGTGCTAATCAGTTTCTTCATCGCGTTCTTTCATTTTACCACTTCATGTCGTTGTCAGCAGTCTTTAGGATGCATCCTGTCTGCACACGGTAGAATCAGCTTACTGTATGTTGTCGCTGTCCCCAGGGTAAAGATGGGAAACCTGGGGAATCTGGTTCTCCTGGATTACCAGGGGTGAAGGTGAGCAGTTAGTTACATTAAACCTCTGATAGCCACAATGCATGTTCCATGAGACTAGTCTTATACTCAGACCTTTATTCATCAGCGTGGTTTTGTCCCTTCCTATGCCAACAATATTACATGTTTGTAATTTAGTGGGACCAATTCTTCTACTGTAAGGCACTGTAATGTCATTTAAGCTAAGAATCTGTAGGACAGTGTAAGTCCCTCCAATAACTTTTAAGATGTTACACAATGTGGATCCATTAAACATCAGTGGGTGGCTAATCGTATCCATCTATAAGACCTGTCAGATCATCAGAAAAGCACAACCTGCACGTGGTCGACGAGCTTTCGCTGACTAGGCTCACAAGTTTTGGTCTCCCTCGTGGAGTTTTGTGAACAACTGAAAATACTCTAAACCTTATGTCCAGCTGGACTTTTCTGAAATGGTGAATCAAAACTGGGTGGATATATATTATAAGCCACATAATGGACTTTTGACATGATTGATACGAACATGCTCTTACATGCTGTCCTCCTTTGGCTGGGCAGGGTGACAGCGGGCCGGCCGGACCAAGAGGGGAGCCTGGTCTAAAAGGTAACACGGTAAGTCTTTAAAGAAGCGGTTGTATCAGTGTTGTGGCTTTTTCAATCTGCAGACAGTGCTGATAGTACCTGGTTGTGTTGATACTGCCCAGGGAGACGGAGGGGAACCAGGATTATTGGGAGAACCAGGACCCCCAGGACTCAAGGTGAGACTATGATGCCAATAGTTTTACAGACATTTTTTTTATAATGGAGGTTCACGGGGAAAATGCTTTTGGCCCATCTGGGATTTTTAATTTTTTCTTTCAGTTGTAGCTCTTCTAATACACCCATGGTTAAAACAAAAAGTAAATGAATATTGAAGACTTTGTGAAACGTTATCAGAGCCAAACAGACTAATACACTGACATTTGTTGTGTAGCTGCTGTGAGTGGTAACATTTAGAAGTCTCCCTGGGTAAGACAGTCAGTTAAATGTCATGAATATTTATTCATATCTTCAAGTATACATCCATATACTGTATATTCAATATACACTGGTGCCCATAAAGTTGGAATAAAATGTTTTGCACCTCTTCTCATGAAATGATTGTGACAATGTGATTTATTCTTGATACCAACTTTATTGATCAAACTCTTCCAAACACATCACAGTGAAACTTAAACCACAATGAACCTTTGCAAACTGTGTATTCAGGCTTTAACTAAATTGGGGGTATTGAACAATTATTCCAACTTTATGGGCAACAGTGTATATTCAATATGTGTGGAAGTGGAAATGAACCAATCGTGGTGGCCGAACCAATGGCCTAATTTGTAGGCTTATAATACAAATCCAATAATGATGATTTATATTCCTGTTGGTATGTTAAGCAAAGCCACTGTGGATATTAAAGGGACACCACCTCAGACTGATTCTAACATGAAATATGATTCTGGGTTTAGAGCAACTTTTGCATTTTAGTCTCCTGGTGATGATGCTTTAAAAGGACAAAAGCATGGCAAAACAATGACGACTATTAAGAAATAAAAATGCTCAAATTTTGATATATTAGATGTCAGTACAAAATATGAGCAGATTTGTTTGTATGCAGGGTCTTCCTGGTGAGAGAGGCGAACCGGGACCGTCAGGAGAGGCTGGACCAATGGTATGATTCAGTTCTCCTCAACAGTCCCGTGTCTGCGACATGCATGAAACCAGGTTAAAACTGTATGAGAAGGCATGAAACAGGTGTCAGTTCATGAAAATAAAACATTATGCCAGATTTAACAACTTTACTATAAGAAGCCACAGATGTATAGTAAATAACTCCACTAGGAATATAAAGAAGAAAAAAGTGAGCAGTTCTCTGATTCTGGGAATTTGGCTTCCTCTGTGTGTGTATTTGTGTTTGGGACTTGCTCTTGTTACAGTTTTAGCAGTGGGACAGATGATTACTGTAAGAGTGTTGAATTTGGCCACTGCTGCTCCACTTTCCCTCTCAGAGTGTGTTTGTTGTCCAACCAGGGGGAGCCAGGACTACCAGGCTCCGAGGGACTAGTCGGGCCACAAGGACCAAAGGTCAGTGCAGTCTGTAGTTACTATAGGAGATCAGACAGGAGACATACAGAGCATGGCCCAAAATATGTGGACGTCCGTACATTTCACTTCTTGATTGTTGAGCATCTTATTTTGAAACTGCTGGGATTGATGCTGTATGCAGGTATAACAGCCTCCAAAGTAAACTCCTCCACCACTACATTTTGTGAACTGGCTGCAGGGATTCGCTCCCACCAGCCACAAGAGCATCAGTGAAGTCCAGCACTGATGATGGCTGATGAGGTTGAAGCACACTTGTGGAAAACTTGATGTTAGGTGCACAACTACGACTGCAATGACTGTGTATGGTGAGGCTTTGTGTGACAGTTCAGGTTCTGAATGATTGCAGAGCTCACCGCTAACTCCTTGTCCTACCTGTAGATTCACAAAGACCTGAAATACATGTGAATTTTTGAAACATATTCAACTTGTGTGGACAGCAAGAATCTATATTTGTGCACTCAACGCAATGCAGCAACATCTTGCTAGCCCTCAAAGCTTTTCTGTAGTCACACGTCACACAGTGTCCGAAGCCATGATGGTGCAAACTGTAGCACTCTGAGCCCCTGAAATATCTACGTTTTCTTCTTTTCTGGCACACAGGCACCACAAAGGGAAAACAAGTAGCTTCTGAGTGAAATAGAAACAAACAATCTCTCAGTCAAAATCCTTCCCCCAGTTTATCAAACACAGACTCACATGGATCAGACTTACTCACATCACTGTAAAGTCATACAGTGAATCTGAAAACACTCTCCCCTTCTGTCAGTTAATGAAATTAACACCACTGCGGGAGTGCAGGCCACATACACTACATACTGTGTGTGGGACGTTCCCTTGTGGTAACCTAGAGGGAACAAGTGGCTAAATGAAAGAGCACATGCACACATCTGCGAGCATGTGAGCACGCCCACCAGCTACAAGTGTGTGATGCTATTTTGAGTCTCTGAACTCCTTTGAGTTCCACCAGTTTGACTTGCAGCCACCCGGCTCAGTAATTTGGGACTCTTCCTGTTATCACAATAAACTACTTTCCTCAAGAATCTGGAAGCGCTCCACATCAAGTGGAGGGTGGTGGTGCACAGGGAGCAGAGACGGCACACAGTTGGAGTCCATGTGTGGATGGCAGTGCGGGGGGGGGGGGGTCATGATAACCTCCATGTTATGCAAGTTATTATCAGCAGGCTGAATTAAAGATCCAGCAGACACAGAGTAACCTTTTAGCCTCACTTTTGGTCTCCACCACCTCCTGGCTCTTCAATCAATCAATCAATCAATCTCCCTCTATCTACCTACCTACCTATCTATCTATCTATCTATCTATCTATCTATCTATCTATCTATCTATCTATAGTTATGTAGCACCAATTCATAACAAGTGTTATATCAAGGCGCTTTCCATAAAGAGCAGGTCTTTACCGGCTAAGTCCTCCGTCCTCCATCCTTTGTGGTTTGCTGTTGAGCTAATGGTGTACAGTGGGCGTCAAAAACTTATCAGTAACTTAATACAGTATGGGCCCTCAGAGATTTAAAATAAATCTGCTATTAAATCAGAATCAGAATTACTTTAATAATCCCCAGGGGGAAATTGCTTTTTGTTACACACAGCTCCAAAAGAATAAGAATAAGAATAAGAATAAACTTCAAACACAAAGTAAAATATAAATATATAAAAGTATGAATAAAAAAAAAATTATTATTACAAATTATTTTGTTATTACACAGAGGTAAATTACAACTGTGTTCTGATACAAGTGTGCGTGCGAGTACAGCTGTGTGGTCAAAGCCTGACCATCATAGGTTAGGCTCAGTGTCGATATCTCGTTCAGCATCCAGGCTGTTTCCAGATCACCACTGCTAGCTGCATCCTCTTTAATTAGTGCAATGCGTAAGAGTCAATACACAGCAAAATATGAAGCGCACAGGACTGGTTAGACTGCCAGTTAGTTAACTCATCATGAACTCCTGGAACAATCGGATGTTCACCTGAGTTGCATCACAGATGCCACAATACCAGCAGCGTCAGGGAACACTGAACGTCCTGATGATTCACAGGAAAGAGCCTGCCTCTGACAGAAGGGCTAACTGCTTGTTAAGTGTAATGTTAAGGTTAAAAGGGCAGAGTTTAAATACAGAGTTTTTTTACATTGTAAATCAACTGTACTTATATTGCGCCTTTCTATTCTCTATTCTTTTTGACCACTCCAAGTGCTTTTACACTACAATCATACACTGATGGGAGGTTGCAAACCCTGCCATCAGGAGGAAACTAACCATTCATACTCTGAAGCCTGCTCTACCTATGACCCACAGCCGCCCACGTCGTCTTCAGACTGAAGGCTTGAATCTGTTAGATGAAGCGGCTTTAATTACTGACAATATATCAGATTTACAGCAGAGATGTCCTCCCATGTTAGATCAGACATTTGAATCAGTGAGATATTTAATCTCACACTGACCTCTGCCATACATAAACACAATGCAAATCAAATCCAATCTATTGAAATCAATTGAGCAAAGTTAAACTTATGTCTTTCTCTGTCCACAGTGGGGTAAATTTGCAGTATTGTCGAAACTCCTCACGGACAAACTAAACTGCGGTCAGGGACTTCCAACTGTGTTTGTGAATGTTAGTGTTTGTCAGGTTGCTGTTGCTGTCTGGTGGTGATCTGGCTGTGTCGTGATCGTACATGGGTTTCCTCGACTGACCTGGTAGAGCTTTGAAAACAACAAGGCTCCTGCAAAAATCAATTCCACTGTGTTTTGTCTTCTGTTAATTGCCCAGTAAATTTGATATAACTTTGTGATAGTCCCAAATGAAATGAATTCCTTGATGAGTGTTACTGAGAAATTGGGGATTTTAATGACCTGAGGAGGAATGTTTGTTTCCACTTGCTGGATTTTCTGATTATCTGAAAGATCATTTCGACGATCGTGCAGGGAGGTATACACACAGAGAACAGAAGTGAAAAAATGCGTGAATGAATGAAAAATAATTAATGTTTTTTAGGACAATCTAGGACACTTTGGACTCAAAACACAAAATCCCGGTTCCTTTTTATTAGTGTCTTTTTTTCTTCAGTATCACAGATGTCTTGTAGACATTGTCTTTTTACAACACAGCCTGTAAACACCGCTGTGAACGTCCAGCAGTAGACTAGTTCCCGTACTACAACCAGTTATAGTAAAGCAGTGCTACAGAAAATACAGATGTGATCCGTGCAGAAGCGAATTAGCTCCCGGTGTGGTCTCCGCCTGAGGAAACATCTTCCATCAACTGTAGAGGAATTTCTGTCCACCCATCCATGACAGCTCCATTGAATGTTAATGAGGCCTAAACTTAGATATACTGTGTAAGGCCTAAGGCTGTCAGCATGCTCTTTAATCACACACTACCACACACATAAAACTTTCTTTTTTCTTTTTTTTTTCAAACTTTTTTCAAACAATTTGGGATTTGATGTTTTACGCTCAAACAGTATCAGCTTCGTGGTAATTGCAGGTCTCTCGCGCTGGGTTTTCAGGTGCAGCTGTGTGAGGTTGTCATTTCATGGACAGGTGAAGATCCCGTATGTCGCGCATTCCTTCCATATAATTATCACCTGTGAGGAGCCATTTAGACATTTGTCAAAAAAATCAACAATGCTTTCATTTATGTTGCTTAAATCGGTGCACATATGACAATATCGTCCTTCTATAAATCAGAGGGAAGCCAGTGGCTTTCTGTTAGATTTATTTTTAACCCCAGTGCTTGTAATTTAGTAGCAAGTTGAGAGACCTCCTAACTACATATGTAAGTTATAGCTTCAGCATCTTGAAGGCTGTTAGACCTCCAAATCGTCGGTTGTTTACCACAAGTACAGATGTGCAGAGTCCCCTGGGGGGGTCACATGGTCGGAGAAGGTTACTGATGTGGGGAACAGATTGATAAAGTGAGCGTTCACTTGAGCAACAGATAAGAAAATGGACTCAGGGAGCTTTTAGTGTGCGTTTTTTTAAAAAGTGTGAGATTTACAATGTGGCCGCTTAACTATCAGAATAAAAGCAGGATATTTTACTGAAAACATAGTCTTAAAATAATGGAGCCTGGTGCGATTTAATAGTTGTGTCAGTTAAACAGATTTTTTTTGTAGCATGGCCGACAGACCGTGTGTTTGTCTAGTGCTGAGTGTGTGGGCACTGTTTCCAAATGGTCTAAAGGTTCACATGCCTGCCTGCTTTACAATGTGATCATTTCTGCAACAAAGCTTGTTCATGAGTAATACTTCAATATAAAACCACTGTTTGTATAATTAAAAAATATCTAATTTTGGTGCAAGTAAAGTATCAATAAAGTTATTTTTTCTACAAACAAACTCAGGCCATCAGAATAACTATAATATGACTATTTATATAACTATAAATGATGTTGTTACATACAGTCCGCCAGAGCTTGGATGAAGATGTTGCATATCCTTGGATATCTGTGAAAAGTATTCTTATGGATAGAAATGCAAAGTGGGAGAAGTAATGTAATATTAACGAGAGACTCGTCTTGTGGCTCATATTATGCTTGGATTATTTCAACTTTGTCTCTGAGTTAAATTGTATGACGGTAGTTTTACAGGTAGTTTAGCAGTTGGCTCTAAATACCACAATACCCATGAGCCTCATGCGCTCTTTCAGCCTCTGGCAGCACATTCAGAATGCTAGCTTGTTGCAGTCGGGCTCAAAAGACATCAACTTCTCAATATATCACCAGGTTTCTACTAAACATAAACCCGCCTTGCTGAGTAATAGTGATGCAAACAAGAGAATTAAGAACCAGTGCATGTTGGGAGTCGTAGTTTAACAACGTAACTCCCCTCTTCTCTCGCTTTGTAGGACACAGTCTTTTATTTTTGACTTCAAAAATCTCTTCATTCATACACTGCATTCAGGGCTACAGCTGCAGTACACTTGTGGGCACTTGAGGTCAAGTCCTCAGTATTGTTTCTGGGAATTTGGGAATCTTAATGACCTAAGGAGCAGTTTACATTTCCACATGGTGGAGCTTTTTCAGGCTTGTTCTTTGAAACAGCCTTTACGGTCGATCATCATGCAGGGAGGTCAAATTACATGAATGAAGTAAGTAAGTAGTGATGGGGTTTATTAGGACACTTTGGACTCACAGCACGAAACCCTGACGACAGCCTTGTTATTAGTGTGATATTTTTAATACCACAGATCTCATTGCAATGCAGCATGTGAATACTGCTGTGTTAGTCCATTATACCAGCTGCCACACAACTACCAGTGATAGTAAAGCAGTACAAAAGAAAATCCAGATGTGATCCATGCAGACCCAAATAAGCTCTCATCGTGGAGGAAACATCTTCCATCTACTGCAAAGATTTTCTATAATCTGTAGTCAACATCAACCACATTAGCTCTCCTGCTGAAGGTTCCTTCTTATCTACCTTACAGAGCTAATCAGCTGCAGGTGCAGCACATTAAACATCATGTAAATGCGCTGGAAAGTATCACTTGGGTCCGGCTAGATGTAGGCGTCGTCCTCACACTGTCTGTTCATGAGCTGTAGTTTGCTGTGTCTCTCATTCCCCTGAAGCTCAGCCCGCAAACTGCTGTCAATCAAAAACACAAACACGTCCCTCCGGCCGGGTGACGAGCATTTCTGATATTTCCCCAATAATAAAGACTATAAACAATGCATTTAAAATAACATGTTGACTTTATTTTTGAGTCGAAAAAAAGAATATTTCACTGTGAGCTGAACTTTAAAGTGCCGCTGCTGTCAACGTTGTCTAAGCAATAAATAAACAGGCCTTTTACTGGAATAACCCCAGAAGCCCAAAATAGCCTCACCCACTTCACGACTCGATGAATCACCTCCAGAAGAATGTATTACACTGTAGACAGGGAATAGCTGTAGCATCTCTTGTTAAGCTGTTTAATGAGGTGATTAATTGTGGAGATTATGGTGGCACATTAGGTGCTGTTTTACTATGTAAATGTTCGGAGTGAGGCACAAGAGGTAAATTACATGACATGGACTGACCCTCTGCCATTACACGTTTGTTTGTGGTTAGGGCAGAGTGCATAGACATCCTTCATGGGGTAGAGAGTAGAGGGTAGAGGGTAGGCAATTAAATCAGCCAAGTCTGCGCCTGCTGACTGTCTCTCTTTTTTATTCTATTTTTGTTCAGGGTGGGGGGGCAGAAGAGTGGTTTTTCCCCGGGTTCTCTCGAGCAGGAAAGGAACATGGTAATACACGCATGGGAGTCAAGAAATATGTTCATATAGTCTATCGATTTTTTGCTTTTAATTTCAATTTCAGTCAGAGACACTGGCATTAGCATGTATTGGGTGGATAAGGCACTGATCTCTGAACAGTTTTTAGTTAAATGAACAATATCAAAAGATTAGCATGTAAGGAGGTAGGGGGTAGGTAAAAGAAGCTGCAGTCAACCAATCAGAAGGGTTAGAGGGGTTATAATGACAGGTCACCTCTAGTCGGCTGGTAGCCAAACAGCTTGTGAACGAGCCACCAATGCTGAAGCATGAGTAAGGCGGCTACTGCTGATCAACTGATGCAAGTACATCTTCGGTGCTTTGCCTGACCTAACGCCCTGCGTTGTTGACGTGCACGTTGCTGTGTCACAACATGCAAATCCTTTTTCAGCTAATGATAGCCTAGTGAAGCATTTTCTCACTTAACCTCTGGTGGTATCTAACCATGCAGACAGCTTTGGTTTTACGTGGATCCAACTATTAAGATTCAAGATTCAAGATTCAAGATTCAAGATGTTTATTTGTCATGTGCACAGTAAGAACACGATGGTGACACTGAGCAATGAAATTCTTACTTTGTTCGTTTCCCTCCACATAGACACAAGAATATAAAATAGAAAAACAATTATAAATATAAAAAAAGAGGGCAATGTACAGAAGAATAATTTAAAAGGTAGTGCAAATACAGTGTGCAACTATTATAGAGGAAATGAATGGAACTTTGTCTGTGATGCTCACAGAGATGAGAGATGACACTGTCTGTCCCGATTCATTTGGAAGATGCACAGTCAACAGCCAACAGTTTAAAAACTAGAATAGCACGATGTTTGGTACCAACCCTTTTGTTTTTGACACAGTGCATCGTTGACCTGACATACCATATGCACCAACTTCTTGTGACATCATGGGCACCTGGTGGTTTGATACCCTGTAAGGAGCTACAGACATGTACAATAAATATCCCGATGCATGAAAAGGGGGACATCTGATGCCACATCACAGACTTCTGAGAAACATCTCCATGTTCCAGAATTCCAGCATGTTCTGGGTCTTCTTTTCTCACATGGCTTCAAGGTCTTTCTGGATGTGTGAGCCCTATCCCAAGTATCATTTGGCTCTCTCCCCCGTGTTTCTGTCTCTGCTATCTGTACTCCCGGGTACCGCTGCATCAGTTGGCCCATTGATCTTGTTACATTGTACCTTCACTCCTAAGCGAGCCTCTGACTTGACCAGATTTGAACGTCTTTGACTTGGAGCAGCATCTTCCTCCCAACCCAAAGTGAGCGATACACTGTTAAGTTTGAGCCTCTGTTATAATAGGACCTGGTCAGATTTAGACTCTATTCTCTTTCTTTATGCTTTATTTTATCCTTTTGTTGTCTGCTATCTGTCCTTATCTTTCATTCAAACATTCATTCAAGTTTAGTTAGGCTCAAAGACGTCAAGCAGTCACAGCCTCCTCTGTCTTTAACAATGAGCGTCAGGGTGAAACAAGAGATTAGTCTGCTCACAGGACAGTGTGGTTGTTCTATTGGTGCCTTGTCTATTTTCTCTTGTTGTACACATCCACAAATTTATGTCATCATGTCATTTATTGGGCCATGGTGGGCGTCTTGGCTGTGTAATTATGAGGTCTGTTGCTCTCATGGGTTTATGTGCATAGTGTGGCGAGACACTTCAAAAGAAAACAGACGCAATGGAGAGCTAATTCAGTTGTTTCCTCACTGTCAACATGCAGAGCCCTGCCCTTCAAATACATGCTGGTGGGACCTGGTAACCTCTGTGTCTGCAGAGAGCTTAAACAGATCGAAAATGCTTTAACATCATGGTGCCATGCTGAGCCAGCCACATGCTTTTTGTTTTAGATTAACCAATTAAAAGGCACGCAGAAACAGACTTAGGTCTAAGCTCTGTTGTCTAAAAATGTTGGAACACAGCAATTCACAGACTTGCTTTTATGTAATGATAATAATAATAATAATGCATTTTATATATAATGCACTTTTCATTGCATAAAATCTCAAAGTGCTACAGAGGAATAAAAAGAATGCATAAAAACAGGGACATTCAATACAATACAGCAACAATATAACTAAATAAATGATTAAAATTAATCAAAGGCTTTTTTAAAAAAGAGTCTCCACAGACTGTGGAGCCCTTAAATCATGTGGGAGAGAGTTCCACATTTTGATATTTAACTAATGACCGATCTCAAAATAATTGAAATCTTAACATCACTGTGAGTCCACAGCCATGCGAGTGGTTCTGTGAGGTTCTATCAGGACAGACACATGTTGACATGAATGCAGGAGCTTTATCTGCTACAGACGTTGGTGTGGAATAGAGTCGGATCCCCCTTGTGAGCTGTAAACATAGCATTGATACTGGTAGTGGAGGGACACAGCTTTGAAACAACGTAGACTGAAATGACAGCAGAAAGAGACCGAATAGGTAATGTGGCTTAAATATTCTTCAGCTAAAACGACTCGACTCAAACCATGTTTTCTTGTGTGAAAGTGTGTGATGAATACTTCTGTGCTGCCGTGACTGAAATGAAAATGGAATTAAAAATGAAATCTTATTTACTTTCTTTTTGTTAGATTCAGTTCGATCTGCTTTGACGGGCAGGAACAGACGGTCCTGCTGTCTGTGTGGAGGAGAAGTTTTAAATCGATGCCTGATTTGTTTCATGGAACTATGTGAACTTTTTTTTGAATGCGTCCGTCTCCAGCATGCCCGTTGATTTGCAGCAGAAACTATAGAGCAAAGAATCAAAATGACAAGTTTGATGTTTGATTTCCGTGGTGACGGTCTGATGCTGGTCGCACGAAAGCACACCAAGTCATCCAGATACCAAACTAATGCAGGCAAGGAAATAAGCTCAGTGCTCCACAGGGAAATCAAACTTCAGCGGCATGGACACTGAAATAGAGCCCCTGTAGTGGTTAAAGCAGAAAAGCATCTGAGACCAGACTTTAAACGTGTAAACATGCTCTGGCACATAAATAGATATACTGGTGTGTTACCTTAATGAGTGGAACATGTTCTCATTGAGTCACATCATTTTTACTGCAGATGAGCCTGCACAACCTACACGGAACCTGAAACCTGAACCTGCCATGGCGATGGTTACCATGGTTACTATGGCATCAATGATCGCGAGTCATCTACTCTTAAACCACAGGCCTGTAATTGAGGTGTGATTTTGAGTTTCCACTTTTGCTTAACTCCTGGACTGAAGGTTTTGCCGTTGTGTTTTCTGCAGCTACGACAAATTGCTGAAATAAAGTCCTTTAAATAAGCTGAAAACGTCGAGAAGGTCGTTAATGCCTGAATTGACTCCAGGCTCGATTGTTGTAATCCCCTTTATTTTTGGCTCGGTAGGAGTGATATCTGCTGTCGCGCTGCCAGACTTGAGCAAACTTTAGGAGGTCCAATCACATAAGGCTAATCTGTTTTGCCCTTCATTGAGTGCCTCTTGCATTTTAGAATTGATTTTTTCATCAAGTTTTGTTTTTTTTAAAAACAATTTTTGGTGGCTTTGGAATTCTCTGTCTGAAGTAAGTGTCCTCTTTTTCTAACCCATTGATTTTAAATAACCTCACTTGTCCTTCTGTTTTTAAAGGTGCTCTATAAATAAAGGTAATTGCTACTTTGATTATTATTAGACAGTAATAGCTGTCATGTTTCACCAGGGTAAGGAACACATACTGACCGTTCTGTTTGTCAGTTAAATAATGTAAAAGCAAAGAGAACCAGCACATTTGTTATTCTTCGATGAGCAATTTTTCAGCGGTATATTAAACAAAATGACTCTTGCTAATCTTTAATCTTTTGTCTTAAAGATTTTGGTTTTTCTTAAGATAATCTTTAGGGTATTCACCTTTAATGTACAGTGTACAGTGTAGCCACAGACTGACATGCACTAAAGGCCCCAGGATGCTGTGGTTATATGGTAGGCACTGTCAAGGACTCTGAATTGTCATAATTTTCATCAAATCCCATGTGCAGACCCAAACCAGTAATACTTGGATCCTACCAACAAGTACTGTCTGTGTATCACAGCCTGGTGTCCTCCTCCTCGGAGCCACAGAGCTCCATTGCTCTCCAAAAACTATTAAAACACACCAGTGAGCCACACTATTGCAATGAGTGACATGTTCCTTCATCACCTCCAACACACACTGTAGTTTATTCGCACTCTATAACACACACACACACACACACACACCACCCTGCTCAAATAGAAGAGCAAATGTGTATTAATCTGTCAACAAATGCACTATTTCCTCCTGTTTGAGGAACGTTTAAAAAAAAAACTACAGCGACCAGCTGTTTTAGGAACTGACTGAGACTTGTTTTAAGCAGAAGTACATATTTATGACTCGTTTATACAAAATGCATGTCTTCATTAACAACCAGTGGGCTTGGGACTGAGAACCACAGTTAAAGTCGGGTCGCTTAAAAGCATTAAGAAGTTGGCAAACCCACTGTCAGTTTTTTCATGTGATTTGCTGTCAAAGAATAGAATGCAGTGGTCTGACTAGGCCACCGTACACCTGCAGCGTTTGATGTTTGATTCATCCGCGAACCTACAAAACTCAGATTCAGAGAGAGAACTTGTTAAAGTGAGAGCGCATTCTAACAGGATCTCATGATGTTGAAAAAGCAAGATGGCTGACACAGCACGAAAACAACCATCTCCACCGAAACTCTTTAAAAACTCCAACAACTTTGGAGTTATGGCGTGTGTATGCTGGGACAGCACATCATCGGATTTCATATATCAGCGGACATGTGTCAGAGCTCTGCGGCGCAGCTCACGGAGCTTTACAAATGAATGGCTTGCAGTACCAGAATATATTTTACAGCTTGTTTCACATGCTGATTGCCAGTGTCGGTGTACTCCAGCGGTGACACACTGGAACCTGTTCACATACCGCTCGCGCTATAATACAGCACGACGCAGTTAAACAGAGGAGTCTGAGAGCAAAACCGTAGCAGTAGATTCTGGTGTCTCATGAATGTTTAAAACTTTATTTGCATGTTGTGTTGTGGCTTTAAATGTGTTTGTTTGTAGCCCTTCATTTTTGTTTTAACAAGCCGGCTTGCTGAGAGATTTCTGACCGCTGGGCTCACCACATGAGCTGGTGTTCATGCGTCAGCGTCACGGCCACAGATAAACTCACAGCTATCCCCTCAGATGCAAGTAGTGCGGATAAACGGCTTTTTTTTCCCTGCGTGTGAATATTACACGATACAAGAAACAAACTTTTACAGGGAGTTGAGCAAACGTAGCGAACTTGGTAAAGCATCGTGCGAATCTAAATCACTGCTGCTCCGCTGCACTACCTCTGCATGGTTTCCTCTCAACCTACTGCCTTTAGCAGTAGTAGGATTGCATTATGTTACGATTATAAAATTGGATTATAAAATGAGCAGAAGTGATACACGTAGCTGCTGTTATAGGATGGCTACAGGTATGGCATCAATCAATCAATCAATCAATCAATCTTTATTTATATAGCGCCAATTCGCAACAGCGTTATCTCAAGACTCTTTCCGTAAAGAGCAGGTCTAGACCAAACTCCTTCATTAGAGAGAGACCCAACGATTCAGGAATTCAACATTAAGGATTCAAGAATCCCCACATGAGCAGCATCAGATATTATATTAGGAAACAGTGGCAGGAAGAACTCCCCTTTAACAGGAAGAAACCTTGAACAGAACCGGGCGGCTTCTGTAAGGGTCCGCGTTGGGTGGAGGGTGGAGACACAAAGTCGACATTATAGCTGTGAATCGACTATTAATTGAACCCAGTACAGACTTAACCCTTGTGATGTCTTAACATTCTGTATATTCCCCTTGCCCTAAGGGTAAAAAATGACCCCCTTCACTAAACCCCTAAAATAAAGCAGCTTAATTGAATTTTAAACCCCTTTAAATCTAGTTTGCATGATGAAACAACCTGTTATTCTTCAATTCAAGTCAATTCAATTCAATTTTATTTGTACAGCGCTGCTCACAACACAAGTCATCTCAGAGCGTTTGGGGGGGGGGTTTTCTCTGCTGCCACATGGTGGCGGGTCATTTTTTAACCCTTAGGACAACAGGAGGGTTAAATGTATGAAGATGTGCCTTTAAATCTGCACTAGAATGAGCTAAAATATGTGTCAGATATGCAAAGTCAGCCTAAACTGAGTACCCAGAGGGGCCCATGGATTTCACTACACTGCGCATGCCAGCAGCTGGCCCTAAATTCACTTACTAGCTTCTTCCAGAGCTTTCAACCGCATCTCATGATCCTTATCCATGACTGGAAATGGCTCAGGTGTCAACACGAGATGGGGTGCACATAAGTCGACCACTTGTTCTGTACTGATCCGATATCTGTACAAAGTGGTGGCAAAATAATCCAATTAGCAATTATGTTATCTGCATCAGACTGACTTTTCTTTAATTCATTCTTTTACTAAATCTCAAGTCAGAGTCATTTGCCTTTGCTTCACACCACTGCTTACCTACATGTAGCAAGAACATGGAGTTGCACTGTAATTCACATGCGGATTCTTTTAATCTCTATTCAGTTGTCTCATCTTTCACAGGCGTGTGTGAATAATGGAGAATGATCAGACACTGTACATCTGGTGCTGTCCTGTGGAGCTCCTGTGTAACAGCATGACGTGTGTTTGTGTCCTCAGGGTGAGCCGGGAGACGCGGGGCCGACGGGTGCTGCTGGAGCTCAAGGGCCCCCGGTGAGTTGATACTGATTACACGGAGTTTCCCCTTCGTTTAAGGCTGCAAATGCAAGTGACTTTCCAATGTAAACATGGGATATCTGTCAATTGTTGGGTTATTTAATAGTGAAGCCGAAGCACCACTCTGTAATGAATACGCAACAATTGCAACCGTGCGTTGCAGTAAAACAGGTTATTGGAGCGTAAGTCACAAAGCGGTATACCCGCCGATGGATGCAGAGACTACTTACAAACATAATTCCTGTTAACTCAGCATTCTGTGGATTTTAACGGTCCCATAAAGGTCTGAAGGAAGGAGTAATCAGGACGCAAACATGAGAGCTCGCATTCATTGCTGCTTTTACACACTGCTGCGTGCTAGTAAACCGACTGCCCTCACACACACACACACACACACACACACACACACTGCAAATAGACACGTGCACGTATTTGTGTCCACACAAGGAACTGCTCCTTTTCAGTTAGTCTCGATTAACTGCTGAAAGAACTGGATTCATCTGGCAAACAACATTGATTCTTTCTACAGAAGCTATGGAACCAATTCACTGATAATGTGACTTTTTAGAGACTTTTAGAGAACATGGTCTCCTGCTGTTTTTACCTGCTAGTGACTTTATTTCAGTTTTTTTTTTTAGCAAAAAAGTCCATGAAATGTGATAAATAAAAATCTGTCATCATCTTATTTTCCATCGGACAAATTCTTTTAAAAACCACAAGTGTGCTAACAGTTGACCAGGCCTTTGGAAGTCCATCGTATTAGAAGGGTCTCTCCTCCAGTTTTAAATGTTCATTTACTAAATAGTAAATGGACTGTACTTGTGTAGCGCATCTCTTGTCTCTTCAACCACTCAGAGCGCTTCAACACTACATTCACATTCACTCATTAACATTTCAATCTCCAAATCAATATCAAGATTTTCATGAACAAACAACAGGCCATGTGTAACATTCCTGTCGGCCGCAGCCTGAAGCAGCGAGTCGAGTGTGGAATGTAAGATGATCGCTTGTGCTGAGTTCACCATGCAGGACTGTTGCCCTGAATCTTCAACTTGCTGTTCATTTTTGAACATCAGCGACAAAATCCCCAGATTGCAGGCTCACTCCAATGAGCAAGGATCACGATGTGGAAACTGTTCAAAGACAGAGAGTGATGATGTAATGCAGTCTCAGCGGTGTACTTGTGTAGCTTGTGCGCTACAGCCTCCATCATTCCGTTGTGTTCAAAGGACGGGGGACCTGATGGACTCACTGTTTGACATGAGTTAATGCTACCTCGTTAATGTGTTGCAACAAATTGCAAACAGAGGCTCTAATTGCTCCCCCTTTTGCTACGGTTACTCATTTAACGTAGCCAGCACATCAACTTTGAAATGTGAACAGACAGTTTCACCTCAGCAGGCGCACTATATCACTTTCTAACGGACGCCCAGAACATTGGTATGAAAGCATTTCATGTGTTACACGAAGTGAAAACATTGTGTGAAGGCTGGGGCTGATGGAGGAATGTGTTTTAGCGCTCGGGTTCCTGGTTCACATCCCTTTTCATCCAGGCAGTCATGGTGAACACTTTTTGTAGATACTTGTGTGGGTGAAAGCACCGGTGTTCTTTCTCAGGTAGGTCACGGAGGTTGTTTCTAGTCAATACAAGCTGCCCAGCTCTGCTTTGGTGTGTGTAAGTTATCCTGTCCTCCGCACACACTGTTGGTGGACTGGGCCGTTTGTCCCTGGATATACTTTGGTCGAATATACTTTTAAATCAGGCAGTTAGAAAAAAAAAAAAAAAGACTAGACTATGTTCCATGTACTGTAAATGTTCACACTTTTACATCCTGTCAGACATCCTGTCTGTAAGTGCCTGCCTGGTAAACTCATCACAGTCACGCCACAAACCTAAACTTTATGTGTTAAGCAAAGCACACACACACACTTATATGATATACAATATATACACACAAACACACAACTGGGAAGTGAGCTGGTGAGCTTGTTTTTCCCGTCTTTGTTCATTAGACAGCTTTCAGTGCGGACATCCACGCACAAAGCGACGCTGTGCATAAAACACAGCAGTTGATACGTGCACGTGACACCACAAAGACCCTCGTAGGTCCACGGGAGCAGACGGCGTTGCGTGCAGACCGGCTCCCCACTGCATCCCAAAGCAGCCCCTCCCTTCCTAATCAAGCTGATGTTTACATGGAACTCTGGGAAATAAAACTGTGAATACAGATTTTATTAGTGTAAATAGTTTTACTGTACTACAGTTGTTTTCGCCTCGTAACGGAGGCCGCATCAGACTGTCTCCGTGTTCATTCCGGGAGTGTCACACAAACAAGGAAATGATGTACTGCATGTAGTCACAAATGATATGGACTTGCTGTCTACCGGCTGGGTTAGAGCTGAAGTGCTAGGGGGCTGGACTGACAGACTCCTGTGTGGAGTTTGCATGTTCTCCCCGTGCTTGCGTGGCTTTTCTCTGTTAAATGCCACAATCATATAAACACAAGAAAAACAGCTGTAATGAATGCAACGTTGCCTTTAGCTCAGAGGCTGAGCCCCATGAGAAACTGGGTGGGGCTTGCTCACTAAATGACGAGGTCTGTCGAGGTGCATGCATTTGATCGTCCCCCTCTCACCCTTTCGGCTCGGTGGGTGTGTGCTTCGTCCTGGTAACCGCGGCTCTAATTGTTGCAGCACTTTCTCTGCTAGGTACGATGACAAAGAGGTATATTTCTCATTCCCTTGTTCACTAATTCATTACTCTGTATAAGTTAAACACTCACACATTTATCTATAGTGAGCAGTAAATTCAGATTTCTGACACTTAAATCATCATCACCTTGAATTATTGCAGTGCAGTCAAGTTTGTTAGGAGAGTAGTGGACTTACTATGGGCCCTCATATCCTGTATATATCTGTTTTTTTAATTCAGACACTAAAGATAGCGCACTATGAAGTAAATGAGGAGTGGCTTCGGACACTACATGACGTTTTGCAGCACAATCAATTCATTTTAACGGCATAATGTCAAAATTAGTGATATACAGGGAAAGTAAACATGTTGTGTCAGTAAGTTTAACTTTGCAGAACTTGATATGATTTTTTTTTCATTGACCAATAAGAGCTGACCTTTGAAGGAATGAGACCCAGGCACGACTGAACGATTAACTGGACACAAAAAAATATCCATGATCCTCAATAAATATATCCATGAAGCTTATTTTCAGCTCTAACATGAGACCTTACTGCTCATAATATATTTATCTAACAAGGGTGCGCCGAATTGTGATTTGAAACTACTAAGCCGATAAAGCTTTGAAGCAGCAAGTGATGTAAGCTAGTAATGAGGAGAGCACTTGACTGTCTTTGTAATTTTCTCCTCTGGCCTCTCACGTCGTCTGTCGTCCCACCCTTCGCTGTTCTGCCCTCTGCTCGTTTCAAGGTGAAGGCACGATGGTGTTTCAGACAGATCATATATCCCCATTTACCCACAGACTCGCGGGTATGCTGATGAGGGATGGATCAGTGAGACGAATGCTATGACGCACAGCCTGCTTCCTCATAAAGTATTTGTGAATTTTTCTGGGGTAGAAGATTTGCTATCACCAAAGAAACCGATGCATCTCATCTTTCTGGCATCACGTGGAGGTCTTGTCTTTGCTACCTGAAATTCAGTCAGTTTTAACAGTTTAACAGGGAATCAGCATTGAAATCTAAAATTAGCTCCACATCACCTTCTTGCACAATCTGAGGAACCATTAGTTGTTCTTATATTAAAACGTGACATTGACTAACATCTTTTACTGACAGATTCAGGAAGGTTCAGAGAGGAAGACAAACAGCTAAGGAAGTTTTCTTGATGTTAGCAGTGAAAAGCCCTGATGTTGTTACTGAAGTGAAGCCACCGTGCCAGAGACCCACTGATATCTGGATCTGTCAGGCTTAAACTTGAACTCCAAGGATTACACTTAGTTTACTTTATCACACATACACACACAGCAAGCTCATCTGTGGTGGAATCATCAGTGCAGCTTCACATTCGCTCTGATCCTCCAGAACGATCGATTAGTGTTTGCATTACAAGTAGGGAGTCTTCAACAGAGCTGCATCTCCCAAACCGTCAACCATTCCAAGATCCCAGCGTTTCTGAATTGTGGAGATCTACTTACCAAGAGGCTAGAATAGTTTCAGACACAGCCTACCTCACGTCTGCATGGCGGCCACCTCGCTGTATTGCTGTGGCTCACACACGTGTTGTGTGGCTGCCAGCCGACCCATTTTTTCCACACTGAGCTTGCCTTTGAAAACGGTCATAAATAATTGAATATTTCACTTAATTTCATCATAAATGTCACGCAAACAGATAATGACAACAATAAATGAAGGGATTCTGTCCAGAGAAACGCTACAGGGCTTATAACAACTTAACAGTGCATATTATTTTATCAGGGCAAATCATTTCAAATTTCATCAGACAATAATCACTTCATCCAGGTTCCCACATCAGTAGCTACATCTAGTGCATGACATGACGTTATCAAGTGAATACTAAAACAAATAAACTGCATCCGACTGTTCAACCTATTGCTGACTTTGTAACGGCTGGGAAACCACAAGCAGGTGGACTCAGTAGCACAACTTGGGACAACTGGCAGATAATTTAAAAGTCTTTACTGGCAGATTGGTTACACGGGTAGGCAGTCAGAGCGAAGGCAAACAAATCCAGGAGGGTCAAGGCAGAGAGAGAGTCGGAGGCAAGAGCAGGAATCAACAACCAGGGATGTAACACACAAGAAAAACTGCTGGAACGTTTGTCACGGGGGACGAAGACGAACTGGCACAGAGGACAGAGGAGACACAGACTAAATAGACTGGGGCAGGCAGGTAATGAGACACAATGGGAGGAAGTGAAACGAGGGGGAAGGGTAAAAAACCAAAATAAAACAGGAAGTAAAGGAGCAAGAAGGACAAACAGCAAAACCCAAGGACGGGTCATGACAGACTTGCTAGATTGCATGTGATTAGCCATAATTTGCCATCTAATTAGAGGAATTACATGTTTTTTGACTTAGCAAGAGCAGTGAAGTCAGGTGAATGTGTTGTCAGGGCAACATGCGAGCAGCGGTGCAGATGCTGGGTAGTGGGGAAATGCGAGTTTTGATGGCATTCATGTGTGAGAATGATGACTCACAAGTGTATGTTGAGCCAAACATTGTCAGGAGGCTTCTTGAGTCAGAGCTTGAGCTGCAATGAGTGTCACAAGTCAATGACGTTACCAAATCTGTCTCAACATTCACACTGAAAGGGTCCTTCACAGATCTCATCACTTCACTGGAGATACTGAAATCATCATACCTAGTGGCAAAGTTTGTTTTCAATGAGTTAACAAATCCTGACATCACCTCAGTGATTTGTAAGCCTGGTTTTCTCCTTGGAGGGAAGTGGAGCATTTTGCCTGGACACAGATCAGCAGAGAAAAGTGTGAGCTTTTTTTTTTTGAAAAGCATGAAGTCTCTCCTCAGGTTGCCTGACCGTTTTTCTCATCCCCGTAGCTCCACGTTGAGTTGGTTCAAATGATAGAAAACATCACTCAAAAAGCAAACAGCTGTGGTAAAACTCATCATTCTCCATCACGGACAGGAACTTGTTGGCTTTTTTCAGCTTTGAATTCTGGAGAAACACAAGGATGTTCTCTCTTGTGTTTCATTCACTAATCCATTTAATGTCATTGTGGGTGAGTGAATCCTCATACTGACATTCAGCACGTCTGTCAAAAACTTGCGGAAAAGATTGACGTATAGCAAATAAAGTTAATCACCGCTTAGCTTGAGAACATAGAGACTTTAGTGGATAAGGGGATGTACTGATCTGAGCCGTGGGGCCACAGCTCCAGATCCAAATTGTTCTCCTCAAAGAATGAAACAATTTTGTTGACTAAAATCTCTTTTGTTGTATAAAATCTGGTGTATCCCTCCAAAGAAATTAGTCCAAGCACATCCATCTGAAAGCATTCCCCATCAAAGAACCGAATATAGACGCAGAACTATGCAACGTTGCTGATCAATTCATCCACAGCTAAAGACATCAGCCTTTTTCAGTTTGTCCAATCAATAACAATTTGTTGAATCAATAACACTTTTTCGGGTTCTCTCGTCTGTAATCACGTTCTCAATTGATGCAATCGATGAGTATTGACTCCTCGACAGTTTTTCTAAGACTGTAAATGACCTTTTCTGTTCTACGCTACTCGTAATGATGCTGACATGGCCCTTTGCTCATAGCATGCAGTTGGCCCCAAAATCTTCTGGCTCTGAGCAGCAGAGACGGAAAGTGGCGTCAAAGTTAATGTGGCGTGTGTTGAAATGCCTTTTCAAATTATACACCACAGATACTTTAGGGTTTTTTTGCCAAGCGACATGCTTAGCTTGCAGAAACAGAGATATGAGAGCGGAGAACTTAAAGCACACAAGGGCAAATTTGATTGGTCCAGCGTGGTCCTTAAACATATTGGTCCGACCGCAACAGGTAGTTCTTCTTCTTTTGATTTAGTAGCGGGTTGCATCCATATCTTCAAAAGTTGCACGCTGCCACCAACTGTTCGAGTATGAAGCAGGACTTTTATGAGAGCACTGTAGCAGATCATCATCATTGCGGGCCGGACCTGGTCCTGGGGCTGCACATTCAATAATCATGTCAATCCATCACTGTATCCTCCACAGGGTGTCCAGGGACCTCCTGGGGAAGTGGGCCCAAAGGGACCTCAGGTAACGTGACCGAAGAGTAACTCGTTATTGACTTAAAGTCATTCCCATCAGCTGTTTATTTCCTTTGTTCTTGAATGTCTTTTTAGGGAGAGAGGGGGTTGCCTGGGCCTCAAGGACCACCTGGAGTAAACGGAACACTGGTTGGTAAAAACTTCAGCACTTCTTTCAGCTTTCTGCTACATGGTGAAGCCATTCATCTCGAGTCAGCATTCTGAATGACAATAGTTATATTCAGCAGGAAAGTTATTGAGTTTTACGTGTGAGAAATCATCAAATCATTTTGTGGGATTTGTGTCATTTTTACAGGTAGTTTGCATGCAGAAATTCCCATTCCTTGTTGCTGCACTAGTGAATCATGCTAATTTGTCAGGGTGAGGGAACAGGACATTGGGGGAAAGCGTTAAGGTCTCCGTATGCTTCAAACAGATGATCTAACAGTGTCTGAAACACCCTCTCCAGATAAAGATCACTCACTTTCATTGATCGTACTTCCAGTTCCATGCCTAATTTGTCTACATTTAACCGTAATGAGATGGACACATTTAAAGCATATTCCCCATTGTTACCATGTTGCTATGTGACAGGTAGGTCTGTCTGATGTATGATAAATGGTCTGTATTTGTATTTCTCCTTTCTAGTTATTTCAACTACTCAAAGCGCTTTACATGACATCCTCATTCACCCATTAATCATACAGGAGGAATGTAATTTGGAGGAGACTATTCTTTCATACTCATTCACACACTGAAGCCATGCAAGTTGGGGTTCAGTGTCTTGCTCAAGGACACTTCGACATGTTGACCCATAGGAGCTGGGGATCGAACCCCCGACCTTCTGATTGAGGAACGACCCACTTTACCACTGAGCCACCCGTTGCAGTCTTTATCTCCCAATCTAGCAGAAAAACTGCTGGTATTGCCGTCTCTACAGTGGGCCTATAATGAGATCATTAATTTAGCCCGGGCGCTGTAGGAGTTCATTTGGTTTATTTAGCAATGCCATTAAGGTGGTGAGTGGCTGTTCATTTAGAACCAGCGTTAGATGTGTGTGTGTGTGTGTGTGTGTGTGTGTGTTTGTGTTGGGGGGGGCGTCTACAGCTGTAGACACAGTAAGGGCACCCCCCTCTGGTAAACAAGATTACATATGGCTAGATGCAATTACATTAGAGAGCATTGTGAATACACAGTCCTCCTTTGTGGTTAGACAGCATAGCTTTGCTCCCCTCGTGTGGTCAAAGCGAGACGGTACAGATAAATAGAGTGGAGATTAGGCAGAATGAAAAGGGACATTAAATATGGACACATTTGCATCGTGGGAACCAGTTTAGATCATTCAGCGGAGGGTGGATCAACACATTAAGTAGAAAATGAGTTTCAGTTTATTTTCTGTATCCTGTTCCATCATCAACATGAAACTTAGATTGGATTGAGCACAAATATAGAAGGAAATTGTAGACTGCTTTTGGCTCACACTCTCTGTGCAGCACATAAAGCCTTGTCAAAAATAGCCGAGGGCTGCTGCATAGATCTAAGTGCACAGAGGTCATGTTTCCACAGCCACAAGCTTCATCTTCATCCCCCTCTTTCTATTCCTGTCAGCTGAACAGAACACTGCTGTGATGTTACGCTTACAGTGGGCCTCCTGCACACACACACACACACACACACACACACACACAGAGAGACACCCCTGGTATCTATGCAACAACATACAACTGTGTGATAACAAATAGACGTAGAAATCAAAGTAACTGTCCAGCCAGCATGAATCAAATCCGACATTTCAAATGTGCATATTCTGGTCTGGCTTGTCATTAATCAATTCACACATCAATCCACAGACAATACATACATGGATATACAAGCAATGAGAAGTAAAAAAGTGACCAAGATTAATAAAAAGATTTAAAATAAACGCCTAGAGATGTATAAAGATTTCCATCTTTGATTTTAAAGAGAAAGTTGTAAATCTCTAATCCATCTTTTGGTCAGAGCCTTTTCCCTGCCAGCAATGCACCCATCAGATATCTGTCAGCAGAGATAGAGCCTAGATATACTGCTTTGAATGGTGTGCGTGTATTTCTTAATTCTGTATGTTTTGGCATTACCAAAAAATCCTGGTCGTCCAACACGCTGAGGATTAACGTTATCATAGTGTAATAAAAAAAAATCAAACTACATTTTATAGCCAAATTCTCTCCATCATCGAGTGCTTTTTAATGCTTCCAGCCGACTCGTTTCAAAATAAGAATGCTCTAGAAGTCAGCCTCATGAAGCTGACGTTTGAAATAGCCACATTTGATCCGATCTGTCCAAGAATAAGAAGCCTGCTTTTGACCTCTGCCTGAAATCAAGGACCCATTGTTTTTGAAAGTTACCAAGAATTTGGAGCGGTAAATCTGCAAAGCGTGCAAATGTGGACATGGCATGAGTCTGTAAGTGTGTGTGTGTGTGTGTGTGTGTGTGTGTGTGTGTGTGTGTGTGTGTGTGTCCGATATATGGACCTGAGCCATCTCATTTCTTCCTCGCTGCCTCCTGACTAAGCCGTTACGCACTCTGTCACATTCAGCCCAGAGCACTGTGCCTGTCTCTTTCATCTCATTCTCTCTCTCTCTCTCTCTTCCTCTCATTCCCTTCTCTCTCGTCCCCTCCCTTCCTCTTCCTCTCCTCTTCCTTCTCCTCCTCCAATATCTCTCTCTGTCCAGGGAATCCAGGGGCCCCGGGGGCCGCCCGGAGCGGTCGGCCAAGATGGTCCCAAGGTCTGTGCGTTGAACGTTATAATTAGTTATTATGCTAATGGCTTGCTGCTCCCCAGCCGCTCGGCCTGTTCTTAACGTACCCTCTCTCTCCTCCTCATGATGTTTCCACGGAGAAAAGTGCATTTTGCTGAGAGGTAGTCGACTTGTTTGGAATTTGGCGTGTCTGTGCATTTGTATTCAAGTTTTACTCACTAATGAAAAATGAGGTTTAACAGTATTTTACTTAACTGGGGGGTAGTTATAGATTAAAGGGGTGCTCCAATGATTATCAAATGCTTATTGCACTTGTGTGAAGTTGTTGGTTTTTGCAAGAGACAGACACCAGAATGGTCAGAGACTTTGATATCCTAACTGCCATAAAAAGCTGCAGAAACAGAAGGTAAACTGCCTTTTTATCTGCAACAATCTGTGGCGTGGCCCCGTTTTTCTTTGAAAAAGACGAGCACACGGGGCCACAAGGACATGTTCATATTTCCCTAACCTTGAAATGTACATTCCCCGTCCCTATGGGATGTATGTGTATTCAGCACAGCACATTCAGGAGTGGAAGGAGAGGTGGGAGGAAAAGATGGGGTTTTCATGCATATGAAGGTGAAAACAGGCCCTTTGATGTTGCGCTGAGGAGCCGACCTGTTTTTAGCTGAATGGCATTTGATAATATTGAGATTTGATCAGCAGTCAGTGAGCACACACCAATAAATAAACATAGATTCATTCACTTCTACGTACGCACACCTTTTCAAAGTGGCGAACAGCGAGCAAAGCAGTCTGTATTGAGCTGGGGAGTTTTTTGGGAGGGGGGGGGGATTCTCATCAAGCTGCTTTATCTGCACCTGCTTTTACAACTGCACGAAAACTTCCTATCAGCTGATTAAATCCCCGCTCAGTCCGAAGGCTGTGTGCCATCTGTAATTGCTGATCGAGCACACAGCACATGCGAGGAATAGCACTCCTGCACACACCGATCAGTTGCCTTGATTAAATCGTGCTTCGATCATTATTGTCATAATGATTCTTATCATTATGTCGTCCCTTTAAGCTGCTTCAGTCAACTTTTTTTATTTTTACGACATCTAACATCAAAACTTATTTGTCACTATCAAACTAAAAGCAACCAGCACAAAAAAAAACTGAAGGGTAGAAAATAACTAAGTACACAAGTGTTTTCAGGTCCTTGTTCTTTACTTGAGAACGTTGCTGTAGTCCGGCGCACTTCAGTGGAGCTACTTTACTTTTTACTCCACCACATTTCACTCACAGCTTGTAGAGACACTGCACGTAGATCATTTACACACAAAACATGCAGTATAAGTAGCTTATGAATAGGATGCAATATTGTGGATAAATCTACCCGACAGTACATGAGTAGGTGCGGAGTTAATGTTTTAGTAATCATAATCCAACAACCCCATTATAATAGTATACTGCTATAGTTAAAGGAGATTATTTTCTTGTTAAAGTCGGCTTGCGTGAGTACTTTTAGATTTGATATTGAATGTACATTTAGCTGATAACACTTCTGTGCTTTAAAATGGCACATTTTACACAACATTAGTAACAGTAACAGTAACAGTATTTATAGTGTGTTTTCTTATACTTTTACTTGAGTAAACCATCTAGCTTCCTATCTATCGGCCAAACCCCCACGTTTCCCCCCTTTTATTGCACTAACTGTGGCCTCTGAACACGTCTGTCTGAACCCACACAGCAGTGTCATTTACCACCTTAGAACAGCTGCCTCTCTCTTCTGAAGTTGTTGAGCCATTGTCATGATGCACCGCTGTCGGTGCAGGTAGCTGTTTAACAGGGAAGAGGCCAATAATGGGGCTTGCTGAGAGGATAATGATTGATGGCCAAATACTGTGATTTACATTCCACTCTAGCCGGGGCTCTTTGTGCATGCAGAGCTGCACTTATATGAATGAAAATAACAGGTCCACTCTAATGTGTCCTCATTGACCTGTGTGCCGGTCTCTGTGGGAGTTAGAATAGAGCCCTAAGATTTGTGTTGAAGACTAGATTTAGTGATGAGCAAAGTCAAGAGAGTATTGCCAGACAAACGGAGAGTGTGTGTGTGTGTGTGTGTGTGTGTGTGTGTGTGTGTTATTTAGGGGAAATGTGGAGATCCGGGGGTTGCTGGTCCTCTCGGTCCACCAGGCCAGAAGGTGAGTTAAGCTGCAGATTATTGACCGGATTACATTGTTTCGTTTAACCTCTGTCTCCACTTCTTCCCAGGACTGCATCTTCCTTTCCTCTGGCTGAATTTCGTTGTTGTTGGTGTTGTTGTTGTTGTTGGTGCCTCTATGTATTTTCCGTCATCCTGTTTTATTCCTTCTGACATTATAATTACAGCCATTTACATCATATGCAGAAGCTAGTGCGGCTCCATCCAAAGTGAAAAAAAAAGACATCGACTGACGTCTTCACAGCTTGCTAATTAACACACGTCCCATTTATTTAATCCATACACAAACTCGCTGTGGTTTTAGGGTTGAGTTATTTTCCCTGAAGAACAACAGCGTTTCCATCCGCTCGACACAGAGGGCCGAATTTAAGGCCAAATTTTCTGAAGAAAAAAGAAAAAGCAAATAAGTTTAATTCCAAAAATGCTGAAATGTTCTTTTGAAACAAACCAATCAGATCGTCTTTTGCATTCTCACAACAACAAAAACAAAGATTACGAC
The DNA here is from genome assembly GCF_042242105.1 of Pempheris klunzingeri. NCBI lineage: Eukaryota > Metazoa > Chordata > Actinopteri > Acropomatiformes > Pempheridae > Pempheris > Pempheris klunzingeri. Next base: position 3,537,231 of record NC_092032.1, on the reverse strand, counting down.
GTAGAACCTGATCGGCTTTTCCTGTCTGCAGCTGTGACCCACGCTGCCGTACAGTCGGTGCTCCTCTCCGAGCCTTTATTTGCCCAAAAAAAAAGCATGAACACTATTTTCAGCTTTATCCCCCAGTCCCACTTCAGTCTACAGTCGTGGCCACATATAAGCTAAGTGAGCGTTCAACATGGCGATCATACTAGAGAGGGTACTACTGATTTCCCCCAAAGGGATCAGGCTGACAGCGCTCGCCTTTTCTCTTTTCTAATTCGACATTATCCTGTTTCTCCTCATCCTGCCAGCCACCTCTCATTTTCGGCAGCCCGCAGTTTGGATGCTGCCGATGAGTGACAGCTCCTCTTTTAATACCACTTGTTTGTTAGATGACATGTTCTTGAGCAATTACACCCATAAATGTCAACCATTGTGGTTTTAAAAAAGAACCTGAGTTGGCGTCTCTGTTGTGCTTCTTAATTACAAGTAACAGTGATTATTTTAAGGGTGCTCTCCCTCGAAGCAGAAATTGCTTTCGCTTTTTGGAAATGATGAGCCAATGAGTAAGAGAGAGCTCAAAAAGTTTTCACTCAAGCATCTTTAGAGCCCATATTTAACCTGCCTCGATTACGGGCTAAGAACACTTTCTTCTTCACAGCAGCAGCCTGGGAAGTAGTCACACACACACACACACACACACACACACACACACACACACACTGCTCCAGTTTGATATTTTTGACCACTTTAAAATCTTTTATTTTAATGCTTTCCTTTGTCAGCCAGATGAAAAATGCTCAAACATGATGGTTACACTTGTGTTCCATCTAGTGGAAAATAAACAGCCACTTTCAGGAACATGACACACTTCCACCACTTATCTTTTCTTAAATGCCATCCACTAATTTCCAAACGGCAAAAATCTTTCACCTTTCCAGGGCTCGACGGGGGAGCCAGGTGTTCCAGGCCTGCCGGCCAACATGGGGCTGCCGGGGTTCAAAGGTCACAAGGTGAGGGGGGCCCATTCATACAATAACATACATGGACAAGGAATTATGTCCGCATGGTTTTGTTTGGGCCTAGTGGAGCCTAAAATTGGACCTAGGGGGTAACACTTTATGAATGATTTATAGCTTTGGCTGTCAGGAGTTTGTACATTTACATGTTGTAGTGTAGAATGCAATACATTATTCATGATTATTTTTAATAGCGCTGAAGGTTGTCCTTCACACTTTAAAAGCAGAATGCCCGGGCACATAAACAGTACAAGTAGTCCTAATCCGGATCAGTCACTTTAACAAGCTGTATTTTAGTCTTCTGTACAGTATGCTTTCAATAGGACACTGATATTGTGTTTCAGCAATAAGTCCTCAAACAGCATTGTGTTATCCAGATGTCACACCAGCAGCATCAAAACAAGACAAGACTGAAACTACGGTGGAAATGTGTTCTGATGTTGTGTGTTGTATTTTCAGGGGGAGAGAGGAGAGAGGGGTTATGAAGGACAACAGGTGCTGTACTTACTCCACACACTTCTATTGGAAACTCTGTTGCACCGGGCCACGAGGATATATTGAGTTAATATTTACGTCACAAAAATTCCTGTAGTAAAATATAAAAGTTGATTGACAGAGAATGAACAGACCACGGTTCATTTTGGCGTCAGTGCTGGCAGAACAGCCTGAGCAGCTGACGAGAGCGAAGGGAGCGATCAGTGAGAACTCCCCTCAGAGGTGTGGTGGGCTCTGGTAAAAGGTGGACTGTACCGTTTTTTCACCGGCTGATTGTTGATTTAAAGCATTAACAAGTTAAACGAATCCCTAATTTAATTCATTCTCCTCTAATACTGTTTACAGATCCCTTCTGTCCAATGCTATCTAATATTAACATCAACCAACCGGTCCCACAGAATCACACTGTAGTGGCTCTGATGACACACTGTAGCGTCAGGTTAAAGAAAGTGGTTTCATTTCAGTCCTCATTAATTGTTTGCAAAGCCATTTTTAGGACAATTTAGAGCCAATTTTCTTTTTTTTCTTACATCAGTGTCAGTCCTCTTCTACCCTCTCCTCTGCTGGCTCATTGCTCGTCTCCCATGCGCTGCCATGACATTAAAACAGAGCGATACTTAGTAAACCATTTGCTGAACAGCTGTATTTACATTACGTCACATTTACTATGACTTTGCTTAGTGATTGGACAGAGCCCCTGATGAGGGGTGCAGCCAGAATTTTTAGAAATGATGTGGTCATGAATTCCATCTGCCAAAGAACTGATGAGACACCACAAAACAAGACACATTTATTTATTTGACTGCTCCTCAATAGTCCCACAGACAGTACAGATGTTCGTGATGCCATTAAAAACATTCCTTAAGGTTGAGCAGGGTAAACAAATACACCCAATTAGCATTTACTAAGAATAGTGATTCATTAATATTGTTTTATCACTGGCTAACATATTTTATCTGCTGCACTGATTTACTTCTGCCTCTTAGTGGTAATTAGGATAGTCAGGATGTTGAAGTACGCTCCAAAGTCTTCATACTTAGCGTAAGTGTAAGAAGTCCTCTAAGCCAATGTGATCATGTCACAAACCGTGAATGTTATACCCATTAGTTAGATCTGGTTTCCACCATGAACACATAGACACCGGAGCGAACGAGATGCCAACCTGTCTGCACTCCTGCCACCGCGAACGCAGCTACAGTCGCAAATAAGCACATGCGATGAATGCTCTGTTTCAGCTGCTTGCCTTCGCGTGGTCTAATGCAATACAGTAGGAGAGCCCAGGGGAGCAGGGAAAGGAGAGCAGTGTGTTACAGTGCTGCAGGATGCAGCCGAAAAGCCACACATGAGATAAAAAGTCAGGTTTGTTAAAGGTCACCACTAGCCAATTCCTATTCCCTCTCTCCCTGGGTTTCTCTTATTGGCTGCTAGTGGTAATCATGACCTTTTCTCTACTCACACACACACACACACACACACACACAATGAAGACATGGAGCAGCACACCGCAGTGCGCACACATCCAAATGAACACACAGTCTCACCCTTACGCATGCACACACACACACACACACACACACACACACACACACACACACAAACTTATTGAAGCCATAGCAGCGCGTACACAATCCGTCAGTTAATCATGATGTATCTCTTTGCAGGGAAAGCAAGGCAGAGACGGAGATCCAGGAACTCCTGGTGTACCTGTGAGTGCAGAATCACTCTGCTTCCACTGGGTGGGAGCGAAGCTCACGTTTCTATAGGTTTATCAGGGAGATGGATGTGTGTGTTTGTGTGTAGTTATGGGGACAAAATGTCCCCACAAGAGCATCAGGATGAGGAAAAATATCTTGGCTAGTCCTCACTGACAAAGAGCTAATTTGGGATTAGATCTTGAGTTTTATTTGAGCTTTTTTGTTAAGTCTGTCTGTAGTTAATATCATAAATCCCCTGATACAAGTCTCCATAAAAACTTTATCACAGAATAAATATCATTATAATAAACTCTACTAATGTAACACCTTTCTAAAAGTGACTTTACAAGGTACTTTACAAGATTAGAATCAGACAGCGTATAAAAACACATAAAAATGTAACAGAATACTGAACAGAAAGCAGCAGTATTTCAGGCCATAATCAAAGATAAGATAAGATGGACTTTATTGATCTCCCATCGGGGGAAATTTACAACAGACTAAATGAGAGGAGACAAAATAAAAATGAGAGGATAAAACAGCAATTGGATCCTAAAATCTAGCCTAAAGATGAACATATCCTAAAATGTAGTGTGAAAAAGTAAACTTTCAGCGGGGACGGAGGACGAGGTAACTGACCTAGCTGAGCGGGAGAGTTGTTCCAGTGCCCTCATGGCAAAGCCACGGCCTGCTTTGATGTTTAGGCTTAGCCTCAGAACAGCCACACGAGGAACAGCAATCTTGCAGTCAGTATCAGCAGTCAGTTTAAGGACTTACTGTTGGCATCTTCAAGACAATCTGACCAAGCCAACAAACCTGACAAGGTGAAGGCAGGAAGGCAGGTCTGAGAAAGGCAGCAGATCTAAGACATCCAACATCCTTTAAAACATCTCATAACCAACATAATTTCTAATGAACAAATGCTATGAACTTTTATGTAATCTGCAATTTCCAGCTTTCAAGCCAAGCTTGTAATACTTTTTAATAGAAAAAAGTACTGAATGAGCAGCATTCCAGAACTGATCAGCAAGTACTACTGGTGCTACAGATAAAATGACTGTACCTCTCAATGTGCGGCTTAATGTTCACACTCTGTAATTCCACATTGTTGAAAAGCCGCCCAGCCTCCATGTGACACGTTCTCAAGGCTAAAAGCATCAGCAGTGAATCACAAGTGTGTCACTGCTGGAATAAATATGACATGTTTTTGTCTTCAGACAGACTTCCTAATTCTTACCAGGTAAAATAAATCTCCCTCGTCACTGCTTGTCTCCTGAAAGCCAGACTCTTGTGCACATCACATTGCAAAGTGCAGAACTACAGCGTGATTATTTAATCCTTTGCGCCCTAAATCGAACCCTCACCTTCCCCGGCAGAATTACACAGTCAAAGGCAGGTTTATACGGAGCCAATTTAAACGCCGATGGTGCATCAGTATTCTATGTATTCTACAGCCATGTCACTGTCATCTAAACACTTTAAAGGAACCAGAACACACCCAGAGTCCCAGATATGCAGTGCGTCCTGGTACTTGCTTCTACTTTCTGAGGACTAACAGACCCACAGATGCATTTTTCATCACATTACAACAAGTAGCAAAACAAAAACAGCTTTAAAGAATGCATTACAATAACCAATCTGAAATGTTTTGTAAGCCACCAGTTTTGACAGAAAGGAGAGCGCTCTCTGCATCAGCAATGCAGACGAGCGAGCACAGCTGCTCTAACATGCAAACTCACCCTTTGATATGTAAGCACAAGTTTCTAACTGTCTCTCTCTATTTCTTCCTCTTCTCCTTTCCTCTTCTACCCTTCCCCCCCCCCCCCTCTCTCTTTTTCTTTCTTCCGTCAGGGCGAAGTGGGACCCATGGGAAGGAAAGGAGAGGTTTGTCGAATTAGACTTTGCGGTATTAGATATAATCCATTCTGTCTTATTCTGCAGCGCAGTGAGAAGCCCTGTCAAGCCTGTACGGCTGCTATAGAAGACTTACAGAGGCAGTACCTCCAGGGCTGGGGAAATCTGGCCCCCTGGGCAAATATATACATCACAAAAGCCCTCTTCTGAAGACACACACATCTGAAATATCAAACACTTACTGTACTGTCTACAGAATCACAATCTATGGAGATAGAGTCTCCCTCAGTTGTACTGCGCTGTACCGTTTGCAGGATGTCATTTAATCCACACTGTATGGAGCGTGGGCTTTCATCTCCAACAAAAAGAGTGAACGGGTGGGATGCTATATATAGATTTAATTAGAATAATTGACTATTTGCTCATGACACCCCCCCTGACGAGACCCCCTGTAAAATGAGGCTTAGATATGCACCTGGTTGTCTACAGCACATTACATGGTGCTGTGGGAGCAGACTGAGGGTAAAGGTACGTGTCTCACTTATAAAGTCAGCGTCCTCATCGGCTGATGATCCATGTTTGAGATATTGAAACATGGACACAGCATTGTTCCTGTGTTTGCACTGCAGGGTTTGTTAGCCTAAGCATTATAAGTATGATACAGACGGTACGATACTGTTTAATGTAACCTGTAACCCACAAACTAATGTAAACTAGTTTGTCAATGGTTCAGGGAGGCTTAGAAAAAGAGGACAACCCTCGAAATTCTTAAAATACTAATAATTCTACATTTCTTTCTTTCATAATATGAGATTTTTCTGTCTTCTCTCCTGTTTCTTCAGAAAGGAGTTACAGGTGATTCAGGCACCAGGGGGACCGAAGGAAAGAAAGGGGATATGGGCCATATGGGCGCTGTCGGTCCCAGGGGATTTCCAGGCCAGGACGGGTTGCCAGGCCAACCAGGCCAACCAGGATATCCAGGGAAACCTGTGAGTCAACCCCCTGTAGCTGTAGCAGCTGTAAAAAAAAAAAAAAAAGAAAGAAAAATGGGCTGAAAGAAGCAGTGGGTGATTTCCACCCTGAGGTGGGGGAGTTATGTTTGGGAGTAATGGGGGGAGCAGTTGTCAGTGTGTGTGGGCCATGTGAAGACACGGAATGAAACTCTGCAGGTGTACTCAGTCACAGGTTAAGCCAGCCCCCAGAGTTGATTTAGCTGAATCAACGTGTGATTGTGTGTTGCAGGGCAAGCCTCCCTCAGATGAACGTCTCTTAAAGCTCTGCACTGATGTTCTGCGTAGTAAGTATTACAATACTGCAGAGACAAAGACTTGCACAGTTCACATAATTCCTTTCATCTGTTTACATTGATCACAACACTTGAAGTGACTACTCTGTCAATATGCCCCTCTGGATGACAAATATTTGAATTCAGATCTTTTGTCTGAGGAATGTGCAAAAATTCATTTTCATTCTGATTAAACACAGATCTCATCATTATGAAAACAGTAACACAAGAATACAGTTGCAGTTTGAACGGTTTGCTCACTTTGGCCAGTTGGCTCAAAAGCAGCCAATGTCTCAGCAGACAGGCTCCTGATTGGCTGCTGAGTTCAATGTCAAGGCACCTACACTTCACTGAATATATGGGGCTTTTCTATGTGGTGAGACATTTATCATTATTCTAATATACTAATGGATTACTCTGCACCTTCTGGCTGTGCCCCACAGATCAACTTCCAGCACTGCTCCAGACTCTGGCGCCCCAGGGTAGGTGTGAACCCTGCCAGAGCGTGAAGGGTCCCCCAGGTGAGCCAGGAGCACCAGGACCCAAAGGCTCCTTGGGCTCTCCAGGCTACCCTGGCAGGAGTGGTGCGCCCGGTTACCCCGGACCCCCTGGCATGCAGGGCACTGCCGGCCTCAAAGGTAACATAATGGAGGAATTGTAAGGGAATAATCAACACCTAAGTACGGTGGCCGGGAGGTGCAAAACAATTTTACAATACGAGAAACACTTTTACAAAGCTGGAGACAAATTTACATTTTAGAAAACATTTTTACAAATCAGAAAACAAAATTACATTGCCATAACACATTTACAAGTCCTGAGACAAATTTACATTTGAGAAAACAAATTTACAAGACGTGAAACACTTTTACAAACGCCGAGACAAATTTACAAGTAACTTTTTCAACCGGAAAGGGAATGTACCGACTGTCGAGTAGAACTGGAAGTGATAAGGAGTTCATGGCGACCCACGATGGACGGCAGTCAAGCGGTCTTTTGCCCGTTTTGTGACGAACATATGAGCCGATTAACGTGGTACGTTCCCTTTCCGGTTGAAAAAGTTACTTGTAAATTTGTCTCGGCGTTTGTAAAAGTGTTTCACGTCTTGTAAATTTGTTTTCTCAAATGTAAATTTGTCTCAGGACTTGTAAATGTGTTATGGCAATGTAATTTTGTTTTCTGATTTGTAAAAATGTTTGCTAAAATGTAAATTTGTCTCCAGCTTTGTAAAAGTGTTTCTCGTATTGTAAAATTGTTTTGCACCTCCCGGCCACCGTACCTAAGGACAGGTTTATTTCATTTGTATTCAGTTCTCCCTTTTTACGTCTGCACTGTCTGAGCCACTGTCTGAAACAGTGACAAAAATCCTTCAATCCTTCTCTTAACCCCAATGAAAACAAGACAATAAATACCAACACAACTGCACGAACAAGAGCTAGGGCAAAATTTACTGCTGCTTTCATCAACGATTAAAATCAAAACAGTGTCAATGACTAACAAATTCGATGAGTTGATGTTCACTGTACCCCATAAAACAACATCATTAAACAAGTGAACATCAATGAAAGTCAGCAGAGCAAAAGACAACAAATATTGAATGCAGACCCAAGTCAATGAGCTGGCTTTGATTTATCACCACTTCCAACACAGGGAGTGGCTAATCAGCTGTGAAAGATGCCAAACTGTGCCACTCTGCTGCTGTAAGCCATTTCCACTTGTTAGGTTGGGGAACACTGAAACTTTAGATGTGTCAGGCTGAGGGAAGAAACAAGGAGATTGGAGTTTTATCTGAAAACCTGCATCTCAAACTGGGAACATGGATTTTGAAAGAAGAAGACATTTTACGATGGATTGTGGGAAGAATAAGATTCTGCATTTTGGAGCTTCTATAGGGGCACAAGGGACTAAAAGTCATGATCTCCCATCTCTGCTGCACTGATTTTACATTATATTACATTTAATCTGTCACTCACAAGTCCCCAAATTAATGGAGCGACAAAACTGGAATACCCATTTAAGCTTTTCACTGAGGTTTTGGTTCTTTATGAGCCAATCACATTTACGTTTCTAATTCTAATATGTCGTGTGAGTTAACCCTGTAATTACTAAATGGGAAAAGGCTCACATCAGCCTTCAGCTGGTAATTATGAGTAATTTCTGACAACTATGATATCTTCCACTTGCTGAAAAGAACTACAGAGATTTTAAAGACTGGTAGCAGAATGGCTGCAAATATAACACCACTGGCAGGTCCGTCAAAATCACATCCAAAATTAGCACTTCTGAATCATTCAGCTAACTTTTTAGGAACCAAACCAGTCGGTATCTGGTTTCACATTGTAACAAACGGCTACAAATATGTTACACGACAAAAGATGCCAATTTAGGCTGCTTATATGGTGTGACTTTAAGGTTAGCATTAGGGCTAGCCACCTTGGAATAATGGAATGCTAGCAAATCAGAGTAATTGTTTTCTGCCAGCACTGTATGAATTCATCATGGGCAGAATACTTCTTTACATTCACTGCAAAGACTCCCAAACCAGAACTTTCAAATACATGGTTTTAGATATTAGTGTGAAACTTAACTTGGTAGAACGCTATGTAATGGTTCATGTGTTGCCAACTGAACTTCACTGTAAAGCTGTCTAAAAGAGTCCCAGTGTCTCCACATGGTGCACTGAAGTTGCTGTGTCCATAACAGACATAAACTCGAAACAGTGCTTTAGATAACGTGGTTAGATACGATTCAGGCTGTAAAACAATTTTAAATAAACTGGTGTGGGGTTATTTTGCGATGTAAGCCTGCAGACTGTTCCACAGCACAGGCTTGGACTCAGCTGCACCCACAGCTGGCCCACAGCTGGCCCACAGCTGGCCTAACCTTTAAGTTCCTGCAGTCATCTTGCTACTTTTTAAAGCAGATATATTCTCTGTCCAGGTGACGTGGGACCAAGAGGGCTCAAAGGCATCAAAGGAGAAGGTTACCATGGACCTCCAGGACCACCTGGACCTCCAGGTATGTAAAAATGCCCACCTATCCATCTGAAATGTTTCCACTTATTGCAGCTAATTCAGCAGCCTAACCACAGAGTACTGACATCTGAGCTTCAGGTGTGTGCATCAGAGCACTTTTAACAAAAATGCATCAAGGCTGTTTCTAGTCTTCAATTTTTGATGACTATGTGGGTGAACCATGTACTTTAAGAGACAGCTCAGTAAGGTGAGGGATGACGATAAGTGAGTGCTGTGTTTCTGTGTGGACGCCATAAAAACTCATCTACTCATCACACCGTCCTTATTTTCTATTTTTGTCTTTCCTTTTCGCTGCAGGGATTCAGGGTCCCCGTGGCTTTGACGGCATCGGCTATCCAGGCAACCAGGGAATTCCTGGAAAACCAGGGCCACCAGGAGATCCTGGCAAACAGGGACACCAAGGGCTCCCAGGGGTTTGTGACATCTCCATGTGTTATCAGACTTACAACCTCAGGGAACATTACAGCAAAGGACCCAACGTCTGATGGTACAGCAGCTTGGGGCAGCTGCAATTCACATAAACACCCAGAGTGTTTCAGGGAAGCGATTTACTGTATCACTGATTTACAGAGATGTGTGTGACTGTTGACTCCTTTATGGCAAAGTGTGTGTGTGGGGAACAGCAGCACTGGAGGCAGAAATTACATTAATAGTTGAGTTGAAACAGACAGGACATTGATTCAGTATTGTGGAATTCATAATCGAAGTCGGTCAGCAGGCTAGATACCAGGCATGGCCATTCCTGTGTGAGTCCTTTTGGGTTTTGTGAGTTCTGTTGGGTTTTGTGTCACTAAAAATAGGATTTGGAAAGACATTTATAAGTAGCTACCTCCTCTTTTCCCCGAGTTACTCTTTCAGTCAAAAATGTATAAAACATAACAGAGTTAAACAGAAAGAAGAAATCCTAATGCATTTGAATAAAATCAAATCAGACCACGTGCTCTCCTTTGTGGGCTAATATGGCTAAAAAGATACTAGTTTCAATGTGAGATCTACTGACAACCAAGTACAATCAAGTAGGCCAAGTCTTCTTTAATTACTTAATAACTATTAATTTATTCCAGACTATGATAAAAATGTAATATGACAGCACATTATTAACAGAAGTGGACAGCCACGCGTGTCCCTTGGCTTCACCAAATGAGGTTTATATCAGCCGGTGAGATTATTGCTGCCTCCACGGCAGCTCTGCCTCAGAGAAACGGCTGTATTCATAAAACTGTGTGAAGCGCAGTACGTTCCTTTGAATGAGAGAACGAACACGCCATTTTCACATGATCAGCAGTCAGATGAAGATAAAACCCTAAAAGAGTTCAAAAGTTCATGAATAAATTAGAGCAACCTACTGTTGAAATCACTTCAACACAACATTAGTCTGCAGTGCATGATTTCTCTGTCAGCCTGCCTATAGCGTGACCTGCATGTAATCCCTTTTGGTGGCAAAACATATCTATCACCTATTGTGTATGGACCACCAGGGGCTGTGCTAATGCATCACTGTGACACGCAGGGTTGTAAGAATCCTTTCACTTTTTTTTTTTTACCTGTCATATTTGTTTTCTTGTTCGACAATATTGTATGCACTTATTTGGAATTGCTTTGTGTGTGTGTGGATCGTATCGTAAATTCTCAAATAGTGTAAGGTTTAGCATTTACCTCAGTATCTCAGTGCCTAATGCAGATTCATGCAGGCTTATTTCATTGATTGGTCTTTATTTCAAATTTCTTCCTGTTTTCTAAGTAGATCCTATTTAAGTAAGAAACCTCTCTGTTTCTTGATATAATTTTGGTCCCATTTTATGCAAACTCTGTATGTCTGTTCTACCTGTCTTGGTGAACTGGGTAAAGTTTAATTTTAAAAAATGATTAGAATTTTCCACTTTTGTTAAGGTACTATACACCCCCTGCACTTTATTCACATTAAAAGTCTCTCAGTGGCTCAGAGCACATAATCCATGACATCCATGGCAGGCTTTTAATTTGAAATCTGCAGGAAGTCTTTATTTGCATTGACAATGACCTGACCATGCTTGGAAAAGCAGAGAATAAGAGATTGGAAATAACTGAGTGAATGAGAAAGAGAAACAAACAAACAAAAAAAATAGATAAACTCAGAGCAACAGTGTGGTGAGTATGTTTCATTATTCAAATTCTATGAGAATTCATACTGTATCATTTGTAATGATATAGTCATTTGTGATTATATTTTAGCAGAGATGGTTGTATTACAGCTGTGTTGAGAAAACATCAGTGTGCGTGCCACCGTGTAAAGGCTCAGCCACACCAGCATTTCAACATTTTGTTGCAAACAGAATTGCGCCAATCAGTGCTTCTGCTTGCAGGGAAGAAATAAATTCACACAGACATGTTAAGGTTAACTTAGGTGGTGAATTTTGACAAGTGACAGCAGCATTTATCATCGGTGAACCGGTGAGCACTACAATACATGTTTCGAATAAACTGCTATTGTACTGATATTGATATTGTACTGATATTGTAGTTCCCCTCAAACCAATCAATGTAATGCACTTTCTGCTAAGATCCCATAACGCAATACATCGCGTTTTCTAGATGCAAAAATTCTGGCACTGTGACTACACTCAACACAAGTGCGTCCGAAAACTCAATTTACTGATCACTATTGATTTCAAGTATTGATTGTCTGTTATATGGGAAGCAGTGCGAATGAGTGTAGAAAGGAGCACTTTAGGACACAACCCAACCAAGGAGCAGCAGACTTGTGAATGAATTTCACGTTGCCTCTTCCTGGTGTGACTGGGCCTTAGCCTGTGGCCTGCATTCTGCTGCTGCACCTCTGTGCACTGTGCTGGCATATGATTCCAAAGAGCGTTGAGCCAGACAGTCTAAATTTATTAGATTTTTTTTTTTTTCCAGTTCTTGTTGGACCCTCTGCTTGACTGTTTAACCAACCACATTTACCTTTGCCCACATTTCCCACAATGTGACTGGATGGATTCATCTTACAATTATCTGTCAATACTTTAAATATTGAAATGGAAAATGACAACAAATGCTGCAGCGGACATGTTTGCATTTTTAGGCTAACATGAGATAACTTCAAGCCGGACTTCAAGGTGGTCCATCTAAAAACAAAAAAGGGAATTCAGATAAGCTGTGTGTGTTCCTTCATATCAGCCTGGGGGTGAAGATCCAGGTAGCGGGATTTAGCAACAATAAGCCCCTACGGGCATTATACTGTGTTAGCTGCTACAGACAGAGAAACAAGCAACAACAGGAATACTTGGTGAAACAATGTTTAGCGGGGAGAAAGGCAGGATATGTTTTCTTTCATACTCAGAAGACTGTATTTGCATATCCATTTACATAAAATATTGGTTGTTTTGTGGGAAATGGCTCTCATCCCAGTTTTCTGAAAAAGAGACACTTAAAACTCCATGCATGGTTAGCTCTGATAAGGCAAACGTGTCATCAGAAAACGCCACTTAAGACATGGAACCCCTTCTAAATGCTTTGCGGAGTAACAAACAGGTCAGCGTGTCTCTCTGGGCTTTGGACTTCAGGATACCGGTTTCCAAACTGCTGTTTGTTGGTCTCAAACTGTAAATTTTGACTTGTCAAAGTGAGGTTGGCAGGTTTCAAAATATCACTGCTGTAAGAACGGAGTCATTCAAAAGTGTGAAGCATTCAGGCGTGCGTTAAAGTTTCACTATCCTCCCTCTATTTTTGCAGTGACTGTATGAGGATATCACCAAACTTTGCTGTATGTTGCCAAATTATGACCTTACCTCCCAGCATTTCTGATTCATTCAACTTTAACTCCAACCCTATAGCAACCGGCCCACCCACCCCACCCTTTCCCTTGAGTAGCTGAAGCTTGATTAATGTTTTTATGGTGATGTTCAGGAAGTTCAAAGCTCTTGCCTAAGTTTAGGGACTGGCCAGTTTCAATATATAACAGTGAAAAGGCATAACTGACTTGAAGCACAACGCTGAGTTTTTTAAGTTGATATTTTTAATATTTAATCCTCTATCCTCTATTTAATTTAATCCTTTCAATATTCACCTTATATAATTCTCAAATAGCTGATGATGTCACCAGGATTATCTCAGCTATGGCTTTTTTTTCTTTTCTTGAGAAATACAAAGCTTGTGTTAGAAACCGGAGGTGTGCAGTTCGAGAGAAGTGAACCGTTACCAGGCAAAGATGCTGTCATTGCTATGAGTAACGTACTATAAGACGCATCATGGGAAATTGTGGGATCCATCTGGATCTTGACTCATACCATACCACATCATGTGTATAGCAGAAAACCTGTGTCAGTTCCATTCACTAGATAGTGAAGTTCTGATGAAAGATGCTGATGGTTGCATTAAAGGAAATCTAAAAAAAATGTTTGTAGCTTAGTCCCACTCTAGGAAACGGCAGTATACGTTACCGCCTGCTGCTTCAGCTTTGACTATTCTGTTGCCTGGTCCCCAACTTTATAGAGATATAACTAGCTAATTTTTTAACCTAACTGTTAGCCTAGTAATTCACCAGCCTAAACCTACAATACGTGGGATACACTGATGCAAACCACAGTCTCCTCTAACATTCCCACACTTGGCAATGCAAACAAGCAGTATAGAAACTGATTTCTGCATCACAAACCCCCATCCTCAACGGAGTTTTGTTTAGAGATGAAAAACTGGTGAAAACAGTTTGGACTCTCACGGTGAGGCATTTGTAATAGGAGAATACATTTAACAAAACATCTTCAAACCTAAACGAAGGGGGAGAAATGGTAGAAGACAGGATGAAGTGTCTGTCATCAAAGTCACATTTTTTTATCTACCCAATCACCAAATCCAACCCCCCCACTTTTTGCGGCTGTTTGCAGCACTGTCAGTATCACACTACTTCCACTTTTGTTCCTGAGAACGTTCACCTTTCACATCATGACAGTGAGTTATAGCGTTGCAGTTGTGGTTGGTTTTTTTTCATTTTCGTTTTACTACTTCATGCATGCTCTGTCATTTGTGAGTACTGACATCAGCAACACAAAGTGTACATACCTATCAGTAACCATCTTCACCGAAGAAACGGCCCATGGCACGCGAGATGCACTCAGTAACATTATCTGCCAGCCAAAGCCAAAAAAACACTTCATGATAATGTCCCTATGTCCCTAACTAGACCCTCTTTCAGGACTCTTTTGCATTGTCTACCTTCTGTATTTGTAATATATAAGGTGCATCAGTTCATAACCTATTCAAAGTTATTATTATGTCTTAACTTTACAATTGTATTTGTATACATATATATATTTATATATACATTACACAAAATACATTGAATTGTTTGTTTGTAAAAGGATTTTATATTAAAATAAACCTTAATTATGTGACACTGACTTCTTCATTAATGTTTTCATGGATTGTGCTTCTGGGCCACTCAAAGCACTAGGGAGTTAGCCTACCCATTCATGCACTGATGGCAGGTTACCAATCTTCTATCAAGAAACCAATCATTGAAACACACTTTCAGGAGCAATTGGGGGTTCAGTGTCTTGCCAAACACTGGAGGAGCCGGGGATTGAACCGCTCTTCTGATTGAAGAATGACCTGCTGTAACTCTGAGCCACAGTGCAGGTTTGGATCAAATATACAGCTTTATTCAAAGAGAGCTTCTTTTTTTTTTTTATTTTATTTATGATCAGGAATATATAGTTTGGCAAACACACTGACTTTGCTATGAGGATCCTGTCAGTCCTTAGAGACCAAGTTGGTGTGTTCCCAGACTTAAAATGTGAGGTCAGTTCACTTTTAAAACAATCTCTGCGGCTTTTGCCCATTCAGTTTCATCTCAAGCTGGTGTGAGGGATGTCGATCAAACCCTAGTGTGGACCAAACAACAGGAAGGAGACCCTCCTTTTGAATAGTAGAGTGTGTTTAGAGTTAAATTCACTCTGCTGATGGTGAACTGTTCAAGAAGCAATCTGATGCCTATATTTCTGCATATCAGTTTGTAACCATGGTAACCACAGTTTCCTCTTTCCTTCTCGATCAGGCATGCAGAAGCAGATAAGACTGCAGTCTGCTGTGCTTGTATCTCCATTCCCGGAGTTATATCGCTATACAAAACTCTTTTTTTCTTTAATGTGTACATAACATACGGTCAGTTTGTGGTCTAATAATGCCAACAATGCTGATGACATTATTTCTTTGTGAGCTCTGTATGACACCAGAGAATGTAAATAATTTGGTCTTGACTATATGAAACGTGTATTGATATAACATTTGTAATGACTTGGTGCTATATGAATAAAAACTGATTGATTTATTTATTGGTTGACTGATTTAAATAAACACCTTAGAAGCTGCATGACCTGCTGTCAGGTATCCGGATTTGCCCTTGTGGGTCCAAGCGGTGGAGATAATTCAAGATCACAGTCATCAAATCTGCCCAATCAGCGGGTTACTTATCAGTCCATATGACTTCATGCTTGATGTCATGAACTGAAAGGCAGCAATGCATCATGGTGTCCCTTGGTTCAAGAGACACTTGTGAAAGTACTGGACAATTCATTTAGTTCACTCATTTAATTTACAGTCCTTTGTTTTTTCTCATTTAGCTGTGCCATAAATACACTGGTGCCCATAAAGTTGGAATAAAATGTTTTTGACATCTTCTCATGAAATGATTGTGACAATGTGATTTATTCTTGATAAATAAAGTGTAGATCTTCTCAACTTTATTGATCAAACTCTTCCCAAACATACTTGAACCTTAAACCACAATGAACCTTTGCAAACTGTGTATTCAGGCTTTAACTAAATTGGGGGTATTGAACAATTATTCCAACTTTATGGGCAACAGTGTGTATGAAAATACTCCTGTATAATTTCTACAACAAAGGTGTTATTTAAAAGCTAAAAAGCCAGAATAAAAATAAAATAAAATCAGGAATACTGTAAAAAAAAAATATCAGCTTATCATTGAAAAAAATATTCTCCCATGTGGTTTCCATGCTTGTAAACAGACTCCCTACATATGCTGTATGTACAGTACACTACCTATGTATGGAGTGCCTGCTATTGGAAGTAATTGGATTTTCAAAAATCCACCTTTTTTATCATTATTAAAAATGCTTGGGATTAGCTGTTGTGTTCGTGTTGTATCTTGTCCGATTGGCTGCCATAATAAGGAATCACTAATATCCATCCTCTTTAGCCTGACAGCGCCGAACCAACTCACAAATGTGAATTAGTCTGGAACCTCCCAGTTCAATTCTGATTTCCAGTCTGATTAGGAAAAGTAAGTGAGCAAACCTATGTGGGTGATTGTTTAAGGCCTTCAAAACTCATCCTTTTCTCTAACCTTTGACCAAATTTGCTTTAAGTGATACATTTTCAATCGAGCATTCCCGTCCACTTATCCAGAACAATCTAGATAACATTCAGCCTTCATTAGAACAAAACAGCAACTACAACATGATACATCAGAGAGCGTACACACACTGACATAGGGCCATTACACCCTTAGATTTGATGGCCCTATAAAGGAGAGAGGCGCATTAAACCTTTACTTGGATGTCCCTAACCAAATAGACTACAGTCTAATCTACACAATAATTACTGGCTGTAATACTAAAATAGCTTCTGTGAAAAAGGTCTCTTGTGTCAATTTGAGACACTCTGTTACAAGAGCTATGTGAAATATCTGTATATGTTGTGTGTGTGTTATGGGGCAGCTGTGGCTCAGAGGTAGAGCGGGTCGTCCCTGAATCGGAAAGGTTGGTGGTTCGGTCCCCAGCTATGAGTCCTTTGGGCATGACACTGAACCCCAACTTGCTCCCGAAGCATGCTTCCGTGTGTGAAAGAATAGTCTCCTCCAGCTTAGATTCCACCTGAATGAGGATGTATGAATGTAAAATGGCTTTGAGTGGTCGAAATTACTAGAAAGCCGCTGTACAAATACAGACCATTTATTCCTCTGAGCCATGGTGCTCCAGTTAAAACACACGCATGCACTGGCAGCAACACCTCCACTTCATCACTATGAAGAGACGCACTGTCATTTATTTTGCCTCAGTCTCACACACACTGCCAAAAACAGAGAAAGAGAGAACAAAATGTGGATTAATCTGCTGAAAACGGTTTCAAAAGAACAACAGTTTTTCCTGTTTGAGTAACGCTACTGTGACCAGTTATTACTAAACCTTTTTACAAATTAAAAATATTTTTGTGAGGTACCTTTCATGATTTATGGCCTCAGAAGAACAAATGAGCTTGGATGGAAGTCTGGTTTTGGTCTTTTTATAGTATTTGCTGACAGATGAAAAATATAGAATAACACCTGCCGTACTTCCTTCCTTCCTTCCTTCAAGCCTTTTTTTTTTTTTATTTCTCTGCTGCTCTCAGCTTCTGTAATTTGTTGTACTCAGTGGCAGTTAAATAAGAAAATATGCACTTCTTTGGGTAATTCCATCATGTGGAAGCTGTGAAGAATGGAGGATAGCGTTGTTGGTCCAAATCCCCTGACAGAAATCTAAGTGGGATTTAGTGAGTGAGCATTGATCCCCTCTCTCCCTTATTTAAGATTGTTCACAGGCCTTTAGATTGACATTTAATGTGCGAATCTTTCGCCAGCTCAGTTCACCTGAACTCACTGAACCTACCACACACACATACACAACCACAGGCTACTGATATGAATCATCAATAAACTTGGCTGTTGAAGGGAATGTTAATGATAGTCAGTGGGGAGGCATTCAAGTTTAATCTTCTTTGCTTCTAAACATGATTGTACCCTCTTTGGAGACAAATCACTATCATGCTGCTGCTTTTGACTCAAGTTAAAAAGGAATCAGCTCTGTACACATAATAAGCATTCAACACGTTTTCCTCAGATCCCTCCACTGCTCAGGCACAGGCAGGTACACTACTCACAATAAGTTAGGGATATTGTTATTTACATGAGTGCTTTTCCTATTTGGTCTGAATTTTAATGAAATAAGTAAAAGTTCCCTTTGATATTACTAATAATGAATGAGAAGAAACACAATTTTCATTAGTTTAATATTTATTACCCCAAAAATTTAGACAATAACAAGGATAGCCCCAAATAACAAAAATTAACAATGTCAGTAGCGGGTGTTTCCACCATTTGCCACAATGACAGCTTGACAGCGACGTCTCATGCTCCTCACTAGCCTCATGATGTTGTTCTGAGGCAATGCGCTTCACTCTTCCAC
The DNA here is from genome assembly GCF_042242105.1 of Pempheris klunzingeri. Lineage (NCBI taxonomy): Eukaryota > Metazoa > Chordata > Actinopteri > Acropomatiformes > Pempheridae > Pempheris > Pempheris klunzingeri. Next base: position 3,518,649 of record NC_092032.1, on the reverse strand, counting down.
AAGTGCTACACGCAGTTCTGCCAGGTCACGTGGGGGTGGGGTACGATCATCCAGTCTCTGCTTCAGCTGGTCCCAGACGTGCTCTATGGGGTTCAGGTCAGGGGACATTGCTGGCCATACCATATGAGGCACTCCGACTTCCTGAAGTCGAGCTGTGACAATTCTGGCACGATGTGGTGGAGCATTATCATCCATGCACAGAAAGTTGGGGGTGTGAATTGGGGGATGATGATGGGTTCTATGATGTCTCTGAGGTAAGAACGTGCAGTGACTGAGCCATCTACAATAACCAAATCTGTTTTGCGCTGACTGGTGATGCCTGCCCAGACTGTTGCACCTCCTCCACCAAAGCGAACCCTGGGGACCATGTTGACCTCGGCGTATCGCTCACCTCGCCTACTCCAGCAATGCTGACGACCATCATTTCTGTGCAAGGTGACCCGACACTCATCAGTGAACAGAACGGTAGACCACTGCTGCATTGTCCAGGTCACATGGTCTTGTGCCCACTGCAAACGTTCACGGCGGTGTCTTGGTGTCAGTGGAGTCACCTGCAACGGTCGTCTGGCATTCAAGCAAAAGCGGTGGAGCCGGTTGCGAATGGTTTGTCTGGAAACCCTAGTACCCCTCACATCTCATAAACAGGCCTGCAGCTGTGTGGCAGTTGCATAACGATCTCTGAGTGCATAGGTCCTTAGGTACTGGTCATCGTTGCGGTCTGTCACTCATGGGGCTCCACTCCTGGGTCTGTCACGAACTCTGCCAGTAGTTCTGTGTCTTGATGCAAGTCTGCTGATGACACTTTGAGACACACCAAGTTCACGAGCAACATCTGACTGCCTGCCACCGACCCGAAGGCGCGCTGTGGCCAGGTGGCGCTGCTCGTCCATTAAGTGACGTCGTGTGTTCATGGCTGTTTGAATGATGAACTTGGAATGACTCACTGTGACAATACCAGCTTTTTATACCCACAGAATGTTGAAATTGATGCCACATTGAAAAGGGTTGTCTTTTAGTATTTTTTGGTATTGACCCCAATATGTAAGGCACACTGTACACAGTGAGACCATTACGTAGAAAACACAAAATGAGGTGTGTCTATCACCCCAATACAATTGCCTCCCTATCCCAAAAATCTCTGAAGTGAAACAAACACCGTATGTATGACATCCACAGAGTCTCTCACAATATCCCTAACTTATTGTGAGTAGTGTATATGACAGTTCATCTCAAAGTATTGATCTACCAATTGCAAAAATGACATTAACCCTGGGTAGGCTGGGTAGATTTCAGGTTAAACTGTATTGAGGATTTCCTTAGAAGTCAAGTCGAACATCTCCAAATGTGCTGTTATCACCATACTGCTAATTGTTAGTGTTAGTGTTAGTGCTATAGTCGCTGTTAGTACGTTGGTTGCTGTTTGTGTTGTCTCTCTCTCTCTCTCTCTCTCTCTCTGTTCAAACCTTCTATAAAAAGAAACCCTTACAGGTAAGAAAAATATGGTGACATCAAGTAACATCTAAGGAGTCATGCAATTGCTAAAGTATTGATTTTATATTGGGAGGAAATTCTGATTAATCACCTGTCCACTGAATTGTACATCAGGCATCACTAGCTATATTTCAACTACTGGACATGTAAATATATCTTTATAATATTTGGGTAGAAAAAAAAAAAGTTCAAATCTTGTTTTTCATGCCTAAAGATGAATAAAAACAGTAAAAAAAAAAAAAAAAAATCTTGACTGATGTTATCATAATTCCTGCATGAAAGAGTTAATTTATTAGTTCTTCTGGTTTCAGGTATGAAGTCCTTTGTTTAGAAGCCATAGAAAAACAGGTTTGCTGCAACTCTCTTGTGCAAGTACAGACAGGACAGACACCACTGTGGGAGTGATGGTTATCAAACGGAATCAGATCAGTGACAGCAAAAATGAAAACCTCCCCCTTTTCGGAAATCACCAAAAAGAAGAAGGTCTTCATTTAACTTAAATCAGTACACAGGTCAAAACACATGCCGAGGATATGCAGTTAGCTTAGAAAAAAATAATTTGAATCTCCAGCTTCATTTGAAAGCGCCCCCACTACGGGGCAGCACGGTGGTTAGCACTGTTGCCTCACAGCAAGAAGGTTCCATGTTGTCTGTCTCCGTGTGTCTGCCTTGTGATGGACGGGCGACCAGTCCAGGGTGCACCCTGCCTCTCGCCTAAAGTCAGCTGGGATTGGCTCCAGCCCCCCCCCCCCCCCCCTTAAGGATAAGCGGTATAGACAATGGATGGATGGATGTTTTCACAATGAAACAGCTTTGTCAAAGAAAAAGACGGCAGATCTCTCTGTACTCTAAGATAAGATTCTAACTCTTTGTGTATGGCGGCCAAAGCATTTAAGCATTTCAGCATAAGCCTCACTCAGCAGTGCTGGACATATACTGGGACAGCTTTTCCACAATGACTCTGTCGAATCCTAAACAAGGCTATCAAGTGTACACCGCTCAGCTACAGTGAGGCTGTTTAAGGTAAAGACCAGACATGATTGACCAGACATGGGAAATTAGCTCAGGTGAAAAAAGGAGAAAGGCATGACTTCAAATTTTTAGACATTTTTGAATCCTTTTTTCAAAAAGGTTTTTTTCGAAAACTCTTCTAGATGTCAGTTTCCATCCTGTCTTTCACTGTTAGGTTTGGTGCTGACTTTCTCAAGTCAACAACAATGCCCTGCTCTTATTACCATTTACTAAAAAAGAGAAATAGGTTAGGCGCTCCTTTATGGCTGAAGGTTACTCAATCATCAGCATATTTAACTGCAGTATGCTCTACAGTATGCCTATCAATAATGAATATTATGTATATATATGTAATAATAACCCTTATATGTAATGATGAATATTGTATTGTATAGTATGTTTTGAATGAATAATGCATATTATTTATTTACCAGTTTACCTGCTGTCTTCCCTCTTTATTTGGAGATAAACGTAGCAAAAGTAGGATTCACTGTTATAGTTCCCATAATATGATACACATGCTATAATATGATAAATATATATATATATACAACAACTTACATGTTGTGGGGTTTTGCATGTTTCGTCCAATATTGATGATTGTTGTCAGGTCACATGATGGAGCCCTTCCTAGATGAGCTACACACCACGGTTAATTGGCGCCAACGTTTGCAGTCTAATCATTTGTTTTCAGAATGATTAGAAAACCTACGTAAGAATTCAGCGTCCTCATTCATCTCTCAATAAGATCCCTGCAGGACCCGGCCAGAGTCAATGTTGGCTGGCAAAAAATGGAACCTGGCACAACTTTTGCCACAAACTGAATGCAATATTGTCTGGCAACAAATTTTAGTGCCAATGCGGCCAAGTACGACCTACATGATGGAACCAATTCCACTTGCACTTGAGAGCTTTTAGACCACTCAGTCATGTTAGAGGAGGTTCTTCAGCGCTCTGCTGTAGGTCACAACCTTGCTCGACCCCCGCTTGATCTTGTCTTTGTCAAACATACTTGATCATTCCATCTGTGGCCATCGGCAGCAGTTTGCTTTATCTTTGACTGCTTTTGATTCTTAGCACTACATCAAGATGGTCATTACGTTCAGTCAAATGTGAATTGAATGGAATATTAGCATGCAGATGCTATTGCCATGTTTGTTTAAACACAGCTTTTGAATCTCAACTGAACCGTAGAAGGAGCTATCGAGGGACAATCTGAGGGCATGTTGCCACAGTGTGAGTTGTGCTTTCAGCCAATCCCTCCCCCTTCACACTTAAATTCTCTCTCTCTTTCTCACACACACACACACACACACACACACACACACACACACATTTCTGTGGAAGTTCCTTCCCCTGGCTTACTGACATATAATGGACTGACTTAATCTTATTGTGACTCAGACAGTCTTCAGACTCACAAACTAAGCAGCAGCCTCTCTGCTGGCAGGAGGTAAGTCAGCTCGGCTTCACACCACAGCCGCAAACATCTGCCTTTATTTTCTAATGCTCCTCTCAGGTTCTCAGTTAAAGGCACTGTTTACCAACTCTCCTTGGCTGCATGCCTAACAGATGCTTACATGCAGAATTTAATAGCTCCTACATACAGTTGCACTCAAATGTATTCAACCCCCAATGCAAATTGGGTGTTTTGGCAAAATGTACATACTTTCAGCTGTGTTCAGTGAAAAACTCAAACAAGAACGATTTAAATAGCTCACGTTTGGGCATGACTTACATGATTAACCCGTGTTTCTAGCATGCAGCCAAATGTCAGTGTTAACAAACCTCTAGCCAGTCTGGATATTTGAAGTGTTCTATCTCAAGCACATCTGATACAACTAATGAGGCCCTGGATTAGTTGCATCAGGTGTGCTTGGGATAACACCTGATTTGCAATTGAGTGCTCTTATGAGGGATTATACTGTATATAGTGGGTTGAATAGGTTTGAGACGACAGCAGTCATTAAAAGTGGCATACTATGTTGAATTTGGAGAAACCATCTGTGATGTCAGTTGTGTTGAGCTATTTAAATTGTTTTTGTTTGAGTTGTTCATTGGACACAGCTGGAAGTTTGTACATTTTTCCACTACTACAAAATTGGGGGTTGAACAATTTTGAGTGCGACTGTAACTTAACCCTTTAACGTCAAGTGTATCATATTTGATACAAACACCTCTACATCACCAGTGTGATATTTTTTTATCTGTGTTTTATATGTTTTTTTTTAGCAAAATTGATACAAACTAAAACTTTTTAAACTTTAAAAAACAAGAATTTTCTGGTAATTATTTCATGGTTCAGGCATTAAAGGGTTCAAGTATTTTCTAATTTCTAATTAAATAATTTTATTATTACAAATAATTGATCGCATACTGGCTGCATCATGTTGCGAAAGTTATGTCTGACGGCTGCATTTCTGTTTCTGACAGATTTTCAAAATAACATTTCAGATAAAGATGGAATCTACGACAGTTGACTGGGGTGATTACAGTGCTGAGCCCGTCACCCCATGTGACTTAGAGACTTACAACCTGGGAGCTCAGCTATCCCCTCTCTTCTACTTCATGTTTCTCTTCAGTGTCTTTGGCAACGGGCTGGTTCTGGTCATCATTCATCGGTGAGTGGGCCAGTAGACCAACCTGTATGAAGATTCCACAAAAGTCATTTACAAAGAATCAGTCACAAACAAGTTTTTGGTTTTGCAGTCTTACAATTTTCAACCATTTGATGACTTACCCTCAGAATAACCAATGAAGTACAGTATAACAGAATTTTTTAACTAAATATAAATTAAATGTACTGTCCTTAAAATGTCAGTCCAGGTTAATTTCGCAACACCTGGTTACTGGTGGTGACAACAGCACAGATAACACCTCTGATAACTGAGCACTATGAGCTAACCTGCATGAAAATAGGATTTATTGCAGGTTATTAAAACTGAAGGTAAAAACTGCATGCATATACTTAACACATATACTGTACTTAATACTTTATATACATATTGTCCTTCAGCAAAAAATCTAAAAAGACAGTTCACTCAAATTTCAGTCCACTCGCCTGATTCCATAAGGAGGCAGAATGGACAGAGCAGTTCTACGACAGGCTTTAGCTCGTCACCTGTTGGGGCACCAGTGGATCCGATTGGGGATGTCATCAGGTTGCCAGAAACAAGACACACACACCAGGGGAGCATAGGATGAATCCATACTAGGAGCTTCTTCTTGTACCCACAGAAAGAGTAATCCACTTGCTGTTCAGTAGGTGAAGTTCCTTGCTCTAAGCCCCCAAAGACTCACCTCTCCTCTGTCACTGTCTACCAACTCTCTCCTCTCTACCCTTGTCTCCACCACGGCTCTCTACAATGTCAGAGATGATGGGCAAACTTACCCTGAGCCTTGGACTGAAAGGAGTGGTTATAATGCAGTAAATGGTAGAGGGTTGAAGAGATGCCTATTTTAGCTGCATGCTGACAGGGTGAGCAAGGAAACTAAAAAGTCATTTATATGGGGCCATTCAGAGCTCAGAAATTACAACTGCAAACTGTGTACGGGCCTCTTTTTCTTTACTCACAAAGCTTAAAATTCAGATGAACATTTTCCCACTTTTAAAAAGCCAATCAACACTCTTTCAGTGCTGTTTCTTCAACCACAGGCAAACTTCAGTATCATTAGTATCAGTATTATTATCAGTAGCATTAATCTCTGAAAATGGGGCATATGATTCACCAATGCTGGAAATGTTTGCTTCCTGTTTCTGTTTGTCTGCTTCCATTTCAGACATTACATTTGCCGAATGAATTATATGTTGAATATGTTCCTGAACAGTGTAGAGAAAAGCCTTTGTCAGCAATACAAATGTAATGATAATCCACACTTACACCACCCTGCTTAACACAATTTAACGCACAATGTACCACTATGCACAATCTGAATCTTGAAAACGCTGAACTGACTGAGAGCAAGATGTAGAATGATCATATTTTTTTGTAGAAAAAAGTGTTAAGTGTTAACTTGTTTAAATTGTATTATAATTCATAATTTGAACAGGTGACAGGTCATGCTGTGGTATTAACAAGTCCACCAAACTAAATGAGAAAATGCATAATTTGTGACCATGCTGTACAATCACAGACCACAGAGGTTCATTTGTCTGTGCCTCCCAAAACACTGTTGATCTGTTTAATGATGTGACGATATGATTGGTTAGGTTTAGGCACAGGCACAACTTACTAAAACAAACAGATTTCAGAGTAGCTTTGCTTTTTGTGGACAGACAAACTTACATTTTTGTTTTTCTCTCCATCAAACTGTTGAAATGACTACCTCTTAGGTTTGAGAGGCTGACCACTGTCACCAACATCTTGCTGCTGAACCTGGTGCTGTCCTCCCTGATCTTTATGAGCAGCCTTCCCTTCAACGGCGTCTACATGCAGCTCTCCAACTGGATCTTTGGAAAGGTCATGTGCAAGATTGTTGGCAGTGTATACTACCTGGGCTTCTACAGTTCTGTCCTCTTTCTGACTCTTTTGACCTTTGACCGACACCTTGCAGTTGTGTACTCCTTGGGTGGGTCACGACTGAGAAATCGAACCTATGCCATAGTTTCCTGTCTTGTGGTGTGGCTGGTCAGTGGCCTGGCGTGCATCAAGCAAATGATTCTTCATACCACTTTTATTCATTTTATGAACAACAGAACATACTGTCAAGAGTATCCTGGTGACTTACCTTATGTTAACGTGCAGCAGCTGAGAGCATCAGGAGTGTACATTCAGTTTTTCCTTTTCTTTATCTTTCCTCTGGCTGTCATCATCTACTGCTACTCTAGGATTGTTATCACTATCATGTCATCCAGGCTAGTTACCAAGTTCAAGACAGTCAGGTTAATATTCATCATTGTCCTGTTGTTTTTTGTGTGCTGGAGCCCATACAACATCGTACTGCTCATGTATGATAAAGCTGTTAGCTGTGAGGAAATGAAGAAATGGGGTTATGCACTTCACATAACTCGCTACCTTGCCTACATTTACTTCTGCATTAGTCCCGTTTTTTACACATTTGTTGGAAGAAAGTTCCAGAACTATTTCAGACAGCTGCTGGTGAAAAGTTTCCCATCGTTAAAGGAGTATGTTTCTGTCAGTAAAGTCAACGAAACCAATATGTCCACAAAAAGTACCAACACCAAATGAGATTTAGGAAGCAATTTGTTCTTCAGGGCTCCCATGTGTTCAAACTATGGGTTTAAATTCAACTGAAGCGAGTTCTGTAAGAGTTTGCATTCTTCTTGGATTGTCATGGTGAAGAGCAACCGAATACAATTAGGCTCACAGTTCCACCTGTAGCATGATTAAAGCTACAGGAAATGAATTATTGAGAAACATGGGTTGCATAAATAAGATATGTTAAGATAAATAAAATGTGTTTTGTGACATCCTGTTCCATATCTACTGCGGTTAGCTATCTTGCTAATTTCACTTTTCGACAGTTATTAAAGCTACGCTTTTAAGGTTAAAGGTGAAAGTGAAGTGAAGCTCCTGTCACGTCAAGTTCCTGTCAAGCATTTTTGCCATCTTGGCACATAGAGAGCATTCTTACTTACCTAAAACTTTTGCACAGTGCTGTATGTCTGATATATTACTTAATTTGGGTCATCCAAAGCTGATACTTATCCTACTACTCCTTACTAAAATGTCCCCATAATTTGTAAAGCGTTACAGTAAGAGCAACTTAGACAGTAGAGTACCATCTGTACATTATCTTAAAATAGGGTACTTCTCTAAAACGGTGCATCATGTGTGTAAACCCACTGTCAAGTCATTTTCACATGGTCCAAATAGCTGGTTGTGCCATGTGCCACGCTTTAATCATAGATTATTACTTTTTAAACATTTCTTTTAGATGTCTTTAGATTCAATTGTGTTCTTTGTAAATCTACTTATAAATGATGTAAAAAGACATGATTTTAATATTATATGCAATAATGTGATGCTTGATTTTATTTGCCTCTTGCATTTGCCATGTAAATATGAGATATCCGATTAAATCAAACCTTTTGATAAGCAGTTTCCATGTTTCTGTTTTTTATATTCCTTTAATTTGTCCCCCAAGAATATTCATTTTAGACAGCACTGGTAAGGGTTTGTGTTTAAATACATGTTTCCATGATTATGTTAAAAGGGTTGCAAAATTGAGCTGGACAGTTTTCCCCCATACAACAAAGAATATTTCATATTGGATCTGTCTTTTAGCATAAGACTAAAGATCAGATATATCCTGCACATGAAAAATATGAGACCAATTATAACTTAGCTTGTCATTTAACCACCCACGATTGTAATCATAATTTTTCATTGTTTTCTAAGTTAAGCCATAGCAGAGGTTCTGTTTTAAAGCTCTAGCAGATCTCCTGTCAAACTACCCTTCTCAGAGGCAAATTTTTCCTTCTGTGGCTCTGTTAAATTTCACCCTGTACTCTGCTCAGTGATAAATTGTAACCCAGGTTTAAATTTCTGCCATTCTCTCCTGTGGAGGAGAGGGGGAGGCAAAAAATCAAGCTGACAAGAATGAATAGGGTCCTCAGCAGAGAGTAATGTTTTCAGGTAAGAGGTTCCTCCCTCCATTTTTCTCTGGTATGTCGTGAGTAAAGTCAAGGCCAGGGAAAAGTTTGAAGAGTAGGACATGATTGCACTGAAGACGATCAGATTAGCAGTGTTTTGCAAACAGGAGTTAAGAGGAAGTGGAGTCTTGTGCAACAGAGATTTTAGCTGGGGGAAGTGAGTAACATTTCTAAGAGCTGAGTGACACAAACACACCCAGGTTGTTGTGTTATCCTGTTAACTGCAGAATGATCCAATATATTCACAGTGAGAACAGTCCTATCGTTTAAATTATTGAAAATAACTCCATAGCTGCTGAGTGTGACCTGCAATGTTAACAACAAGCTACCAGCAGCTTCTCACCAGCAAATAGGGAAGTCACTGATGATTAATGAAATAAAACACACACACATTCATCCAGAGGGGGCAGTGTGGCAGCTAAAGTAGCTGCAGTGCAACTGTAGTGTTTGTGGACTACAAAAAAGTAAATATATTGTATCAAAAGTAAAAACACTCAGTGCAGGTGTTGCAATGTTATTTGTTACTATATAACATCAATTTAGAATTTTTCTTGCATTGATATTTAAGAAGCACTTAACTCTTGCTGTTGGTTGAGCTTGTTTTTAACTCTTATAGGACTGCAGCTAATGATTATTTTTATGACAGATTTATCTGCACATTATTTTCTTGATCAATACATTATTTGGTTGGTTTGGGAATTGTATGAATTGTCTGATAACTGACTAATAAAATCTTTTTTTTTTGAAAAAAAAGATCTGCATATGTTTAGTGTGAAATAGCTAAAAGCAGTAACTGTAAAAGTGTAGAGGAATAGTAAATATTTATAAAAGTTGTATTTTAACCTGCTGTATTTCCCATAGATGTGAATATTGTGGCTAAATGGGTCCCACTAACGTTGCACTCTCCACCTCTGTTGGAGAGATTTGGGGAAAAGAGGATTCAGTCACGTTGCCTTATTACAAAGAGAAGTAAACATGAAGTCATATGGAGACACTTCTTCATTTTAGAGTTTTAGAGACATCCTGTATCATCAATGCTACATGGACCTACAAGGAGAAATCAAACTCATGTGACTGATGGCAGGTCATACTGCATTTTACCTACCTCAACAGATTCACTGTCTTCACACAGAGCTCAAGAAGAAATACTTTATTATCCAGACATCTTAGACCCTCATAACAGAGGGAGATATCTGAAAGCATCTGGGAACCATGAAAATCTGTAAATTCATGGGGAGATGGAAGTTGAGATATTCTACAGGTTAAGCGAAAAGATTTAGCTGCTGTTAGCACCGGAGGTCAGGGGGACACCAGAGCCATTAGCGTTGTACTTAATGTACCCACAAAACTTGGTACAGACAATGCCAGAGATCTCCACATGTAATTTTTATAAAACACCACAGTTAAAGCAACACTGTTGCAAAAGTGTGTGATGTTTTTTCTTGAGAATTAAATTAAAAAAAAGAGACCAAGCATGTACAAAAGTACAAAATAAATATAATAGCCAAATGTTGGCTTTGGCAATATGCATGCCTTAGACCAGCCATTCTCAAAGTACAGCCCACAGGCCAATAGCAGCCTTCAGAAACATTTTGTCTGGCCCTTGAACGTGACACCTCATGAGTGTCACAAAAATTTTATTCTGTTTTTAATGCTAGTGCTGTTAGCTAAAGTCAGCCATTGAGATGAAGCCAGACAACTCGTTCTTTATTTATAAGTACCAACTGCTAACATACGTTATCTCGAGACACTTGGTTTGGTATGGTTTGAGAGATGCACAGTAATAACAATAATAGCAAATATATTAATGATAGTAGGAATATGACGAATAATGAATTGTATGACAAACAATGGATGATTAATAACAAGAATAATAGCAATGGGAGTTGCACATGCCCAAGGTGGTAGGTGATCTGCAGTAGCGATCCATATAGCCAAGAGGTAGCCTAGGGAAGTCCCCAACGTCTACAAAACGCTGCGTCCATTACATTTTTATTGTCTCTCACACTTTTAATCTCTATTCCATACTGCCTTCTTTTGGAGCATTTCCATTGCCTCTAATACTAAACATTATCAGTCCAGTAATAGCAGAGAAGGCAGAGGGATAGTTGGAAATGTGGAATCAAAGCCACGACCCTTAAGATTCAATACAGGTATTGGCTGTCAGGAGTGTTGCCTACTCCGAAGCTGAATAACTACTTCTAAAAAAGTTTTCCTCGTTTGTCACATGGACAGAGCTTGATGCACCAAATCACTGTCACTTTAATATTTGATGCATTTTCAGGGGACTGTGGAAGAAACTTCACTAGCTGGCTAGATACTCAATTAGTTTTGGTGGAAGATCATTAAACACAGCAGAAGTGTGAGAAGTGTTATAATATGAAGAAAACAGTACCTACTGAAGCTAGTATCTGATGAAGTTGTGATGGAAGAACTGGCACATGGAGAAGTACCAACTATTTGAATATACTAATACCATGCTCAACCCAAACCCTTTGACAGATGTTAAAGCAGAAAACAATAAAAAAAAAATCAAAACCATTGGCAAACTCGCAATATGGAAAATCAAACCTTGGTGTATGGTGTGGCTAACACTTTGCATGGTGTGGCTAACACTTTTGCCTCACGGCTCCAGGTTCATGTAGAGTTTGCATGTTCTCCCTGCGCTTGCATGGGTTCTCTTCAGTTTTGTTGGTTCTCTCTGATTCTCTGTACTCTGGGTTCCTCCCACAGTCCAAAGACATGCAGGTTTGGTTAATTGGTGACTCTGACTTTAAGACATGAAGGTAAGTCAGTCCAGAAAATTTCAAGAACTTTGAATGTATCCTCAATTGCAGTTGCAAAAACCAAACCCTGTGATGAAACTGGTGTTCATGAGGACTGCCCCAGGAAAGGAAGTGTTACCTCTGCAGCAGAGGATAAGTTCATTGGAGTTCCAATGCTTCAGAGTTCCAGTACCAGACATATCTCAACATCGATGCCTTCATGGTTGAATACTAGTATTCGTCTAAAACTTTCATGTCGACCTCCTCCTCCGCTTCAGGGCATGTCTTGTCCTTATCAGGGGTGTAGGAGGAAAAATAGGTTCAGGTGTGATAACACAGGCTCACAAGAGCAGTCATAACAAAGACAGGGCAAAATAATCTAAGATAGGAGAAAACCACCACACATGCAGTGAACATCTGGTAAGTACTGTCTGAAGTAATTACAGGGACTCATGGGATGTGTCATAAGTTGGAGGTTTCTCAATTGAAGTTTCAATGCTTGCATTGAATGGCCCACTTACTGCTTTTCTTCATGGTCACTGTCATCTCCTCCAGATCCTCTGTCACTACACAGCCCTCTATCTCTTCTATCTCAACCTCAGCTCCCACTTCAGATTCCTCCTGCATGCATGGAACCTCTCCACTGTCCCTCTCTGAATCTAATAACAAAAGAATCACATTTTTTAACTCATTTGACCTATTCTCAATCCAGAACGCTGTGCAACTATTTCCACCATATATGCACCATTAAAACATCATACTATGAATAAAAAATACTTAGATACTAACTTCTAAACTTACCCTCTATCTCATTCCTGTTCTCATCTGCCTCATTTTCTGAATCCATGGAGCCGATTTCAGATAACTTTCCATTTACTAGGAGTTCAAGGAAGTCTTCCACTTTATACTCTAAAGGAACATTACATGAATAACTAAATATATAAATAAATCAATAAACTGTCAAAGTTTAGGTATGAAATGTCAGATCACAGATATCACCCAACACCTGATGTCCATTGGACACTGAACTGAAAAATCCTGTACTTTACAGTTATGAAATATATTCGGAATAACTTAAAATATCATCACTTTGAATTGTTAGAATTATGCTGAGTGCAAATTGAGCCATGCTTGTCTTGTCTGATGTCTGCAGCTCTCTCAGATCACGTTACCGTTCATAACTTCATTGTGATTGGATAATCAGGAACCAATCAGTAACAAAGCATTATTCAAATGACAAAATCACAGATTTTTTTTGGTCTAGACCAATAAATATGTTATGTCCATTCCAGTGGACGCAGGGTCTGAAGGTTTAACGTCTGTTATTTACTTGGTATCTTTGCTGGAGCCTTTCTGTGCTTTTCTCATCCCTCAGGTTCCTGTGGATCCTGGTCCTGGTTCTCCTGCCGTGGTTCTCTGGTTCCTGTGGATCCTGGTCCTGGTTCTCCTGCTGTGGTTCTCTGGTTCATGAATCACTGCTGCGGATATTAGTCGTGCTATTATTATTCATATATTAACTATTGTCATGTTTTTCAATGTTACCATATAATATTCCTATTGTCAGTACTATAGTTGCTGTTAGTATTTTGGTTTCTGTTTGTTTTGTCTCCCTCTCTCTCTCTCTGTTCAAGGTTTCTTCCCGTTAAAGGGGAGTTTTTCCTGCCACTGTTGCCTAATATAATATCTGAAGCTTGCTCATGTGGGGATTCTTGAATCCTTAATTTTGAATTCCTGAATCGTTGGGTCTCTCTCTTAATTGATTGATGAGTACTCGTGAGCTAGAGGAGTTCTATCATTGGTACAGAGAAGCCAGTTGACGTTGACATTCTCTTAACCGGCTGTACCAATTTCAGAAATGAGTTTCTTCAAGAAAAAAGACGCAGACCATCTTAGCTCTGTCACCATCGCCTTGAGGTTAGGGTTAGGGTTAACCAGATCCAATAGGTTAGTTGCCATTTTGTTATTACTATTATTTTTTCATTTTGTTTTTTTTTTCTCGCTCCAGGTCTGGCCATGTCAGGCTGTCTCTAGAGCTCAAGGTTCGACCATCTCAGCCATTCTCAGGCAGGTAATCCTTATATCAAGTAGAGGGCAGGGTGGAGGCATGGCTAAAAAATGATAGCTTTCTTCACCACTAGAGCGTTGCTCCAGTTGCGATAGCTGTGAAAAAGAGACATAAATCTTTCTCCTTTGTCTTCCAGACCAAGCATCAACAGGCATGTCTAACAATGTCCGGAATATGCCGCAATTGGAATTAAAACACTACAAGACGAAATGCTTGGCCGCCTCCTTTTTACTCCAGCACCGGCACCTTGAAGTTTGGCCTGAAGGTGAAGTTTTCATCTGCACAGGCAGCCATTTTTCTCTGAACATCCTTGTCCTCATCCTCTGCAAGGGAAGGATCCAATCTCACACGTTTAGTCAGTGTCACGTTGATTTGCTTTTCATCCGTCAACGGCATACTCCTCTGGAGATGATGCATCATGGGTTTCAGCACTTCCCAGTCATTGGAAGTCAGCATGGCTACGTTGATAACTCAGATCGAGGTACCTGGGTCCAACTTAAATACACCATATGTTTCTTCGGTGTGTCTGTGAGCGAGGATAATTCTCGATAGATCGTGATAGGCATCTCGCTAATGAGCACCAGAGAGATGTTGTTGACAACTGGAGTCTTAGATACTTTTCTATCACCTCTTCACCAATAATTTTGAACAGGTTGTAAGCATGATGGTAAAGCAGGGACTATTAAAAGAGGATGTACAAGAGGAGGGGCATCAGGACAGAGGCAGGGATATGCTAATTACCTTTTGGCAGGTGGTGTAGGTGGTGGTGGTGGCAGTGGGGGTTGTTACCTTTCACCCAGTTTACATCATATGCAAATGAAAAGGTGGATAATATTACTCTCTGACATTAAAGCAAATGGTGGCTACTTTAAAAAATCAGATTTTTTTTGTTTACTACACAATTCCATATGTGTTCCTTCATAGTTTTGATGTCTTCCATATCAATCCACAATGTAGAAAAAAAAATTGAATGACAATGGTGTGTCCAAACTTTTGACTGGTACTGTATACAAACATTGAGTTCTAACAGCACTATAAAACCAGCACCAACTCCATATATCACATCATCACTCTCCATTAATAGTTCTTGATATTAATTTCATTTGTTGCAGACTATTCAGCAGATCAAACTTGTACCAAACTTGGGGAAACCCTGTTCGTTGGGGGTCACAGCTGCCCATGACGGCCTGGCCTGTCTTCCACCGGGTCACTTTAGTTTGACCTGTGACATCATGCTTCTGAGTTTTTTGACTCCATGTTATGTTTCTTTATGGACATGGCATGCAATGAAAACAGATAAAAATATGAACCAACTGGAGTAACTCTGTAACAGTAACTCTTCAACAAAAACCTCCATGATAGATGTATCTTCTGTCCATAGAGGGTAATGGGAAGGATAAGCGGATCACCTGCACACAAAAATTGAACCTAGCTGTAAACATTGCATGAATGTGAAAGTGTAAAGTTATGTGCTCTTGGTACACAAATTGTAGAGACCAGGTTGACCTACCGCATATCCACAGAGCCTGTGTTATATGAAAGTCAATTTGAATTCAAATTAAACTGGTCTCTCTCTTTCTAGAGGACTCTTGTAAGACAAATGGATGAAGCAGAGTTCCAGTTAACATGCATCTGATGTTATTTCCTACTTTGATTTACAGCTGTCTGCAGAAGAACCTGAAACTGACTGTCAGCACATTTCAACCACTTACTTCCGCCATTTACTGTGTGTTCTTTGTGGTAATTGTTGCATTAATCAATAACTGACACAATTATCACACACAACATACACAATGACACATACAAAATGTAATTACTCTTTGTGTGTTATTCACTTGGTACTGTATAAAAATGTATTGTGTTACTGACACCAGTTCACCGCCTTAACTCTTCTCCCACACGAGGAAAGGAAGAAAGAAAATTTAACTATTTGCCAAAAATGTTGTAAAACTTTGCACTCCTTGGAGATGGGCAGAAGAAAAGAGATCTCTCTAGCTTCACCTTCATGCTGTGTTTCATTTTTACTTTTTAATAGAAGTGTCAAGAAGCTCTCAGGGGTCCTCCACTTGTGGGGAATGAGAATTAATTGGAGGATTAGAGCTACATGGACCCTCTACCCTGTCTTGACTTATAACATGGCTTTAGGGTTTGCAGCACTGCTTCTTCTGACTACTGACTGTGTGTGTGTGTGTGTGTGTGTGTTTGTGTGTGAGTCTGAGAGGGAGAGAGATAGAGAGAGAGAGAGTATGAGAGAAAGAAGTAGTCCCATTCCCATAGCATTCATTTGTGAAAATAAATACCCTTGTTTTGGTATTATTCTGTGTTCACATAACTGTAATATTTCTGTGTGCCGTTTGTGTGCAGTTTCCCGTGAATGCAGTGGCCCCTTTGTTGGTGTTAACTTACTTTTAAAATGGGGACGGAACAAGTAATGACAATATATTGTCAGCTTTACTGAGGAGAGGTGTGAGAGAGCCCTGGGAGGAGAGCTGGACTCTCCACAGCCCAAGATGAGAGATCAGAGAGAGAGCAGTGGAGGAGCTCTTTGTTCAAAAGACAGAGAAAGATGGCGTCTCCACCATTTACTGGTAAAGGCCCAACAGAGGCAATGTCGATCACAAGAGTCACTACAAGGTAAATCAGCAACTGCAGAAGAGAAGTCTCTACCTACTACCTCCTCAAACAGTATGGACTGCATACTGCGTACTAAATTAACTATTAAGTACACCACTGCCAGCAGACTGTTCTCCCAAGAGTATGCTCAAGCATTAGTCTTCTGTGCATCATTCGTCTAAGGTACTGCTGAATTAAAAGTATTTATCACAAATGTAAATCAACATTACCACTCAATGTCACATCCAAGATTATCTTAAGGTAAACTAAATTATAAATATTCTAGTGTTAAGTATGTTTTCTACAATGCATAACAGTGGCAGCTGACCAGTAGAGGGTACTAGGGCACCACCCCTTATATATATATATATCAAGAGCTGAAAATCTATGTTAAATATATGTATAATATAATTTCGATGCATGACAACTTTTACCGCCGGTCAGCAGCCATTACATATTGTTTTCAAATGGTATTCGGTTGATGTCTGTTTGAATACATATACTTCCTGGGTAATGGACGCCAGCTAAAATGATATCTTACAGAAACCGTCAAACTTTTGGCTAGCAGGTGACTTGAAGCTGCTGTTTAATTGGTTCCTTCAGATTTTCCTCAGGACGCAGTTCTATGCGAACTGAACACTCCCACTTTTATTGGCAGTAAATTAGTATTGTCATATAGTTAGACAATTCTCGTGGGTGTCAATAATGTTCACACCCACCATGGCACCTCTGTCGACTGTGTCAATCCTTCAATTGAAACCGTGGAAAGTAAACAAAACTCAGTTATTTCCTTACAAAAACACCCTTTCTCAAGTCGTTCTTTGAAGGAACAAAGGAGAGTAAAGGAGCTTGGCCTGGACAGTCCCGATTTACCCAATTCAGCAGCAGACATATGATCATGGACGAGCTTACACACCCAGGGCTTCTCCCGCACCTGTTATGAGAAAGCTAGCTGGATGTGGCATAAGTAATGCCTTTTACTGCTTTCCCTGCTTGCTGTTTAAAAGTGACTGGTGTAAAAGACTTAAATTTTGAACCTACTGTAAGTCAACACTGCTCTCCACTGCATCAACGTACAGTCCTCATTGCTTGCCGTCATTTGAAATTATTCTATACAACCAGCCACTCACCAGCTACAGTGTGGTGCTAAAACTGTCTGCTATTGGACAGTCTGAAGAGACACAATGCAATTTTGGGCGGTTGAGTGTTTCCAATAACGTCACACCACATGCTCTTCTTGCTGATATAGAATACAGCCACGAAATCTCCCCCCATAAATGAACTTTGTCCCGGACAAGCCCCCAAAATTGTCAAAAGACTTCTTCTTTAGATAGAGGAGATTGGAGCCAGCTTGCAAGTTATAACAAAGTTTAATCTTACATGTAAGAGGAGCGTTTAACAGTGCAACAACATCATGGAGGTTACAGAGTAAAAGGCTCATCTGGTGAGCATATACAGTTAGGTTTTATAATGGGCGTTGTGGGTGTAGCTCTCACACATCGTGTGATCATCTACTGGCGTGAGAACTTCTTCTTGTCCTTGTAGATATGAGGCTTCCCACCGTTGCAGAGCACACCCTCGATTGCCACTCTGTCTGGCAATTCGTGAGCATGTCCTTGGATGGCAATTCTCATAACAAGACTCACTACTTCACCTAATGTCCTGATGTAGGCAAACTTCTTCCATGCTCATAATCGAACAGACAGTGACGTAGCTTGTTTGCGAAGATAAATCCATGTAATGTTCTTAGACTCAGTTCTATCTATGCAACAGAGCTCCACAACGTGTTGACAACCAGTTTGCCATACAATACAGATACACCGGAGTATAGATATTCATGATATGGAGAGGAAATGCGCTTACCTTTCTTTTTCACACCTGACATTGGAAGCAAGTCTTCTCTATGTGTCCATCTAACACTTATTGATACGTTATATGAATGGTGACATTCTGCCTTGTATTGCTTTGTCTTATACATTCAAACATTTGTCATGCTTATTTCTTTTCAAGCTCACAGAGGTAGGTGTGTGCTGTGTGGATATGCAGGTTAATCCTTGGAAAAAAGTTGCAATTACAATGGCTCGATCATGGAAAGACTTATTAATACACTGCCAGGCAGATTGGAGTCTCCTGTTCACCTCAGCTGCATTAAGACAATGTTAACAAAGGATCAGAGCTGAGCTTCTCTGACTTAGTTACACATGCTGTATCTAATGAAAAATCCAGTTAGCTCAATTGTGAGATATTTCTTATCTCGACTTGGAGTTCCATTTGGTTGATTAAAGTTGATGAGTTTTATATTCATCTCAGTGGACTTTCCAACTGTGCAGACTTAATTGAACATTCACCAGCATACAACATTCACCACCATTTCACCACCACCATTCTCCATCACCATCATTACCGTTTTGAGCATCTTGCCTGCATTTCAGGACCACGTCAGACAAAAAAAGCTCTTTCATTCCAAAGGCTTCTTCACACACACACTAAGGAATGCTGAATTCTTTTGCCCAGACTTGAAAGACACAAATGATTTATCCTTTGCAGCCTTCTTTTGAAGGCTAGGGGGAGTCAGTAAAATCCTTTTATTTTCCAGGTCTGGTAAGGGCTTAAAAACAAAATTGGAATAGACTTGTGTTATCTAAAAAAAAAAAAAAGCCTCTTAGAATGGGACTTCCAACCTGCCTCATTTGTTTTCTAAAGCAGCCAAACTTAAGAATACTGAGGCCCAATTTCAAATCTAAAAATCTCCTGCTGCCCAACCAAACCTTTAATCATAACTCTTGATTGACACATGAGACTAAGATGATGTATTTCCCTATATAGTTTTTACTTTATAAATATAACTATTT
The DNA here is from genome assembly GCF_042242105.1 of Pempheris klunzingeri. Lineage (NCBI taxonomy): Eukaryota > Metazoa > Chordata > Actinopteri > Acropomatiformes > Pempheridae > Pempheris > Pempheris klunzingeri. The sequence continues at coordinate 3,499,236 of NC_092032.1, read as the reverse complement.
ATGTCAACGTGGGCCTGGGGCAATGCAGCGCAAATTAATAATCCATCCACATACACGTAACGATCTGTAAAGCAACAAATGTAAGAAATTAAGTGCAAATAGTGAATTGCTAAGCCTGTGTCGTTGGCTGTTTGACATATATAAAATGTTTCAATATCCAACACAATATCAGTGTAAAGAAAAACCAGACAGTAACTGTCATTTGAATATTGAATTGAGCAAACACTCAATTCAATTTGTTTCCACACACGCATTCTCATGCAGTTATTATAATCCATCACAGCTCACTGCCGCACAACTTTTGAAGTATTAAACAGCTCAAAACAAAGCACTAACTCTCACAAGTCCATAAATTGACATTAACACAAGATTCACCCCAGTCTCTATGCTACAATCTTATTTATCTATTATACACGGGATATGAATCACAGGTTAGGTAATGTTAAATTGCATTACCTGCAACTCACCTAATGAGAGGGGTGATGTTGCTGCATGGCATCTGTCAAAGTCTTGGTGGCTGAATATGTAGCTTTTGGCGTAGACAGTGTTGCCAGGTGTACGATAATTATCGTATTTGTATTTTATAATCCAAAAAAAGGCCAAAAGTAGGATAATTTGACAGTTTTCGTGAACGTGTGGTTCCAATCAGCCTTGCTCAAATCTGCCATACAGTTTTTGTGAACTCTGAAGGCATCTCTTATCATGTGACATTTCCAACCAATCGTAATTGGTTTAGTGTGAGATACAAGCACCTGGATACAAGTGACGTTGATCTCAGAATAACGAGCATGATTGGCTGAGAGTGCCCCATTAATTAATTGATTTGTTTTATCATTGAGTAATAGTTGGCAGCAGGCACTTTTTAAGTTTGAAGATGTGCAGTTATTTGTCATTTTTGAGGACAATTGTCAATTCCCTAACGGTGGGTGGCCTCATGGTTTAGCTCATTAGTTCCCACCTGTCATTTGTTTATGGGGGACACATTAGTGTAACACAACTAAGTTGGAGCACACAGCAGTGGATGAGGACGCTTTTAAACACATATAGAACGACTATATTTGACTATCATGCAACAGTAAGCTTGTTATTTTGGTTATGATGGGTGTACGATAATTTACCCCAAAATACGATAATTTCGAGTCAGTGGTACAATAATTCTACATTTCCCACCTGGCAACACTGGGCATATTGACATGTACACACCTCCTAAAACACAGACACACACACACTCTCACTACTGTTAATTTTTTTAATTTATTAATTACATTTAGTTAGACTGTATGTTTGAATTTGTTACGTTTTAAGAAATGTTTTAATCCACATGCTGTCGTCTTTAATATTGTAAAAGAATGAATACTGCCAACCTCTACTCTGTCAAGAACTCCAAAATCCTTCAACTAGCTGTCAATATGGTAACTTTAGTTGTAATTTTTAGGCTAATTATTAATCATAATAGCAAACTAGCAAACCCAGAAACCCAGAAATGGTGCAAAGCCCAACATATTTTGGTGCCACTGTGTAACGCAGAGTACTGAACACAACACTGGCATGACAGCTACAGGTATTCAGTACATGGCTGAGTCAGTAGTCGTTAGCTCTTAATCCTCTCATGTGACTTCCTGTGTAAAAGCTTACTAGAAAATTCCTGAGGCTACAGAAATGTGTAATGCATTGATTAGTCCAAAGAAAGACATGACTGACCTAGGTGACTGAGGTGACTTCAAGCTTTGGACATTCTGCAGGATTCCACACAGTCTGGATGCTTTCGTCACTCCTCCGTCTTCCAGTTTGGGAACCTGAAGTCGATTGTGGCCCACCATCAATGAGCGTATTCCAGTGCCGTAAATGTTTTGGGTGTAGATGAAGGACGAGGAGACAAAGATAGATCGTTTTTTGGTTTGTCCCTTTATTGAACCATTACCAGAAAAAACTGGATCGCTGTCACATCATATCTTGAGGGCAAAAAAAAAAAACACAATCCTGAAACACAACAATCCCTGTCAACCAATCACAGACACATGTTCCTCTAATCAGAGGTTCACAATCAGCTGTCCATCTCACCCCACCAGACTGCCTTCAGCAATCACTCAGAGGAGACATGGAAACAAGGAGACAAAGAGAGAGGAGACACAAAGAGGAGACGAGACAGAAACACACAGTCACATGTAATAATATTATATAATAATAATAACTAATAATAACTAATATTGTAGATTACAACAGCAACTCTGTTGTCATTCATGTGCATTCATAACATCAAACATACTAACAACAAGTCATGGACTCATGAATCGTGAAAACAAAGGCCAAAAAGCCTTTTCTTTTCTTCCTCTTCTCATATTTCTCTTTCAACATCAACTCAAGAAAGTAAACCGCTACAGTTGTCAACAGCACCGACTCCACCAAGCTTAACCCATTCATAGCAATATGTGTGTGACATACAGAAATACGGTCTTCTCTTGATGTGTATGCTTTTTGCTGTATGGAGCATACTTGTTAATTACCAGTGTGAATGCTACAGAGTTCAAAAACATATGCCATGGATTGCAGGGTCAAGATCTGCCTGTTGGTGAGATTGTTATGCCACGACTGATGTGCTCAGTCCCATCTCGTAGAGCACTCTATGCCCCCATAGCCAAGCCGACAGCCAACACTGAGTACCACTGAATCACGTTTTACACTGTTGATGCACGGTTTCCACTACAAATGCACAACTCCTTCAAAAAAGAATGAATGCATGCCCCGTGCGTCTCATCTGGCCTACATGTTTCTGTAGGGACCTATTATCTACTCAGTATGTACTAAATAATTAATTAAGAAAAAAAAAAGAAAGACAGATTCCATTACAGGAATAGACCATGAGTAAATAATGACACTGTCACCTCCTGTCCAGACAGTTGTATCAGTCTTACAAAGGGAAAGATTTGTCATCCTCTGAAATGAGTTTCTGTTGACTTGCTCCTCCACTTCTCTATTACAACTGGATCAACCACAGGCATTCATGTTCCTCTAAGTTTGTGTATCTTGGAAATTCAATCAAAAACACGTTGAGATTGTGTAACTTACTAATGATTCATAGAATGGTAAATGGATTGTATTTGTGTAGTGCATTTCGGCAACACAAAGCGCTTTTACGTGACATCCTCATTCACACATCATTCATGCAGGAGGAATCTAATGGCGCTTTTCCATTACACAGTTTTAGCTCTACTCGACTCGGTTTCGTCGTTTTCCATTACAATTGAGTACCACCTCAATGTGGGTGGGGTCGTCATAGCAAGGTGGCCCGAAACTCCAGTGGTGTAATTTGTATGCAACACAAACACAAACACAACTAAGGACATCGAGTGTTTGGTTTGCGTGAAGCCGTTTACCTCGTTCACAGAAATAATAAAAACGCCCGGTTGCTGTTGCCAGCGTTTTAAAAACGATGGGTTTGATTCTTGTGAACGAGTCGCTCTCATGACTCATCCAGTGATGTCACTCCCTGGCCAATCAGTGGCCTGCAGTGTGTTGACGTCACATTTTCGGCTCGACTCAGCTCGCTTGGAACCCCGGCCGAGTAGGTACTAAAAAAGGACCTGGTACCAGGTACTATCACCTAGTGGAAAACCCTAAAGACTGAGTCGAGTCGAGTAGGTGCTAGTGGAAAAGCGCCATATGTTGGAGGAGACTATTCTTCACACACTGAAGCTATGCATCAGGAGCAAGTTGGGGTTCAGTGTCTTGCCCAAGGACACTTCGATATGCTGGCTCATACGAGCCGGGGATCGACTGATTGACAGACGACCCACTCTACCTCTAAGCCACGGCCAGCCCACAATAATAAGGACGGTAATGTTTAACTCTTGACTGAAACTTGCATAGATCTGTAAAGACCCATGCAGGAATGTGTGCCTTTGTAAAGCAGTATAAAAGTCAAGAGACCAAAACATTCCATTTTGTTTTTGCCGCAGAAGCTTTTCATACTGTGTGAATCTACAGAATTCAATAGGCATTGACTTTAATAGAGGATGCAAGGCTGCTTTATGTTGCTTATAAATCCACCTTTTCATTTGTCAAAGAATTATGAAGGTGCTTCTGGACTCTTTATTAGATTGTTTGTTTGCTTACACTTCTTGTTTATTTCAGTGAACTTTGTAAAGCACTGTGAGACAACTCTGTTGTGATTTTGGGCTATACAAAATAAATTGAATTGTATTTTTCTTTATTTAAAAGTTAGAGTATTACTTAAAATGTGTTTATGTGTTATTTTCACTTTTTTACCATTTAATTGTACATGTCTCCATATTTATGAATATGTGCCATTCACAGTGTTTTCAGACTTTATTGAAAAACCCTCTCAGACTGGAATCTGAAAGGGGACACAGAATAAATTCCTGTGGTGTGTCGCCTATGTTGAATGTTTCATAAAGCTTTGACAGTCTTGAGGGGCCACAGGAGGTCACAATGAAAACCAATATCTCAAGCACAAGCCTCACTGGTTTGAAAATTGACCAGAAATGTGTAAATACATTGCTATAATGTGCTACATTATAACACCAGAGAGGTCTCAGACTGAAAAGGAATTACATTATTAGTTTGATACAGAGTCTGCATTATTTTGCAAACCAAAAACCTGTTCACTAATTTAAATGTTTATTTTCTCAAATACAGTTAATCAGATGTATGTATGAAATGTATATTCACTCTCAGTCCATAATTAAAAGACCTTTTGTATACACATGGCAAATTAGTTACGGAGGTGTGGGATGTTAATTTGAGAATGATGTGCCAGGAACACTGGAGCCCATTCACCGGTCGAATACATCTGCTTCTCTTCTCTGCCTGATTCCGTTTCACCATAAATCCTGAGATGTGAAATTGTAAGCATACAGCACAAGCAGTTACTGAGCAGCAGTTACTTTCCTTACAGTTTTTTAATGTCAATGTTTTTTTTGGTTTTTTTTAATGTTCCAAGGGATATTTGGGCCCCATTAGACCTTCTTGTTGACACTGTTTCCCTCCATTAACCCCTTGTTGCCTGTTGTCGCCAATTCGCCTCAAACCTCTTCCGGTCTTGATACAGCTGAGGGGGCCTCTGTATCCCTCTAATGCCGGTTGATGCATATTCTATGTATACATTATATATACATAGATGCAGACATACATGAATAAATATATATATATATTCTATGTGTATATACATATATATTTTATTATACTATTATTACATTGTACTATTCTCTATTCAAATTAACAATCTCCACTTCATTTAGCATCTGCTTGAATGCAAAAATGTAAATCATTTATTTTTTTATATAATTTTAAATAAATTCAGACAGTAAGGGGTTAAAATCACTACTGTGGTGTTGATGTTTCACTCTGTACTGACACTGTGAATTTCATGGTGCCATTTACTAGCAGGTTGATGTGTGTTGCGGCCCCACAAGCCATGCAGATAGTCCCGTGTCCATCTGAGGCGTGTAATTTAAAGAAATATGTTTTTGTTGCGGGGGGGAATGCACTCATTTGCTGTTAAACATAAAGCTGCGATTCTGCATGTTAAAAAAAAAATGAATTGATGGCATTAACTCTTAACAGCATAGTCTGCAATGTCGGAGTAGCTAGATTTTGAAAGTATCCAACCCAAAATATCCCACCTCCTCCCTTCAGGCTGTCCACCAAAGCCTCTCCCCTTCATCACATGAATACCCTGCCTGGCTCACGCTACTGCTGAAGTCCACAACAGTGATGAGAAAACTGGCAACTGGTCCCTCATTCATTCTGTACACGACTGCTGACTGACGGCCTCTCTCAGCTTTACAGTCTAGCAAATGAACAACTCCGTTAAATGTCACAATTGAACAAACAAAGAAAACAACCGACACAAACGTTAAGTTATTATAAGCTCACAACGACAGCTCACTCAGCTCAAAGCAGCGCTCTGTATCTAACTGGTTAGCTCCATGGATGTATGATTAGCGCACTAAACGAGTATGTCGCAGTACACACATTTGAGCATTTGCCTCGTAGAAGACTCTGGTCAACAGGTAAATGGATGACGGTCTTCAGGTGGGCTGGCATGGCTGCACCTCTCTCTCCTCCAAGAGGTGCACAAACATTCTACAAACATTTGAATGTGTATTCTTGTAAGTATGGAAGTGCAACTGACCAATTCTCACTTGTATTTTGATCATTTTTGAAGCATTTTTTGAGAGTAATGATAAAATTAAAAGATATATTACCAATATAAAGTGTAAAGAGAAAACACAGTCGCTGTCTTAGAGTCCCTGCTTGATTTACTACCCAAGTTTGATCCTGACCAACTGGTAAACAAGTTGTTTCATAGCACAGCCAATGTTGTGAGTTCACTTTCACATTACTGACCAAAGCCCTTATTCCATCCACTGATGACAAAAGAAGATTTTCTTCCCCATAATGAAAAACATAAACATTTTACACGTCATAGACGGCAGAAAACAACAACTAAGAGCTGTTTATACAAGGTCTTGTGAGAGGTGGTTCCAAAGGACATTTAAAATAAGACTCAGCCCCGATATTGTGTAACGTCATACTATTATACATGTTTCTAAACTCCACTGCAGCAAGAAATATGTTGAAAACATTCATTCTGCCATTGCAAACTGATTACTGCACTACATACGTGTGTGTATACAGACACACACACACACACATACTACATAAACAATATGTTAAATCTGTGTATTGTTTATGCCCTAACCCTATGATCAGTTTTAGTTTTTCCAAGAGTTAAACTTATATTTGGATCTTTACTACAAGGAGGGATGTGGCCTCCTCTCCTACCTTCGACACGATGTCCAATTCTAGTGTCTTTTTATTTTTCCTCGCTTCTCTCTGTTCAACCCATTGCTTTGGGCATTGCAGCACGCTAACAACTAGAGGTGATTCCACCCTTGCGAGGGCGACAAATATTAACAAGTTATTTTACATGTTACTCGTATGTAATTAGCCCCTAACAAGTGGCATAGATTAGCCCTCACTGCTGCGGTATAAGCCATTTCATTATGCAAAGGAAACCATGTTTATGCCTGTGGCTTCTCTACGCTTCTACTAACAAAAGCATGTTCCAATGCTGTGGCAATAGAACCCCTGAAGAACATCCTCTTATGAAAAATGGCTTAATTGCAAAACAAATACCACAAAGCTCTTTAAACAGTAGATGCTGTGTTGCTTAGGAAAGTGAAGCAAACTACTAACTAGTAACTTGCAAGGAAATAGGTCAGATTAGGTCTTTGCTTTGGCAATAGCTGCTGCTTTTAAAGTAACAACCATGTTGCTGCCTTTAAAAAAAAAAAAAAATCACACATTTTCCTCTGCAAGAAAATGATTATTATTATTATATTAGGAGATGATCCATGATGACACAGCTACACATAACAGTAATTAGAGCTTTCTATGATGCATGTTAGTCCCTATTTTAGCGTTCACAATGGGCCTGTTGGAAATGGACCCATTGCTTGGCTTCTGGGTTTGTTACACCTAATACACTTGTTCTTAACCATTTATTCCTCGCTTTTTATACCTATTCATACTAACAGCTAGCTGTTTGGGGCCAGACTATTTCTGGTCACAGAAGCACTAATTATTAATTAATTAAGAGTACATCACTGATGGCAAATGGACTGTACTTGATTAGTGCCTCTCTAGTCTCTTTCAATCATTCAAAGGACTTTAACACTACATTCATCCATTTACACACTGATAGGAGAACCCTGCCATGCAGACTGGAGGAGCTGGGGAGTGAACCTCTACCTCTGAGCCACAGTCATCCACAAGATGCTGCAGCTTGAAATGGGTTCTGTACAATGCAACATCTGCAACATCGTCATTTTGAGTTCATCCGAAATAATGGAAATCATAGATCAAATCACACACATTTACTTAAACATGAAGCAGGAGAAAAAAGGGGATGAGGGCTGGTTTTCTCTTATACTTTTAGGGTCTCTAAACACACCAGGGATTCATACATACATATGTTGAAAAGACATCAGCCTCCATACAGCTGCCATTGTTGGACAGACAGGCAGGCAGAGAATCCATTTTACTCAGACATTCACAGAGACACTGTGCAGCACAAGACACAATGACAGGACACAATGAAATAATAAGTTAGGTCAGTGTTGGCACTGGTTAAGTGCATCAAGGAAAATCTAACAGGATAATTCAACAGTGCAGTGATGTGTATGAGTAAGAGGTTTTGTTACAGAATAAAAATAATGTCTACTGATGGAAATTGACATTTCTGAAATGAGTGTGACGCAGGCACAGGCTTTTTAGGCCACGGGTGGATGGCAAAAAATTGCAAGATATCCTAATCCTTTTAAGGATGTAGCAGAGGAAAAGCAAAGAAAGTAAGAGAACAAATGACAGAAGAACCTGAAACAATAACTGAGGAGGCACAAAACAGACAACAGATATTAAAGCCTGTGCCGAACCAGCTTGTACTGGTGTTCACGGATATATTCAACATCTCCATCTTCCAGAGCATCATCCCCACCTGCTTCAAACAGTCTGTTATAGTCCCTGTCCCCATGAAAGCCCGGCCCAGCTGTCTGAACGACTACCGTCCCATCGCCCTTACCTCTGTGGTGATGAAATGTTTTGAGAGACTGGTCAAACATTTCATCTCCTCCTCCATACCTGCCTCCCTGGACCCCCTACAATTCGCATACCGGCCCAACATGTCCACAGATGATGCCATGAAACACCTGCTTCACACAGCCCTGGCCCACCTGGACACCAGGAGGGGAAACTATATGAGAATGCTGTTTGTGGCATTCAACACCATAGTCCCTCCAGACTGGTCACTAAGCTGCTGGATCTCGGACTCACCCCCTCCCAGTGCAGGTGGGTCTACAGCTTTCTGACCAGCAGACCACAGGTGGTTCGAGTGGGGAAACACCTGTCATCCCCATGCACCCAGAACATCGGTGCCCCCCAGGGCTGTGTGCTGAGCCCTCTGCTGTACTCCTTGTACACTCATGACTGCCTGTCCACATCAGACTCTAACACTATCCTGAAGTTTGCTGACGACACAGCTGTGATGGGTCTGATCAACAACAACGAGGAGGACTATTTGACGGAGATCAGCCACCTGGAGGACTGGTGCAGAGACAACAGCCTCCTCCTGAACATCAGCAAGACCAAGGAGCTGATTGTGGACTACAGCAGGAAGCAGCAGAGGAGCTACCAACCACTCAGGATCAGCGGGACCGAGGTGGAGATAGTGAACAGTTTCAAATACCTGAGTGTCAACATCACACAGGATCTAACGTGGTCCTGTCACATCGACACCTTGGTGAAGAAGGCTCAACAGCATCTCTACCACCTCAGACGCCTGAGGGACTTTAAGCTCCCTCTCAATGTGCTCAGGAACTTTAACACCTGCACCATTGAGAGTGATCTGGCTGGGAGCATCACCACCTGGATGGGCCGTAGCACCAAGCAGGACTTCTTGGCCCTGAGGAGGGTGGTCTGCTCGGCTGAGCGCACCATCAGAACCACCCACCCCAACCTGCAGGACATTTACCAGCAGCACTACAGGTCAAATCACAGGTTTTCAGATTTATTTATTTATCTATCTCTATCTTTATACGTGTGTATATATATGTATATGTATATATATATGTGTGTGTGTGTATGTATATATATATATATATATATGTACACACACACACACACACACACACACACATATACATACATACACACACACACATATATATATATGTGTGTGTGTGTGTGTGTGTGTGTGTGTGTGTGTATATATACACATATATATGTCTTGTGTTCCACTCTTACTGTTTCACTTGAGTGAAACATATAAATTCAAGTAAAAGCTACTGGTGGAATCGGAAGTGCAATAATTAAGTTTATTCTAGTACAATAAATACTACAACTAAATAATTTTTTATTTCATTTCATATGAGAATCTGTGCAACATGGAAGACACTTGTTGTAATTGCAGAGATATAAAGCTCAGCTGAGTGTACCAAATGTACTATGGCCATATTCTACCATTAGTGGTCTTATATAATTAGAGTGAGGCCCTGTTAATGTTGGCTCTGCTCAGATCTATCTTGAACTCTTGGTGGTCCTGAAATCTCACCACACCTATGTGGAAGTGGAAGTGACTTACTAACATTCAAAATGTGACGGCATGTAAACATTACATTACGGTAACAGGTTGGTGATGTTGAGGAAACGTGGGTCGGTTTGTGTGGAAGTCTACAGTGTGCCAGACACTAAGTTGAGGCTCCCTGGAGTACAGAGACGACTGATTCCTTTACTGAAAGGACACTGGGGATCCCCCCAGTTTGTGCTGCTATTCACTGGACGCATGTTTCAATTACAGCCCTCCATTAGTAGACAAAAGATTAATGGCAGACATCTGGGAGAGGCCATTTCATTGCACTTCAAACTGCTATGAATTACCTTTTCAGGTGAATAAATCTGTTAACACACATCAGATGAGACATGAGAATACTCTCCATTTCCTGGATTACCAGTGGCTTCATTCTGGCTGCTGTCCAGTTCTCAGTTTAGCTTGACCTTGTGCAGGATTTTGTATTGGCGAGGGCATCTTTAACTCAGTGTGGCACACAGTAACACATCAGATCCAGCGGTGTGACCTGTCAAGCAGCTCATAAAGTTAACTTTAGTGTGTGACACCCCAGCTCAGCAGAAATGAACTCTCTTTCTAAACTCTCTGAACTTAGACTGACAACTTAATGCTTTTCAGATGAAGTGCAGGACTTATCAAATGCAGCAGTTGTTGTTTCAGATTTTTTGGGAAATTTAGTCTAATGTGGGTACGTTAACATTAGGTTGAGGGAGTGTGCATGAATGTGTTGTGGTATGGTGATTTGACCTTAAATACTGAGTTCAGTGTGTCAGTCTCAGTACATGCCACTGAGTACACAATAGAAGTGAGTGGATTTATGACAGCAACAGAGGAAGGAGAGGATCGACTGACTCAAGCTCAGCAGTTCATGTTCATGAGTTCATGTCTTAAAGAGGCATCCCCCACTAACACCAAACTGAACACAGTTGGGTGGGCTGGATGTGTAAAAGATGTCTAGTTGATGTGTTTTCCTGTTACTTCCTCTTTTTTATTGTGGCGGTCAACTTTTCCCTCTCATTTCAGGTCCCTTGACTTCTTCTCCTTGTGTTTTTCCCAATCCTATGACTGTCTGCCCCACCTCAATGTTGATTGAGTCAGTTTGAGAGCCAGCTGAGCTGAGATCCTCAGCTCTATCTTGCAAAGCCTTCGGCAGTCAAACACTCAGGTGAAGACAGCGCATCCAGGACAATGGGGATATTAAACATGCTGTGTACAGACAGAAGTCCTGCTTCAAATTTATTTTGAGACTAATTTTGTTGATGTAAGCTTCGGTAAGATGACATTTGAGCTGTACGAGACCACAGAACCTTCTTCTGCCTGCTACAAAGCCAGAAGACTTCTCTCAGTATGGTTAGAATTTCTCACTTTGAGACTTTTCACCTTTGCAACCAGTTACACAGCAAGATATAATCCATGTAATTGTGACCAAGACCAATTTGACAGTGATGTTGAATGGATTCCTCATCTTCCCTGCATGCTCTGCACCAGCTGACAGGTTCTCAAGCTTAAAGAGACTGAAAACTAACTCCTTCCCAGCTGACACATAGAGGCTAAAGAGCATCATCTGTGCCCCGAGTCTGCACTCAAGCAGAGCTTTGAGACAAATAGGTTACGTGATAATATGCTGATGATAACCATGTTCACCATCTTAGTATAGCATGGTAGCATTCTAACACTATATATAGCACAAAACACAGTGCATCTGAGGCTGATTGTCTTTGTTTATGAAGGTATTTGGTCACAAACCAGTATTAGACACATTTAATCTGATGACGGAGCTAGATGAAACTTAAAAGTGGCAATAATTGATACTGTTAAACTAACAATGTAATACAATGTGGAAAGGTTGGCTCTTAGTGATGATGATCCTTCAGAGTATCATCACCTGAATCTGCAGCTCCCCTCGGCTTTACAGAGCTTTCTAGTGTGTTTCAGCTCATTGTTTATCTGTCTCGTCCACATCTTCACTCTTTTGGTCCACTCTCACTGCTCTCATAACACATTTTCCTTCTCCAGCAGGCAGCTGTTTTTAGAGAAAAAGCTCTGTAAACCAACTGTACACTTTGTGCCAAACAGCACACATGAAAACAACAACATTTAACAGCTAATGAGCCACATATTTACCCCAGAAGCTGGTGGAGACCAAAACCAGAGCTAAAGGAAAGAATATGGGGCTTGCATTCATCAGGTGGCCACAAACATGACTCCAAATAAATTGTAACGTTGCAAGTTTTGCACTTTTAAAGACTGCAAAGAATCACTAAGCTCCAGTCTCCTTTTTCCTTTGGAGGTTTCCCTTGAGCTGGGAAGCACCTGGTTCAGCTGCACACTGCTGGAAGATGTGTGGTGAACCCTTTCACGTAGAATGAGGATGCCGCTCCGCTACTGCTGAGTGTGTACATCAGCAACTTGCCAAGAAGTTTGTTTATTTTAACTTAAGAGTTGACGAGATGTCAATGTTGTGTTCACAGCCTGTCTGTGCTTCCCCCAAGTGGCCAACAAAGTCAGTTATTGCGGGTTTGAAGAATCAAGGAAGTTCGAGGAAGTTATAACAATTTGTCCTAATGGAAAAAGGAATTGTCAGAACCAAGTTTCATTGCGATCTATCCAGCAGATTGAGATATTTCTTTCAAAACCACAAAAGTTAACCTCATGGTTGCACTGAAAAGGGGAAAGTTGGGATCAGCAAAGTGATTAGAATAGATTGTCTGAAAACCATGAATGCAATCCATCATTTTCACTTATCTAGATCTGTAGATAAGTGGAAATGGTGACCAGATGGCTGTGGTAGACAGTTGACTAAATATCACATCCCCTTGTGCTTGGGGGGGCAGGGGAGAGGACCGCTGTAACTCACACAGACATTAAATAAGTAATGATGTGTGACCAAAATCCTTTCAAACTGATTTAAAGCCATTTTTGATATTTCAAAGCTCCAGAAAAAGCTAGTTTGTGCTCTACAAGTTGATGTGATGTTGTGGTTAACACATTCCTAACAGACATAGAACGATTCATATTTTGTTTCATCATTCATCACGGGTATAATTCAAGTCAGTTACAACTAGTTCCACACCAGCTTGTTCCTTACCTCATGAGGAATACGTGCGTCAAGCATAATCACATGAATTGGACATCACGTGCATCAGTGTAATTTTGTTCTTTTCATGGACCTAAAACGTTTTTGTGTCATTTTCTCCTGCAAACATATTTATTCCTCAGAGAGCGGATTAGAGTCTGTGCAAGCTCTTAAAGTATTATCCGTCCACGATCCAGTGCTGTGCTCCTGAGGTGTCACTTCTGCGTTCATATGTCAACCTTTGCAGTCGACTCTTTACAAACTATAAGCTTTGCAATAGCGATGTCTACCAGTGAATACTTTTTTAATGTTCCTGAATTTTATTTTTCTGTCTAGTCCCACTTCATGCATACTGCACAGTTTGAAGTTTCAGACTCATCAGGGTAACTATAGTAAGTCAGTATTTACACGTAGTCCTTATTCTGACACAAGGCTTTTTACAATCAATAGTCAGTATTTTAATTGCAAGTAACACAATCTCCTCTGTAGATTTCTTAATGATGATTGATAATAGTTATATAATAATTGTATTAATGATTCACTAAATAAGATGACGGATTCTGTGCAGTGCAACAGTTTGAATTGTAGCGTTGTTGCAGTGCCAGGTAATAAAAATAGTTGGTGCCCCTTTCTGTTTGATGAGACGGATCTGCAGATGTGTGTGCTGCCTTGCTCTGCTCACTGGAACGGTCCTCTCCGCTGAGTAAGGAGATAAACGAATGGTGCCTGCAGCATATTCTACAGCTTGCGTATGAATACAGAATAAAGTGGTTTGTACTGCAAAACACACTCACTGCAGAAATCCCAAATGAGTTGTCTGTCTGTTTTCCCACTTTGCTGCCTGTCCTGACTGCGGCATAGGTCTCCACAAAGTGTCCGATTTTGGTTGGCTTTGGATTTGGTTAGATCAGATTGTGCTTGGGTTTAGTTCTTTGTAAATGTAATGAATATAGAAAGTATATAGAGTGCATTTACAATGCCCAGTGAGGGAAGTAGGAAATACAGAGTAGCCAAGTTAGCCTGGTGAGTTGATGATCAGTAGTAGATGAGGCTTTGGGTTCTTGGGTCAAGCCTGGCAGTACCAGTCTGGTTCCGTGGGGTTGTGTCTTAAATACATGGGTAGGGGCCAAGTTCAGGCGCCTCACTAATGAAAGCCTGCATAGAACAAGTTCTACATGTGTGCACAGGAATTATCCTTACTATGCAAGTATAGACTCATTTGCACACAGACAGAATGCAGTATATATGTTCCCTCTGAAAAACCAAATAGCCTTTGTTTAGAGTTAAGTTAAGAGAAAGAAGAGAACCAAAAACATCTCTTACCATCTTAGGTATGTGGGAAAGTTTCCCAGCATGCACCAGGAGAACTAACTTATGAACGAAAGTGTCTTTTTACGTGTTGATTACAAGTAGTATTGTATTTTACATAGTGTTCTTCAATATTTCTACACGCCGATGGTTGCCATAAAATGAGTTGCAGCATATGAGTAAATGTTGTTAGATGGTGTGTGATGTGGTGCATACAATTCCTCATGATCTCCCCACTGTACAAGTATGTATACTTACATCAACGATACAGTGCTTATTGTTAGCATGTTAGCATGCTGTATGTTGCCTAACTACCTAACTAATTGTTTAATGTTGTTCATTTTCTTTTTACTGGTTTAAAGTAAATGGTACCAAAACATCGATAGTTCATTATTAATGCAGATTGATTAAGATCCAATGTCATTAAAAGTTTTTGACCTCTTCACACCAAATGCCTATTCGTGCATGGTCGGTGTGGGGCAAAGCAGCAGAAGAGAAAAATAGTACGTAAAGTGTTCATGTCTTATATCCATCACATACCCCCGTGTCATAGAGATCAGTGTAATTCAAGTACGACACGTGAGCTGTTATGCAACAACCCCCAGATTTTTTTTCATTTTCAAGTCTTCATCTCGACTGACTCAAGTGACCTCACTGATCTCTGGAGACATAAAGCATTTTTTTCAGATCTGCAGTGCTACTAAACAAGCACCTGGAAACAGACTCTGATGTGCAAAATTAGAGTTCCCCATTTAATACCCCATTTAATATTTTCTGCAACCAAACAGAGGGCAAATGGATGGCAGGAATGATGTCACATACCAGCATGTATATCAGGCCCACACCCCTAGGATATGGACACAATGTTCACAATCCACCCAAGTGTAATAAAAACTCTCAGGCGGACGAACTACTCGACAAACTCAAAATAGTTCTTACGTCTCATCATACTTGAACCTCATGCCTCCATCATTCTTTTTTTTCAGTTTTTTCATCACTACCTTTCTCCCACTATCAGTCCCTCATATCTCCCTGTGCCACAGGCCTGCAGGCAGTCAGAACTGAATGCAACACCACTGGGGGCTGCAGACACATCACCTCCTTAGGCATAGTAATTATTTGGCTCTTTTATTGTTCAATGCGCCGCTGACGGTCGGCCTGAGGGGAGTCAAATATCTTTTTTGCCACAAAGTTTCTTGGAGGAGACTCAACAGCTGCTAGCTGCTCTGAACATCGCTTTCCAAATCACCTGAGGTGCTGGAAATAAGGACACATGCATTCAGAGACTGTCAAACTCAAAGTTAGCTGCAAGTTTGAGTAGGTTTTGATACATTCTTAAAATATGCACTAAAGAGAGAGTTTGAAAACTCCACAGAACAGTTTGTTGTTGTGTGTGGATGCAGTCAACCAGGAAACATTTCAATTAGGGTAACATTTTTTGCTTGCTTGTCTAATACGGGTAGCTTTCTCTCAAATATGCCCAAGTCTTGAGTATGTCACTGCAGCGCTGCCTACTGCAACTGATCTTTGGAAGTCACACTGTCAACCTCCTCAAACTGAAACACAGCCGACTAATCTTTCTGACCTTCCTGGTAGAAATTCAGCCTGATTGATGATTAGTTGTGGTGACCAGTTCAGGGGACAAATCAGGCTCAAACTGTCTCTGCATGGATTAAGACGCCGGAAACATACAGCATAATATGTTTTTGGGAATTAGAAAGAAAGAAGAGAAACTTGATCTCATGGGATGATCTATAAATAACATGTTGCTTTTGAAGAAGCAATGTGTAAAGTATCACCCGTTCTTAACAGCTTGGGGGGGGAGTATTTCACCTCCCCCTCCAACCCTCCATTAAACAGATAACTACTTTTAACAGGAACAAATTTGAAATAGAATAAAAACTGTATGCAAAGTTATTTATATGCTAGTGCACAACCAGGCAATAACTCTGTCATGCATTCTTTGAATGTCCATCCAGATGAATGTAAATAGCAGGATGGTAATAATAATATGGTCTTCATCTTCACAATAAAAATTATTGCGCTCTGTCGACTCGCTTGATCCGGAGCCAGGTCTTTGTAAATGGATCGTGTGTGCATGAACAGTGTCTGACTTCCCGTCGCTTAGCCAGCCCGAGTCTAATTTAATCCACTCCATTAGCCAGTAGCGGCCCGTCCAAGTTAACTTGGTGTATCACACGTTCTCCTCCATCTCCTCTGGGACTGCGTCATTTGCCCTGTCTTGATGGTGATTGTTTCAAAGTATGTTGCTCTAATTCCAATCCAAAAAACATGTAGCAACATTTGAAGGAGCTACGGTCACTACATGTGACATGTGTTTTACTGTACGGTTTGTGTTGCGGTTAGTTGAACTAAAGGTCCCACGCTAAGCTGTTAGCTTGGGCAGTACCTCTTCTTTTTTGTCTCCTATTAGACTAACGGTGGACTGGTTGCTACAGTGAATCACTACTGCCCCTCAGGTACAAAGTGGTATTACTTTCATACTGATATTACTTCAAATTCTTTTGATAATTACACCTGCAAGAGTCAGCACTTTTCATCTGGTTGTGGTTGTAATTTTCTTCCTGATGACCCAGATATTCAAAAAACATAACTATCAAATTCAGCACTACAGAGAGATTAATAAATGAGATTTTGATCTTTGGAAGGGCCTGAGTTCAATCTTAGAAGCCAGAGGTGTACAAGAAATGTTACCAGTAAGGATCTCAAATGAACAGATCAAGTTTTATTTGAATCTCCTCATACTAATTGATGCAGTTTGATAGAGATGTAGCTCTCATTTGCCGTTAGATAGATGTGTTTTTTTTTTAAAGCACAGCTACTTAGAGATGTTTTGACTATGCATTAGAGAACTCTGGCGGGAAAAAAATCTTTACACTTTGGCTCTCTTGTACTCCTTTTTAAATAATGTTTGACCCTCAGATCATTTGATACACTGGTGCCCATAAAGTTGGAATAAAATGTTTTTTGACCTCTTCTCATGACATGATTGTGAGAATGTGATTTATTCTTGATAAATAAAGTGTATATCTTCTCAACTTTATTGATCAAACTCTTCCAAACATATCACAGTAAACCTTAAACCACAATTAATCTTTGCAAACGGTGTATTCAGGCTTTAACAAAATTGGGGGTATTGAACAATTATTCCAACTTTATGGGCAACAGTGTAACATTCATATGGGCAAACAACAACTGAAAGCACAGCTCAGGAGTAAAAAACACCTAATGACATCCAATTACAAACAAAACAAAATCAAAAGCATGTAAGAGCAGACATCAGCGAAGATAAAAAAATATTGTCTGACAAAATAACTGCAGTATCTCTTGTTTCTGTGAATTAGTTCAATGTCAGTGTAAATCTTTACAATGTGTGTGCTAAGAAGGTATTTGTGTTTGTATTCTCTAATACATGCCCCTAACTGGGGTCACACACTTGATACCAGCCTTTAGACCATAGATCACTATGATATGCTCCAAATGGGAGGCGGATTCAAGTGTTCTGAGGACTGCCTTGCTAATCCAACACCACAGCATAAACCACTCTGCTCATTTCTAAAAGTGCTAGAGTTGACAGCCTCCAAACCACAAATGCACATCTAGGCCCACGGCCAAACTGTCCCTCTGTTGTTGAAGGACCAATCAGAATTCAATTAAGAAATGTGCAACGAAGACAAAGAGTGAACAATAAGAAAATACTGCATGACAAACTGAAAACTGTATTTTCTCACACATTCTGCTAAATCAATATGTCATCATGCATCCCTGGAAGGGGAAAGAGAACACATGTTTTCAGTTTTTCTTCAGCTCAGCAGCTCATATGGATTTTTTCTCGACATGTTTATTCAAGTACTGCAATGGAAAACTGAATAAGGAGAGGACATCGGGCGAGAAAGAACCACTGAAGAAAGTTACTGTTAAGTGGAAGGGACTGGCTGAACCCGCAATGCAGACAGGACACGATGGTAGAAGACAACAGATTTTAATGGAATCACAAACAAATGGAGCCGGAATGGGGAGGGGACCAGGGGAAGCAGGCTGGTGTACAGGGAACCAGGACTGGAGTGGAGATCCAGGGGGGCAGGCAGGCGTAGTGTGGAAGAGAGAGAGTCGGAGTGCAGACCGGGGGGGAAGCAGGCTGGAGGTGCAGGTAGCAGGGCTGGGACGGAGACCAGGGTAGACAGACTGGTGAGGAGGACAAAAACCGGGACAGAGACATGGAACAGATACATAGACAAGAGGAACCTGAAGTGACCGTACAGATACTGGACAATCTGGCACAAGACAAAGGGAGACGCAGACTATTTAAACACAAGGTAATGGGGAACAGGTGGAAACAATCAGGGTGGGGCAGACAATCACAAAGGCGGGAAACACACAAGGGCAGGAAGTCAACAGCCTGAAACGAGAGGAGAGTTCTGGGTTTCAACATAAAACAGGAAGTGGGAGACAAGACTAGACACAAGTGAACAGACACACACGAGACATGACAGTTACATCAATGTAAACTTTACAGATAACACTTGGTCATAGATCGATTAGTTGAAGAAATAATATTACTGAAATTCAAAAACTTTCTTTGCAAAAAAGGTTATGGTTCTCATGTATCTTGTTATACGAACAGGCAAAGTGGCCAGTGTCTACAAAAGACAATTGATGCTGCACTGTGGTTTTTACCGTCCAGGGTATTTTGAAGGACAGTCTTCTTTTATTGTCTAGAACTTCTTAAGCCTTTTAAATTTGTTTTTAACATTACTTTTGCAGTGTTGAGTGGGGCTGAAGTGCAATGCATTGCTTCTCTGCCAGAGCAGAGAGGTTTCCTATGTATTTGTGAGCACCAGTTTGTCCGCTGCATGCCCCCCCCCCACACTGCTGGATGTTAATTGTTTGCTTTTCTGTGGCCTTAGTGGGTGGTGGAGGCTGATCCTCTGGTGTCCCTTCACTGATCCCTTACTGTAAAGTATGATGTCATTTGGATGGTGTGCAGTGTTCATGGTGGTGTGGTGGTGAGCCCTGCTCCTGGTGTTCTGTCTGCTGTTGTTAACTAGAGGGTGCATGAGGCATTCAAAGTGAATCTCAGTTTCTCAATTTGAAGACACATCAGGACTTCTTTAATCCATTGCACAAAAGAAAGTGGGCAGGCGGCCTTCCATCTAAAGAGGATTAATCGTCAAGCTGACAATTAAACAAATGCTACAGCTTTCAAGCGATATAAAGTACGTCTATGCTCATTCTTGAGGTACACCAAATATTTGTCTCATATGGGTCTATTTTTTGTTGCAAATATAGGAGAACACTTCAAATATTGAGGTCCAGAAACTGTCTAAAGAGGTGCAAAACCAAAATATATGTCCCATTGTAGCTGGTGGCCGTTTATCTGGGGCAGCTGGCGTCTGAATTTGATTAGATTTTAGACAATTTCTCTTTAGTAAAGTATAGACAACGGGTCACTTTAAACTGCGGCAAGCAGTGATGCATACAAATGGATGATGAGTGAGTACAATCAATGATTAAAGCTGCAAGCAGCATTGAAGGGACCTTGCATGCTGGGGGGGTGTCAGCGGCCGCGGGCTTGCTGCCAGAGTTTGTCTGACGTGACCTGAATTTTCGTGAACGCCGCAAAGACCCTTGATGTGATGAGATGAACGTCATATGTATCACATGTAATTTTCATGTAAATCAGATGATCTTTGCCACATGAGACAGAGGTCTTTTTATCTGCAGCTGCTGCTGTGATTATGACCAGACACTCATCGAGCGTTTCACACTTGGTGCTCGAGCCCTAACGAAATGCAAAATAGTAACCAGCATATTCTCATTAAGGTCTTGTTCCAAGGCATCTTTCAGCGTTGGAGGCTTAATATGTTGAGTAATATCATATGATCTTAAAATGTGGCCTTTACGATTTGCTCCAGGATTTAGATGGTCCACTAGGAGGGAACCTGGTTGGAAAATCAGAAATTGTGTAAAAGTGTAATGTTTCATGATGAAAATTTGGACTTGCAGATATCTGAAAAAGTGAGATTTTGGAATATTGTTCAATACATAGTCAATACATTACTGCAAAAGCACTAATGTAGTGAATGAAGTAAAGATGTTGTTCAGATAAAGATCTTAAAAGAATTAAGAACTTTTCTGAACCATAACTTAAACGTTGGATCTATCTGACCTCTATCTGCACTGAGACCAAGTTCTAACAGTACTGTGGGCTACAAGATTTAAAAGGTGAATGTGTGACTTAAAGGGTAAGGGGGAACAAAGCAAGTAGATATGGGAGATGGGCAAGTTTGAACGTAGTTCCATAGAGAACCAGACAGGACCAACACAAAATGTGGATAGCCAAATTGACAATTTAGCTAGATTTGCCGTCCAGTAATAATGTAAAAAATTAGCTACAGCTAAGCCTCCAGATGACTTTAAACTGTCCAGATGAATTTTATACATTCTATTCCTTTTACATTTGAAGACATTTCTGTCATATTCACATTACGAATGTCAGGGTTTGGACTGTATGTTTGGTTAAGTACTGAGAGAAGTACTGAGTAAGAATACCAGCAGCATGTCTCGCCAACCAGCCTTGCAAAATCTAATGCATATCTTAATAAATAGGAGAGTGAAGAAGGATTTTTCCTGAACTGAATTACATTTAGTTTATTGCAATAGAGTTTTACAAGTGGCTGCATTTCAGTGGCTTGATCAACCCGACAGCAATCCAGTGAATAAATCTCACAACGAAAGGTTTGAGGAGGTTGGTTCGAAACACATTTACAAGGAAATGCACAAACACAAAGATGCATGCCTGTGTGGAGGCTCAAATGAGTATGCACACACATACACACTCTCAGTTCTTATGGGTCCAGGCAGTGGTGATTTATTCATTTGCTTCTAGCAATAACAGAGGATATTGTTAGCACCCCACCCATAAATCTGTGTTATTTTACCCAACATAGAGATTTGGTGAGCAGACAACAGCCATGGGAAATTGAGATGATGAAGCACGGTCCTGAATTTTCTATGAAGAACATGTACAGCAGTCAGCAAAAGAGAGTGTGTGCGTGCATGCATGTGTGTGTGTGAGTGTGTGTGTGTGTGTGTGTGTGTGTGTGTGTGTGTGTGTGTGTGTGTGTGTGTGATTTTAGTCCATTTGTGTAATGACCAGGCTAGAAAGTCCATCTCCTCATGGCTATCTGTGAAAATCAAAGTCACACAGCAACGCGCGCACACACACACACACACACACACACACACACACACACACACACACACACACACACACACACACACACACACACACACTGCAGTCACTGTTATATACAGTGTATGAGACAATGAGGGATGTACTGCAAATGTCATTTTCCACAAGTGCAGCTTAAAGGTTACAGCTGAAGCGACGTTCCTTTCAGTGGAACTTATACTGCCTTCAAAATGGAACTCCTATGTTTTCACCGTGGACATTCAAGTGCATGCTATTGACGCTGTTGCTTAGTAACTGATCATACACCTGTATAGAGCCTCTTTATGATTAAATTAATGATTGTGAGGAACATGAGTCATCGTACTTGGATTTGTTGGGGGGAAGGCTTGGTATGGGAATAATCTGTAGACGATCCGTACAAGATAAGGCGTGTGGTATGTATCCATGTACGTCACTCTGTAATATCATTACTTTGTTTAAAAGCTGCTGGGTGCCATTCATACAACAGGTGTATGTTAAAATGAAATTATCATGATTTCATCATAATTTCTGTGTAAAACTAAACCATATACACTTCAATTTGTGTGTGAATGTGGATGTTGTTCAGTTTTGTTGGAGCACGTGATCATCTGATAACAGCTCGGATATAACATATGACCGTTACCTGTAAAGGATCAAAAAAAACTTCCACTGCTGCTGTCTTTCACACACATTCAGCATTATTACCCAAGTAAAACTGGGACACCACCATGGTGATGGTGGCTTGTGTATTTCCTCTTACAATGCAGAGTGTACAGACAGATATCCAGCTTACCAACAATTGAGGATGTGTGCTGGCAAGAGGGTAGAAAACCCATTACCATGTGTCATGATAGCTTTTATATATATATATATATATATATATATATATATATATATATATATATATATATATATACACATACACATACATATATATGAGTGGACAAGGAAAGGAAAAATAACATGCAAATGTGCCTGTGGCACTCACCCTTTGCATTTCCATATCCTTTACCACATCTTTTTTTTTTAAATCTCACACCACACCATGACATTTTTGGGTCTGATTTTCTAGCACGACATGTAACGTTATAGCATTTTTTAAAAATAATACTGGTATTTATCAAATTCCTGTAGTTTACTTTCTTTCTTTCTGTATAAGTTGGTCCCCTCATTCCTTATTTAAGCAAAGTCAGTATGTGGCAGACTCTAAATACAGTATGTGTTATTTAATAAGTATATATATACCAAACTTCACTTGACTAGCAATGACGATGCCACAACATAATGTCATTTGAATTCAATGAAGTTCAGAATGTATGTTCAGGGCAGATGAATGGATATCAATGAAAGGGGTGAATGTGGAAGGGAGATGTCATCTAGTAGATGGTCCGGGATGTATGTATATATTTTGCTCTTTTGTAATGTGAATATGAGCGAGTCAGGAGTGTGAATGGAGATGTCAGTTAGACTGGGATAATAAGAGGGATTGTAAGCAGATGAAGTCGGGCCAAATTTGGAGCACCTAAGGAAGCCAAAAAAGAACATGGATGCTAAGGTTAAGTCAACCATAGGAGATATGTAGCCTGAACGGAGTGAATAGATGCAGAGACCGAGAGGGTCAGCAGTGAGTGGCAAACATTTGGCTGTGAGAGCAGGTTCCTCTCTTTGTGAGCTTTTGATCAACATTGTAACATGGGAATGGGAGGTAGAAGTACAAGGGGCCGGTGACTCATTTGATAAAGAAGTTGATTCCTGCTATGTAGGTCTGGATGGTTGAGGATCAGATTTTCAGAAAAAGAGAGAAATGAGCTTGGGTGATGCAATTGCAGATAGACATGATGTCAACAGAAGGGAATGGCAGTTGGTACGTGCTGTGATATACCTTGAAAGAATTCCAACCTGTTAGGTAGGCTGAGAGAGTGCTTGGAGTGAGGTTGTTTAAGATGGCCTCTAGTGAAGCTTTGGAGAGTTCTCACAGCTGAGGGGCTTAGTTGAATGTTGTGGCTGAAAACAGTGGGACTAGTCTTAGATGGAAATCTGATTCTGGGGCTAATTGTCAGAATTTACGAAAAGAGAAACGAGACGATGACTCTTGTGGTGACCAGGAAAGTGGTCTGCTCTGAGGATGAACTGATGTTGAGCAGAGATTAGTGGGAGTCTGCACAGGAACTCCGTGATAGCTGGAGAATGAGTTTGACCTTTGTTTAGAATCTCTAAAACTGCCGTGTTATCGGAGCGGATGAGTATGGCTTTCCCGGACCATTCATGCCCCCAAAGAATGGCAGCTATGATAAGAGAATATAGCTCAAGCAGTGTGGATGAAGGAGAGAGGGACTCTGTATCAAGAGACTTGAGCTTTGAGGGCCAAGCAGAAGCAAACCATCTCCCTCTGCTGTAGCCGCCAAAACCTATGGAAGGAACTGCATCCGTTTAGAGTTGAATGTTCTATGGTTGAAAGAAGGAAGAAATGCCATTTCAAGAAGGCAAGTCTATTATTAGCCTCTTTTTTCCAGAGTATTTTTGGGTGGGCTACACCCATTGGGCTAATGCAGAACACTGGAAAAGGAGGCTTGTGGAATGGGCCTATCATGAATCCTTCTAACTTCTTCTGTTCCCGGGTCTGAGGATGATGGGTGGTGGGGGTGTGGCAGGTGATAAGCACTGAAAGACTGGGGTGTTACGCGCAGAGGAGGGATGCGAGCGATGTAGTGGAAAAGTGACTGTGCAAGCTGTGGCAGGATGGGAACGGGCTCAGAAGGACAGAGCAGATGGAATTGAACGAGGTGGGTGAGGAACTGCTTGAGTAGCCTGTGGCAGGGCCCCTTGAGTTGCTGGATGCGGGTGCTGTGCTGTCATATTGGCTAAGAGACAAAAGGGGGGAGCAGAAGCTGTATTACTGAAAGAGGCCGAAGGAAGGGTAGAGGGAGGGATGGGATGAAAGAATGCATATGCTTGGGAGGTTTGTGCAGCCTGCGGACACAGAAGGTTGGGATGACCTGCGACAGGTCAGACACAGAGGGAGCAGGCACCAGGTGAAATATGACCTGGTCCCGCCAGGGGGAACTGATGTTGCAGGCTGTCCATGGAGGCAGCGGAGGACCTGTGACGTCACCCATGACGCCGCTGGTTGACCCCTGCGAGGAGCCTGGAAGTGCTGGAGGCTCAGCGGATGTTGTTGCTGGATTGTTGATGGAGGCTGAATAGAGATGAAATATTCATGATTTATTGTCGTTTCGATGGAAGGGAATGCCTTTCCCCTTCAGGAATCATTGGAGGTGGGCGATGGCCCACTCTCTGACGTTAAGAAGTGTTTGTGGGGGTGGAGACCGCCAAATGGAATAAGAAGGATTATGTTCATAACTTAACATTGTAAAACACATTTTGTGTCATGATCTATCTCTGTTCCTCCCTCCTCCAACATTCCCCTTCCTATTTCGCAGTGAGCTGTCAAACCGCTTTCTATGTAGTTTAAACATTACTGGAGACTGAGATGTGGAGTTGTTTTTTCGATTTCCCTCTTCCCTCCTTTTGTTTTCTGACATGATTAAAGGCTGCACACGAGGTAAAATGTTGGTCTGACTATGTAAGGAATGTGTAGCCTGCTGCTGTGTTCTTTTGCCTCCACATCATCCGTGAATTCCTGAGAATGCCTTACTTACAATTCAGCACCAGTCCTGCCTTGAAGATATCATGGCATGATAGAAAAATCCAGTTTTGTGATGACATTTTATTTTGGTTTAAACATGAAAATTTTGCCAACAATTGTTTTGGTGTGTGACAGTCTGAAGACAGGTGTTGACCAACATGGGGCTCTGATGTGGAGATGCGTAGCCCACACTAACAGGTCACTGGAGGTTTTTTGTGGCATAATTCTATGTTTTGCACCCAAGAAAGTTATACATTCTAAATATGTGCATTCATTTACATTTATATCCATGCTGTCAGCCATGTCTCTAAGTTTTGTTTTCACCCGAAACTTTACTTGTCAGCCTTGCAAATTAACAAAATGCTGACTGTCCCCCACCAATGACAGAATACATTCACTAAGGCCAAAAGGAGAGACAGTACAGTGAAGCCTGTGAGGGCAGTTCCAAGGTTTTCATGTCAACAAACTTCTCATTCCTCTACAGATTGCATTGATGAGTTAATAAACCTACATGAATGTGATCTTGACAGTCCTGTACTACAGAATCTGTGTTTGACAGGCCAGGAAAGCAGCAGCTGATACTCACCAATGCGCCCAGTCATATAACAACTAATAATCACTTTTGCAGCGTGTAAGTGCACAATAGCACTTTTCTGATCATACATAAATACACAGTGCTGCATCTACTGTGTGCATACATGTGGTTGGATATGTAACATAAAACACACTTGCATGCAGTTGCTCAAGATAAGAAAAAAAGAGCACCATGTCAAGCATTAAGTCATCTGTAACAAAGAGATTTGCTCACCTCTAATTTGACCTCTCATTTTGTTGTTATGAATCATACAGTCAAACATATGTCCAAACCTATTCCTCCATAATATATCAGTCAATGTGTGCTACCTGTATCTAACAGACTCACAAGCCATTTCCATTGTTCTTTAAGTATAGTAGGTGTTACCCAAAGTTTAATTTCAGTATCACTGATAGTTATTGTTTTTACTGGTTTTTGACTGTTCAGCAAAGCATTTTAGTGATTGTGGTATTGTAGGGGGTTATCGTGACATACTGAGCAGTGAAATTTATGACAAACAGGGTTTACAGTAACTGGGGTGATAATTTGTGGCAACACAAACATTAAAAACACCATACAGTGGCAGACAGACACCACCAATCTCATGCAGTGGTGCCATTTGTTCACAGTAAATGTACCAAGATGGCACCATAATTTGACAGTGATAGAGTGATGTTTAAAAATGATGCCTGCTGCGCCTTTAAAACACGACAGTCATTATTGAACACACACACACACACAGAAGATGAAACTGTTTTAAGCCACGCTAGCGGTATGGCTCTGAAGATGTCAGTCTGTTGGTCAATCATTCTCTTTTGTCCAGAATGAAATATCTCTACAAATGTTTGATGGATAGCCAGTAGTGCCAAGGCAGCAATCAAAGCTATTTCACTAGTTATTGAATGAAGCAGGGCTAAAACCAATACATATTTTTATTTGTGATTAGTGAAACATTTCCAAGAGTCCAAGGTGACATATTGAAATGCCTAGTTTTGCCTAGTCGTCAACCCAAAGACATTCCATTGAAAAAGACAGAAAAGCAGCAAATTTGAATTTATTTACAATTGTTGTTTGATTCCAAACATCATTAAGCTCCCACATTACATTGTCTCTAATCTTTCTCTCTGTGCTGGTATTCGTGTACACAGAGTCTCTGATGCCTCCACCTGGATCCCATCCAACCACATCTTTTATAAGTGCCCAATCGATGATTTTGGATAAAAAATGTTCCTCATGTTCAAGGTGCAGTAAAAGTGAAAATTGTTCCCTCACAAATAACTGTAATCTCAGATAGGGAAGTAGCTCCAGAGAAGGGAGAAACGGAACCGTTATAATGATTGAAGCAACGTGCTTTCATGTGGGGACCAGATGCACTCCGGGTCCCTCACGGACAGCTTGTGGTTTTATGTTTTTTATCGTGTTTATTTTCCAAACGTCTGATAACCATGCAATGATGAGCTTCAGAGCACCATTTACAGGCACAAAGCACAATCCATCTATAAACTCAAGCCTATAAACATTTTTTTTCTTTCTTTCTTGAAAGCTTTCTCTTTCTCTCGATTGTTATCATCTTTTCACAAGCCAGAAATCTGCAATTACCAGCTGAAACAAACTGTTTTGAAGAAGTTTCTCTATTTCTATGCACTCGGGGCTGCAGTGCGAGGCTCAGCCACCATCGCTCATGTAGTCTTTCCAAATTGTGACTCAAATGTCACTTTGGCAGAATATGATACTTTTAATACACATGAAGTCTCCTCATGGGGATTCTTATTCAATAGCGCATTTACTGTGCTTTGATGTCCAGCAGTAATATCACTTTACTGTCTTGCTTCATGCTTTTAGCCCATAAAGACATGAAAGTGGGATGAAGATGTTAATGTTATCTGTCACCTTTTATAGAGGATGATTTGGCCTTTTTTCAGTGAAGAGCTTTCAGCATGATTCCCACATTTCATACTGATTGAAGTCCGGAAAAAGCAGCAGCAAAACATAGATTAGTCCGTACACTTAATTTCCTGGGAGCATTTTTATTGGATTGGCATCACGATATGATGTGATGACAAAAAACTGCAGAGCATCCACTGCAACATTAACGGCAAATGTATAATTTTGATGTAATCCATCCAGGATGAGAAACTAAGATCTAATGGTTTTTTGTGTCTAATTAAAAGGGATCAATATTTATATATTATATATAAATTATATACATTTCTTCTAGCTGAAGGCGGCGAGCATACAAAGTGCAAGACTTTGACAGTTGAATTCAGGGTTCACATCCAGTCTGTGGATAGGGTTAGGCAAAAAAACAAAAAGCACCTAGGTGACAGAAAGAGCCTGAAAAGTTGTATTGTATTGTATTGAAATAGATAAAAATTGCTCTATAATATATAATTCCAAGATAAGAAATAGGGACAGCTCAAAAAGCAGTCGTAGTAAACCCTAGGGCCACCTTTGTTTTAGTTTTACAGACATTTGGTGTCAGGTGCACCACGTTAAATCAGAGGACAGTCCTTGCTGAGTATGTGTGTTGTTGACCAGTTTGCTTAATGTTGAATTATGAAATAACCCACGTGAAAAAAAATGCAATTTATTCAGGAGGCTAGTCACAACAATAACATGTGGGAGGCTTTATGAGCTTATCTCAAGGGCCCGATCTGGCACCTATGCTGGTAGAGAGCCCTCCTGTAGTGGCGCCTCAGCTGTGCATACTTGCCAAAATACTTGAGAAGGAATTCTAACTTTACACAGTTCTTAAAACTATGTATTAAACTACAAGAATTATAATGTCAATATAGAGCAAACTCCCAGTGGCACATCAGCGGCAATTCTTTCTTGTTTTTCTTTATTTTACTTTACTTTGATACACTGATGCACTTTGCCAGTCCTCGGTCTTGTAGCACTGATGAAAAAGTGCACGCCTCTCTCTGGAATGACTGCTGATACCCTGTAATTATAGCTCCATCACCAGCAGATAATGCTCTCGATTTGAAAAGCCTCAACCAAAGTAAATAGCAGTGAGGAGAGCCTCCGACAGGCCTGATATGGAGAAAAAAGAGAATATTATATTCCCCTGGTCTGTAGACTCTCACTGCGGGGAGTGCTGGCTCCTGTGTGTGCATGAGTGTGTTTCTGCACACTCACCAGGAGGGATGGACTCACTCAGCCTCATTAACATGGATACATGCATATATATACACACACACACACACACACACACATATATATATATATATATATATATATATATATATTTATATATATATATATATATATATATATATATATGTATATGTATATATGTGTGTATATATATACACACACACACACACACACACACACACACACACACATATATATATACATATATATGTATATACACACACACACATATATACATATATACACATACATACATACATACATACATACATACATACATATACACACATACATACATACATATATACATATATATACATACACACATACATACATATATACATATATACACATATATATACACATATACATATATATATATATATATACATACACACACACACACACACACACACACACATATATATATATACACACACACACACACACATATATATATAAATGGAAGTTTGTCCTCTTTGAAAAACAACTCACTCACGCATGTTCACTCTACAATATCTTTGAATGGCAAGTACATAGTATGATTAAGGGTAGGTAAAAATAGTTTATTGTTAATAAAAGGGTAAGCAGTAATTGCAAGTGTGCTTTCCTGCATCAAAGTTAGACACACAAAACACACATCCAACACCTCAACCTCCACATCTTAACAATCCTTTTTCACTATATATAGGACACGCTACTTTCTGCACTGGCACTGAACATCACCACTGGATGTAAATTGGATGGTGTGGAATCATGAAAACGTACATGTAATTCCAAGGAATTGCTGTTTCATCCTTGCGTTGTACAAAACAATGTTACAGTTTGTGGATAATTCCACTTTATTACAACCTGGGTCTCATTTCAGTAATTTAAGTATTACTTCTATCAGTGGGATTTGAGTCTGCATCACCTCCGAAAGTGAGAGCAGGTAAAAAAAAATGAAAAGATTCAGATGGTTGAACATGTTTTAAACAAACCCCGGGAAGAAAGTAATTAAATACAAAATTCCTACATTAGTTAGATTGAGGGTGCTCAAGAATAGTTTATAACTGGGTGGACCAGGATAGGAATTGATTATTTGAAGAACGGCTATTTCATATTTCAAATCATAGTTGTGAAAACATTATGCAGCACAAAATGAGAGTAAGCTGCAGGTTACAAAAGCATCGTCATGCTCAAACAAGGACAAACTATTAACAGAGTTAAATCTGAGGCTGCTATTCACGATACTGAGAAGGTGACAATAACAACTGCAACAAGGTGCGATCAATGTCGATGAATGAAATTATCTTATACCATCCATCTCCGCCCCCACTAGCTGATGTTACACACAGGTATGGTGGACATCAGAGCCGAAATTGGGAGATTGCGTCGCACATGATCCAGAGAACAAACTAGATTTTTATCTAAGTGGAAAGCTGGCCTAGAAATACATCAAGAGGAAAAGAACTTTAGCCCCTTCAGACCTGATTTTTTTCTGCTGAGCAAAAAAAATTTTATCCAGTTGCTTTTTACTCCTCTCCAATATAGAAATGCAGGGAAAAAAAAACATTTTTGCTAAGTCAATTTTTTATTAGTATTTTTACATGTCCATTACAATGGACGCCACGACTGGATGGGCGTGAAATGTCATAAAAACTTAAGAGAAAAAGGATATGTTTTTGACATTTAGAAGTAGATGTCTGCATGTGTCTGCATGTTTGTCTATGTGTATGTCTGTGTTCAGGTCTGGACATGAACAATTTGAACAACCTGTGTATGATTTTGGGAAACATAAAATCAAGACATCAGTTCTGATGTCTTTGTCAGCAACATTTCATGAATGCATTGCCATACTTTTTAACATAGTAGGCTGCATGTAGAAATTGATCACACAAAGAATTGGAACATACTTTTATCTAGTCACTCATTTCTGATGAGTGGCCTTGAAGCAGCTTCTGTGTGGCACAAGGCACAGGTGGATATTGTATTTGCCACAAAAGACGTGTGTTTTTCCCATGCAGTAGGGCCTCATGCATGTGGTGGCCTCCCTCTTATCATCATAATTTGGCATGTGGTCAACCATGTCTAACTGCACTTCAGGTAGGGGCCTTACATCCTGAATGTGTGGTCTGTGGTGGACATGCTGTGGTTCTGGAGACATGCTGGGTCTTCCACGTTTTGCTGCCACTGGTTTGTGGACCCTCACTAGACATTGGGCCACATTCATCTTGAAGTGGAGGAGATCGAGAGTGTCTTTGGCCTTTATTTTGGCACTCTTGGCATCCAGCCTATACTCCAACCAACTAAACTGTCAAAGTTTAGCTATGAAATGCTCACAGACTTTGCATAGTGACACTAAATAATGTGACACTGACACTGTTGGCTGACATCACCCAACTCCTGATGTCCATTGGAATGGACACTGAACTTTAAAAAAATCCTGTACTTTGCAGTTATGAAATATATTCAGAACAACATAAAATATCATCACTTTGAATTGTTTGAATTATGCTGAGTGCAAATTGATTAGGCTACAATCATCATAAATGCATATTTATAAGAAAATAAAGGTGCTTACTCCTCGTCCTGTCAAGCTTCAGAGCCATGCTTGTCTTGTCTGATGTCTACTGCTCTCTCAGATCAAATTACCAGTCATAACTTCATTGTGACTGGATAATCAGGAACCAATCAGCAAGAAAGCACTATTCAAATGATGAAATCTCAGATATTTATTGGTCTAGACCCATAAATGTGTCATGTCCATTCCAGTGGACGCAGGGTCTGAAGGGGTTAGATTTCTCATATTTCTTATAGATTTTCAGTCCATGATCATAGTTAAGCTAAATGGCATGCTAGTTTCTAACCTTTAGAAACAGTCAGACTCCTGCGTGGATTCACAGACTGTGATTGACAGGCAATCAATCAGACAAAGCATACAGGTGGGTTTAACTGAACAAAGTCAACGTGGGTCCGAAAATATAGCATGTTTTCATCAGTTGCTGAAAATAAATGCTGAAATAGTGAAATGATCATTGATACAAGCTGTATAAACAAAAAGTATAATCACCTGATTGCAAAGACCGCATGATGTTACGTTAATTTTTTATATGAACTAAAAGTTAATAATGGGGGGGGGGGGGGGGCATTTGCTCCCTTTGCTCCACTGCTCATGCGCCTATGTACAACAGGACAAAAGTGCACTGCTAGCAGTCTGAAGGCCAGACAGTTGGGTAGTTGCTCATCTGTATCATGTAAATGTACCTGCAAATGTCACTTGGGTCCTGTTGGATTCTGGCATGCTCGCGCTCCAACAACATGCCGTCTGCCCACGGCGGTGTAACCCTGGCACTCACCCAGCTGCTGTCAAATACTGACACCAACACGCTCCACCAACTAGCTTTTTTCCTTTTGATATTTAAAAAGTATTCACAATACAATTAATACAAATAACGTAGGGATGTTTCGTCACACAGTGTTTTCTTTACAGAAGTCCATTCACTGCATAGTCATTAAATATTCAAACTAACAGCTTCGAAATATTCAAGTGCTGTGTCAAATGGTCGGCATTTACAGAACTGGAATTCACGGTTAAAGGTTAATACCTGACTTAAGACTTGGCTAAAACCCTGAGCTCATTTAAAATCTGTCTGAAAGACTGAGTTTTACCTCAGAGTTGCCAAATTCCAGCAAATACTTTGATGGGTATATTATCATGTAGAAATGAAGCTGAAAGATGCTAAAATGCTCCATAAAGCTGAAGGGGAATTGCAGAGTCAGGGAATAGCATTACTCAAAGTATTTTGAACAAAATTCAATATAAAGTCACCGAATAGAGCAACTTTAATTTTTATTTAAGACCCAAAACATTTCATTCTCTGCTGAGCATAATTTCCCCAATTATCTCCTGCCCACATGGTGAACACAGACAGGCAAGAGAAAAGTGAAAATTGGGACAAAATGAAAGAGGAGGGAGAACGATAAGGAAACAGAAAGACAGCGTGACATGTAGGAGAAAGTGAAAAATATCCTGGGCTGCTTTTTAACTGCTGCCAAGACACTCAGCTGCCATTAACTGTCACTTCTGAAGACAAGTGCAGGAGCATCATTCATTAGCTGTGGATCATTGAAAAGGTTTACAACACCACACTGTGACATCAGAGGACACATATTGGCTTTGAATAATCATCACTTGCATTCACTTTCTCTCACTTCTCCTCAATTCCTCCCACTCTCCAAAACATACACTGTTTTCAGCTTAAACTAAGAACTGAGGGATTTTTTTTTAAGGTTAAAACAGATGCTGATATTTCTGGACTGGAGATGCTGAAAGACCATATTTTGTGCTGATATTTCATCTTTGTATTTGACAATTTCCAAAACAGAAATTCTCAAAAGTGTTGGCAGATTCTCTGAAACAGCATTCAGACTACAGGACAGTAAAACTCTTTCAACATATCTTAATAAGTTGAGTTTAAGGTTAAACCACAGGCACACTTACCAGGTAAAGGCAAAGATAGACCAGTGTAACAGTCACAACAAATGTCCTCAGCAAAGTGCATGTATAAATAGATCAACAATATATTAACTTAAAAATAATCATAATTATTACTTTGTCTCTGGCTATCCAACCTTTGGCTCCACTACAGTAACCGCTAATTTCTGCATTTTTGGAGACTTCCTACATACTGCAAATATAAAAAAAGCCTGTGATGAAATTTTTTATGAACAGATATCTGCATTAGAATGCAGAATCTGTAGGCAAGGAACCAGATTTTTGATATCTGACAGGCTCTGGTTCCCCTTTGTAGTCTGTTTGTAGTATGAGTGGAATTGTCACGTTTCAGCAAAAGAGGCAGAGCACCTTGGCAGAAACGTGATCTTGGAACCCATCAGCTATCATCTGGCAATGATTTAGTTTATTATTATTATTTTTTTTTTTTATGTGTCTGCATTCATATGTGGACATCTGTTTGAAAAGATTATCTGGAATGTTGTCTGGAATTTCTTGGTCCAGACATCTTTTCTGGCTACACCGGAAGCCATAAAATGTAGGCCCAGCGGCTAAATCATCATCAGACAATATCTGAAGGGTTCTGAGACTGTATTGGTGCTGACTATCTTGGGGATAAATTCAGTGTCCAGCCCAACTGGCTCCAGGCCAAAATTCAAAACTCTTTAACCTGATTAGGAAAATTGGAAGGCAAACAATGTATTTTGTTGCTTAGTTTGAAGAACTTGCTCTCTGGTCACCACATCTATCGTACATTTCTTAATGTTCCTTCTATTATTTCATATTATTACTATTATTATTTTATGTATTAATATGGTAAAAGACTGTGTGTCACTTTCTTTCCTTTCTCTGTGCAAAGTGGAACATCGTTTGTATTCTTAGAATGACCAGAAATGACAGCGTGAGTTCAAGGCACACCCAAGCAGGCCTGATTGTGATGGGAATATACCAGTTCCTGTTTTCAACCATAATGATTCGCAAGAGGAAAAAGGTATTTTTACTTAACTATTTGTTGGGAACATGATCTCCCAGGAGTGGAGGGCATGATGGGTGGACTCACTGGTTAGGCAGGTGCTTCCCTTATAAAAGAGTCAGATTGTATTCAGATCTTTGTTTGCACAAATAAATGTCTCATATCTACACAAGAAGACTACATCTCTGTCCCTTTATTTTTATTTTTTGATTTTGACACAATTGCCAACTGTGGATTGGCAGACCAGGGTGGTGGTCCCGATTTTCAAAAAAGAGGACTGGAGGGTGTGCTCCAATTATCGAGGTATCACACTGCTAAGCCTCCCCGGGAAAGTCTACTCCAAAGTGCTGGAAAGGAGGCTCCACCCGATTGTCGAACCTCAGATTCAAGAGGAACAATGCGGATCCCGTCCTTGTCGTGGAACGGTGGACCAGCTCTTGGGAGTCATGGGAGTTCACCCATCCAGTCTACATGTATTTAGTAGAATTGGAGAAGGCCTATGACTGTGTCCCTCTGCAAATCCTGTGGGGGGTACTGCGGGAGTATGGGGTACCGGGTTCGTTGCTACGAGCTATTTGGTCCCTGTATAACCAAAGTGAGAGCTGTGTCAAAGTCAAGCACGATCTCAGTGGGTGTTGGACTCAGTCAAGACTGTCCCTTATCATTCATCCTGTCTGTGAAAATCACGAACAGGATCTCAAGGCGCAGCCGAGGTGGGGAGAGCGTCCGTGATTGGAGACCTCAAAATTGCATTTCTGGTTTTTGCAGATGATGTGTTTCTGTTGGCTTCCTCAGACCGTGACCTTCAGCATCTCCAAAACAAATGTGAATGAGACAACCAACTACAAAGGAGATTTGGTAACCAATATCCAGTTATGAAGTGAGCACACTAGGCAACCAAGAGGATGTACATCATGGTTGTTACTTCATTGGTTGGATCATTGATTTCTATCATTTTGATCTCGCAGCAGACATATCAGGGGGCAAGGAGGTAGAAGCAGAGGAGCCTGGGGCAGAGCAGCTAGAGGTTCACAGATGGGGCAGCTAAAGTGGAGGCAGCAGCCACCAATTGATATTTATTATCAATTGTTCTTTGCTCATATCATCACTCCACAGTTCTTTACATAGCAAATAGTTGTTTGCTGCAATATTAATGCTCTGAAAGTCATACATAGGACCTTTTAAGAAACAGGTTCGATTAGGATGCCACAATCAAATCATTATTTGCTACATTTTGATTTGTCCTAGACCCAGGGCCCATTGCAGATGAAGTTTGGCCCAACCTGGAGCTGAGGCGTTAAGTGTTTAGCCTTACTCGAGCGTTAAGTGTAACTTATAGTAAATTCAAACTCTCTGATAAGAGGCGTAGTACATTTCAGCAGTCTGATCTGTAGAAATGAACAGAGCACCGTCAGCAGCAGCATATGGGAGGGGGTCCTCTCAACAGCAGATAACACTCAGTAATAAAGCCTTCTGCAGGAGGTCATGAACACTGCTGCTCCATGATTGTTTCCTGAGCTGCAGGGCAACAATCAATCCACTCTCTCCTCCTCTCACCTTATTTTTATCCTTCTGTCCTCCCCACCTCTACCTGCTGCTGCTGCTTTTTTTTTTATTTATCTCTCGCCTTTTCCCATCTCACTTCTTTGTTGTTAAGCTCTTGAGACAATCCCCTTGCTGTAAAATGTCGATTGCTGTGTGTATTTTAGTTTTTGTGTATATTTTGTATGTTTCAGAAAGGATATCAGCACTTAGTTTTCCTGTGTAAAATTAGACCTTTGATGGCTGTTAATTACAGAGGAACCATGAGCCTTACTTGTGGCAAATCAACTGAGCAATCTTGTAACAATTATCTGCCCCTGTGATCATTTGACTCCTGGTGTTCCTAAATCTGGATACAAGATAAAAGTTCTGGCTAGCATTGTTTTATTGCAGCACAACTGTGTACATCTTCCTTATTTTTCCTTTTTCTCTCCGCTCCATCAAACAATCAACCTTTTTTCTCCTCTCTACTGTTTTTGCACTTCTGCCTGTTCCTCTTGCTATTTTTGCTATTTATTCTTCCCTGTCTCCTGCTGTGTTTCACATGCTTTCTCTTTGACTTTCCCTTTCTCTGCTTCCATCCTACTAACAAGAACTTGTCTTACTTTAAATCAGTACGCATGTTTAGAAACTGAATCAGATTATCACATATTTCACATACAATCATAGTCAAACCACTCTGTGAAAATTCAGTATACAGTTTTTAAAACACTAGCTTGCCTGAGGCTCAGTTGGACACACCATGACACCACACGCTCTATTTTACATAGACCAGTGCAGACACGTAATAATCAACCTTTAAATCACATACAGTTGCATTCAAAATTATTCAACCCCCATTGCAAATTAGGTGTATTGAATGAACCCTAACCTAACCCTAGCCCTCAGTCAAACAAAAACGATTTAAATAGCTTAACACAACTAATATTAGTGGTGGTTTCTCCAAATTCAACACAATATCCCACTACAGTCTCAAAATTATTCATTTTGAGTTGGTTTCTGCATTATTCCTATGCACAGCTGTACAGTAAAGTCAGCAATTAAGTTCCTGAGTTGCCATGAAAGCAAAAACTGGAATTGATGCCTAAATACTCTGAAATATCTTTTTAAAGTAGCAAGTGCTATTGTAATAAAACTGAAAGAATTAATCAATGCTCTTTATTAGCAGTCTAAACTGATGTGCAGCATTAGTGTTGGGATTTACAATTCATTCACACAGAGGGGCACCAGGTTCAAACTACAAACCATGCTGAAGTGTTGTGCACCAGGCAGATCTGAACCTGAAACCTTCTTGCTGCGAGGCAACAATGCTAAGCACTGCACCATCATGAGGCACCATTATCATCACAATATTATGTAAAGCAATATTATTCATATAATTTTTAGTTTTGATGATATTTTCCACAGACCAGATGTTTTCATGTCAGATTTCATGACAGCATGACAAAGAAAAACAGAACACTGAAGATCCTTTTTAGTTTTGGCTGTCCAAAAGTAAAGTGATGCCCGTCCAACATGTAATGAACCTGACAGACTGCAAACATGAAGGTGCCAGAGTAGATTATACCTTTGATTAGACACATTTCTTTTCAATGCAATCTTCAAACTCCAAAACAGCTAAGAGTTCTAATCTATTATAATTAATATAATCATGTATTCCTTGAATTATATAGTCCTCCACCAGATTTCACTGAAATACAGTATGTGAAAAAGGTTGAGATGTTTTGCTTACAGGTTTTTGGTGAGCAGAAACAAAACTGGACTGAAAGAATCTCCATAGCAGAGGTAAAAGATTTGACTCTAGCATGTAGGGAAAACTCTCCCATTTAACATGCTCACTTAGATGGGGATAATTGCCTCTTTGACTCACAGAGAGTTATATTTGCCATTGGAATGAAAGCATACACACATAGTGTCACAAACTGGACATGGTGAAACAAAGATAGATAGTTGAATTTAGAAAGGTCAGCCAAGGAAGCAATGCATGAATATTTGAGATATTGTGTGGAAGTTAATTGAGCTCAGAAACCAATAATATATTCTCAGGAAATCATGTTGCTACCTGGATGGTGCACGCAGCATCACAAACATGCAGCCATGGGCAGATAGCATGGTTGCACATTTGATTCATTAATGATTAACTAGATCGGGTAATGCAGTGTCTGTAGAAGTGTGTGTGGTTATTCTGCAGCAGTCTGGTGTCATTTGTACATGATTTATTGAAAATCAAAACAGTGGATGGCTGGGCTTTTCTTAGTCACCGTGCCATAGATCAGGCAGAGGGCAGTTTTAAATTGATATGATACTTAATTCAATACAATGTACACATTTTGTCCTGGACAACTTTTCAGTTTCACAAATATTTCTTACTTTAATCCCCGCATGTGTGTGGCAGCTTTATCACCATACGTGCCCTGCTGCATTTTTGCACCTTTGCTCTCTGAGGTAATGCATCATTAGCTTTGTTGTACGTATCACTGGCATGGTATTGGCGTCATCAGTATGCACGTCCCCCCTCCTGCCTTCATACTCTGCCGTTAGGTGTAGTGTTTTCAAATGTATCACACTGTATTTCAAGGTCTCATTCCATAATTTATGACCACCACCCTCCAGCACCGACTTAGCAGGTGTCTCGGTATGTTGCATATCCCTCGGCCTGCAGTGAATAAACACAGAAATGAACTGTATGCTTTTCATTGTTTCGATTTGTGTCACGCTGCTCTCAGGTGCACCGTTATCAAAAAGCCCTCTCCCTCTTTGAATACATCTGAAGCACTTGCATACCTCTGGATGACAGACAGGGGAATGGAAATTCACATTGTGTATGTGTGCCTGAGACGTGTGTTGGAATTGATGTTTGAGAATGACTTTAAAGCAGAGTGCTTTAACCAAAATCTTGTCAGTTGGACTATTGTGGGGAGAAAAAATATTGAAACTCAATTGAAGAAAGTCACAATCTGAATGGAACCAGAAACATTTCATTTACTTTGCATCCCTTCTCACAACAAATTGTATTGAAATAAATTGTAATGCCTATAGAGTATATGATAATAAAAGTGTTGCATTACAAGCTACGTTCTTTCAGTTATTGGGTTGAAACTCTCTATACGCTGTTCTGTTCTTTACTTTGTAGCCAGTGTATGCAAAATGCTGCTTTACCCTAAAGGTCAGTGTGTTTACAGTTGGTCTCTACAGCCCAGAGGCCAAACATTTCACTATATATCATTCCAGGTTTAATGTCCCTTCATGTCTGTTCACAGTGTATCTTCAGCGAAATCAACTCTGCTTTAAAACAATGCGGAGGACCGTGTTGGCGGGTGTGAGTTGCCTTAGGTACCGCCGAGACATGAAACACAAACTAGAAAGTCCAGTTTGAGAAACAGATCAATGCATTTGAAAGTTTCACAAATGCCAAAGCACTGCAATTACAACTATGGAAGGTCATGTTGGTAAAATGCTCAACTTTACTTGTGTGATGTCCAGGTAAACATTAGAAATCCAGCATCGACATGTTTCCCTCGGAATGACTGGCCGATGCAGTGCTTTGCTTTGCCGAGGGACACGCTGCATTGCAGCAACTATAGAACCAGGTTCCACTTTGTTTTTGCTCGACAGCCTGTATTGTTTTGCTAGAGCTTCCTGCCTCTCGATCTCAAATGTGAGGTTTATGTCGATTTATGTAGCACCTCGCATTTTAGGAGCAAAGGCAAAGCTTGAAGGACGAGGAGTAGCTTATCTTTGGATCAATAGTATCTCAGTGTCTTCCCCAACAAGACTGTTCTGATAACATGCTTCTTATCTTCCAAAGGTCTTTTTTTTTTTTTTTTCCAAAAGGAGGTGCTGGAAAAGGGGGTTTTCTGTGTCATGTCGCTGTGCCAGAAGGTAATCCAGCACAATACAGTGTCTGTGTTTCTCCTTGCATCTGTGAGAACTGGTTTTGATTGACTGACCCAAAAGATCCAAAATACAACACTACAGCATGATGAATAATTAAAACAGCTCCACAGTGTTTTATAGAGACACACAAGAGAGGCCAAAATGTCCCTTCATGGTTGGATGTTGATATGATCTTTATATTGCTTTCATGTTGAGTGTATTTTCAGACTAAGATGGTTTGAAAGTTTAGAGTGAGTGCACATAATCTACAAACATGACTCTGCTAATTGGATTACAGCATTAGCATAGCTGAAACTGTTGAGATGATGAGTTTCATGTGTTTGATAAAGTTGTTAAATTCCCTCTAAGAAGTGAGCAGAGCCAGTATGGGGGAGATAACTCCTTTATGCAAGATCAAATAAGCACTGATTTAGAGGGCAAAAAGTTCTGCATCAATAAACCCCCATATTTGATGGGCTTAATTTATTTCAAAGACATATTAAAATAGACTCAGAATATCTTACCTTTGTTCTACCATGAAAAACAGTTCATACCAAACCTAACTCTTCTTTCAGGCAATCTGGGCATGATCTTCATTCTAGAATGAGGCTGTTTTTATTCCTGGAGAAGTGCTTTAAATCACAAATGAGTCTTGATGAGTAGGAGATGCATTAAATTTTGATCTGTATAGCTGTATTATTTAATGCAAGGAGCGTGCTCACCTTCAGTGCATCACATTCCTTTGATGTCTTGCCTTTCAATATCCCCAAGGAAGAAAGCTGTTTATTTCAAGGTTTTTTTTTTTTTTTAAGAATGTGGTGCAGTGAAAATGAATTGCATCATAACACTGACAGCTTTGACCACTTATGAATGACTGTGTGTCTAAAAATTAAGCCACAGGCATTCGATTCAGATGGGGCTGTCAACTCTACCTCCCACACTGTAAATTCATATGAAACTGATTGTCACTATCAAATATGTCTTTGTAAAAAATGTAACGAATTACATTTTTACAAGGATGTTTTTATATTGAATATATCTGCAAACTGTTCCCTATCAATGTATTTGTTATTTCATTATAAAATATAAGTCTGATAACAATGGAATGAAATCATTTTACTGTTTCGACCCAACTCTTGGTAAAGTTTTGGAAAATATTGTGTCAAATGCTGACTTAAAGATGATTCCACGGTGAGACGTTCATGGTCCCTGGGTGATGAATCCAAATGACTTTGGTGATCCCTTGACTTTTCCTTTAGCACAACCATTAGGTTAATATTTATGATTTGATTTATCTGAAATATCTCAGCTATTCGATGGATTACCAAGACAGACACATAAACACCAAACAGTGTTAGAAATGTATTATATTTACTATGCTACAGCCAGAAAAAAAAAATTCATTTGCTAGATCTTGAACATTGTCGTTGTGAGTGTGCTGTCATAGGTATTAAGTACACTCTCAGTGCAATCTTATTCTTATTCAATATTCAATCAAAACAGCACATTTCGATTAACCATGTCCGAGTGTTTCAGTAGTCTCATTCTACAGTAAGTTTTACAGCTGGTCGTAGTCATGTCCATAGCACATGTAACACTAATACTCGTAATCTGCTTCATAACATCAGCTAAAAGGGTAAATAAGTCAAACCATGATTATTAATAAAAGTATTGAGATTGTGACATACAATATATATTTTTTCATAAAATTTGACTAAATAAAGACGCAAACCATGCTGATCCGAAACAATTCTGAATATAGAAGCATTAACAAAATATTTCTTAACCCTCCAGAAGTTATTTGAACTACTTCTATGTTTTAGTGTTTTTGCTTTGCTCATTTTTATGGGCAGAGTACAAAGACGATGTTATAGAACTGAAATATTTCCCCAGTGCATTGGTACATTGGTATTTTTGCATACAGTCATGATTGTCACATGCATAGGCCTCCACTACACGTAACACACTGACTAACTAGTGTACATACACAATAGACCTACACCAACTTTATTCATTTACACCCCTTTGAAAATTGCTACTCCAGTTTTTCTGTTGCCATAATTTAGCCTAAGTTTGGAACCCATGATGGCGACAAGCTAGGGTGATATGGTTGGTGCCAAAGGACACCAAAACTTGTCTAGTTTCAAATGATACCCATATCTTCACTAGCTTTGAAACTGAGCCCCATAGAGCCTTTTTAAGACCCAACCCCATGGCCACTACACCACGCATTGTCACAGCATTTTGCTCCACTCTTATGTAACTTAATTACGGCATTAACTTTAAACACGGACACACAACTCAAGAACTAAGTCTGCTGCAGAAATAATTAACAGTCTATCTATCACAGTTTTCGTGTTTTATCGATTTAAACAGAAACATACAGCGTCTTGGCTTTTTAACTGCTTTTTTTTTTTTCAAAGGGTTAGAGTACCAGTTTGAATTATTAAGGTATCCATTTAATGTAGGTTTCCTCTGTCTCAAATGCCTGGTATTATGGTGGTTCACTTTTACACTGTAATCTCTAAAGTTAGTATGGAGCTTAGAATATGGAGTCTGTCTCTTTTTAACCAGTTTTGGCTGCTGAGTCAGTTTGACATCCTATATTCTTCCAATATTCTTCAAATATTCTGGACTTCTTCTGCCTGCTTCTCCCTGAAATTGCTTTTTCGTTTTTCCAACAGTGACAGAGTAGCCCTTAATGACTAACAAAAGTTTAGTTTCAAAACTCTTTGTACCTATTAGTCATTTGGACTGAGATTAGTGAGATTACCCTTTAAGTAGCTTACAAAAATAACATCACTGTGAATGAAGTGAATCCACCTGTGTCCGTGGCTGTAACAGAAGGCATGCTGCAAACAGTAATTAAAACGAGTAGAGTACGGTCACAAAGTATCTGTTACCATATTGATCATCAATTAGCAGCAAATCTGTATTCATTACGCTTGTAAGATACAAAAAAAAAAAAAAAAATGATATTGCTTTTCAAAGCATCTGCGGGCACTGAATTTAATCAGATATGAATACACCGTAAGTTCAATCAGAAGAGTGGAAAAGAGCAAAATACCTCAAGTCAAAGGTCAACCCAGAATATGCTGTAGCTTGAGCGCATTTAAGATGTAATTTGCTGCTTCAGTGGTGGCATTTCTCTTTCCAGAATCAGCATTGGATGTTTGAGCATGCAGAGAGAAAGAATACGTTCTGAGTTTCCATTATAAGCACAGACTGTGAGCTGGAAGTAGAACAGGACAAGAGGGAAAACTCTAGACCAACACTGCCAGGTTCAAACCAGCTGATTTATCCCCACCCCTGAAGGGAGAAATCGAATGGGACTTTGGTGTGTCTGTGGTACCCAGAGTGTGTATGGGTGTGAATGCCACCAAGACATAGCTGATGATGTTGCCTATATAAGAATCTCCCAGAGTGAAGTCCAGGATCTCTAGGGATCCATGCAGTTTTGAATTCAAGTTGTTTACAAGTGTGTGGAGAGAGTGGGGGGTATAACCACACACTCCTTACTATTTAAAATTTAATTCAAATC
The DNA here is from genome assembly GCF_042242105.1 of Pempheris klunzingeri. NCBI lineage: Eukaryota > Metazoa > Chordata > Actinopteri > Acropomatiformes > Pempheridae > Pempheris > Pempheris klunzingeri. The sequence goes on along the minus strand of NC_092032.1, from coordinate 3,455,662 downwards.
CCCTTCCACAACCCATTCTGTCCTCAGGCTCCAGACTTTGTAGATTTATTTCACAAAGTTAGTTAGTTAGTTAGCAATTTGCTGAAGAGTCTGACTTTTTGTTATTTTAGCCTGAGTTCACAATGACCGGCAGTCATTACCACATTGGTAGAGGAAGATTATTTTCAACTTCACCCACAACTGGTTTGGCTATAGAACTGTTTTAGTAACAAGGGATTGAGCCATCTCGTAGTTTTATGTTACACTACTCCCCCCAAGACTAGAGGTTCCCACTCTCTTTTAAAGCACAGCACCCATTCATTTTTATTTTTTTTGGCCACACTTGTGGCATAGCTGTATGGATTAATGTGTCCGTGTCAGTCCATCACTTTGGTCCAGACTGAAAAAACATCCGTGGCCTCCAGAGGATGACTTTGGTCAGGCCCGGAATTTCGTCATTTTATGGGAAAGGCTACCGACCACGACCTTCCGATTGAAGGACGACCCACTCGACCTCCGAGCCACAGCCACCCAGAGCACAAATAAACAAGCTTCTAACTTGATCATACTTAATGGTTTAGCGATGCCACCACATAGAAGCTGTATATCTGAGTTTGTAATTCTGCATTAATGATCAACATCTGTGCTTTAGACATAATTAACGATTAGCTAATGATGCGAAAATATGTCATCTTGCAGAGACTTTGGGGAACATGATCATTATAGAGTCTACATTCTAATGTAATGCTGTTAGATTCTGATACAGTTTGGACGGATATAGTTTTGAGAGCTAGGCACCACAGTTTCACTCTATGAGCTGCAGAAGCAAAATGCTCGATGGGAAACAACTTGCCAATAGAGGGAACTGAGCATTCATTGGAAGTTTTTACCTCATGCTCTCGAACTGGCTTGAAAAAAGTTCCCACTTTCCATTCACAATGATATGAGGACAGTTCCATCATCACTTTTTATGATCATTCCATAATGTTTATCTACATGAACTGAAGCAGTAGCAAATTAATCTAATGAGGTCATTTTTTGACAACAAGCCACATGCAGTGGGATGTTATTTCTAGCTTTTCAAACTGAAAGTTAAATCAAATCATTACAATTAATCATTACAAATGGTCTGGGAGTTGAAATTGCTGTTTACACTATAAATGCAGTATACAATTCCATACACATCCATGTTTTACACTTGCTTTAATGAGGTGTTGACTTCGTTAGTGTTAAATATTGCACAATTTGAGAGATACAACAATTTAAAGTGAAAAAGTGAAGTTATCAGTCAGGGAATTGTATCATTCTTTAAAATGTTTACTGAAACTGCCGGTGATGGCCTCTAAAGAAAAGTGCATAACCTGTGCACCTCCGTGATATAATAGTAGGATTTATATTGCATCCAGTTCAAGCATGAAGATGATTGCTTCTGTCATTGCAGGTCGAGTCAAGTCAACTAAGAGCTGCTTGACTTCAGACACACTTTCTGATATTGTCCACTTTTGAGGCAAGCCGCAATTCATCTCAAACAAGCTTGATATCTCTGGAACTGCTGCATCAATTTTGACCCTTTTTTTTTTTTTAAAACTGTCCATCATCAGGAGTGCGATGCTAAATTGGCATGAGTACTGTTAAGTTCCTGCAATAGAAAAAGCTGGATTAGGAATCCCTTTCTGGGGACCATCAAGAGCTGAGATTCATTTTCTCTGACTGAACTGTTGGAAAGAGTTCAACTTACTCTTATTGGCACACTGATGGTCATTTTGAAAATACTGCATCACAAATGTACATCATAAAAATACAGATCATATTACAGTATAAGCAGTAATTTCAGCTGTATCAGCAGCTTCAACTCACAAATACTGACACCATCCTCGAAAACCCTACGAAGGTGGCACTATTTTTAACACCATGCTAACGTTACCTGTCTGGGGCAAATTAGTGTCAGTTCCTAATGATATGAGTCTTGATGTGGTGCGTGTGGGTACTTATACAGTGGCCGTCCAGTGACAGACAATCAATAACGCATTAATAGCATACTGTTGTGTAGCAGCTGTGCACACCATCCATCACTGTGACTTCGCAGTCTTATCTTCCCTGCAGACTAACTGGGTAGACTGAAAACCTTCAAAGGCAAGCGTGTGTGAGTACATAAGAGTGTGTGCGTGTAAGGCGCACCTGGAGCGACAGGAGAAAACGACAAGAAGGTAGATAGAGTTAATTCCTGGGAGGGTTTGAATTGATGCTGACTGCAGGAAATGAAATGCCTGTGAAACTCATAGTCTGGTGAGAAGCTAGCTCAGGGCTATCAGGAAGACAGGCACATGTGGACACACACACACACACACACACACACACACACACACACGACAAATGCCTTACATTGTACCCACACACACACACACAGACTCTTCACATAGACCTCACACAAAGATATCTTCAAACTTGTACTCCTGTTCTCCTATCTCACTGAAGGCGCACTGAGATGAAACATTCTCCCAAAAAGCTTTCATCATGGAGGCCTGCGCGCACGTGTCTGTCTGTGTGTGTGTGAGTGTGTGTGAGTGTGTGGAGTAAAAAGGGTGCTCTCTATTAAAAACCCAGAAAGGTCTTCTCTGGCACCCTGTTAGTGGAGTTGGATGGCCGACCCTCCCGGCAGCTTCAGAGAGGGCTTGTGATCTCTGGAGGATCCCCTTCCTCATGGTGCTGCCTTAATGATATGGCTCAGTTCTTGGAAGGGCGAACGGGTAGTACAAACACAAACACCTCTTCTTACATGAAGATCACAATGTTATCAATCGTGTTTCTTAAATAGAATCTAATGCGGTGTGTTTGAATAGTAGAGAAAAAAGTCAATATGTGATAACCACTTTAATTAGACTGAGTTTTGCTTTTCATTTTTAAAGTGACAACAAGTAGGATTGTAGGATTTAGAGAGGAAATGAAAGTTTGAAGCTCCAACTGAGGCTATGGGTGAAAATTTAACCACCACCTACAAGCGTTTTAATTAATTATATTAACTCAATTAATGATTAATATCAAACCTTATAAATGTTAAAAGATTAACTAAACATTTTGCAAATTGTGCCTATTTTCTTTCTTGCCAAGAGTTAGATGAGAAGACTGATAGCTCTCTTATGTCTGTACGCTATTTATGGGTCTACAGCCGGCATAAAGCATAAAGATGCAAAATAAATTCATCCCATGACATGACAGGTGAACATGAGAGACTAGGTGATTGGTACCCATCTTCCAAAATAACCTGTTTAATTGATATGTATTCCTGAATAGTTAAAAGAAGAAAATAAGACACGACAAAAGAAGAAAAAAGACCGTGGTTCTGCTCTCACAATGGAGTCAAAGGTCATCTCAAAAGAAATGCCATGGTGGGCCCAGCATCTTTACTCGGAGATTCAGGAGATCACGAAAGGGATATGAGAATAAATTTGATATTCTCCAGAAGTCCATCCAGTCAACAATTAAAGACATTAAAGTTGCACTCAACAGAATATGTAATGCCGATAAACTTGAGTGCCCTTGAAGACCGAGCCATTACCATTGGTACAATGGCAAAACAACTCTCCAAAGAAGTGAAACTTCTGTGTGAACAGCTTATTGACTTTGAGAGCAGAGAAAAAGGTAACAACATCAGACTCATTTGAAGGGAGGTGCTGAAGTAGGTAGAGATGATGATATGCCTCCTGAAATCGACTAGGCACATCAGACCCTTAGACTCAAATCAAACTCCCTCGAGAGATCATCATGCATGCGCTGGAGTGGGGCAACAGACAGACCATGTTACAGGCCTCTACAAAGAAGCAGATGTTGCTCTGGGATGGCCAGATGTCCAAAAACAACATGTTGATCATGAGGACATGATTGACAAGGTGAAGTCCACCGGTCTGCGATTTGGATTACTTCATCTGCCAAGTTCTTTATCACTATCCAGGGAAAGACATTCACATATGACTGGAGGCGAGGCGACGTTGTTGGATCTGAAAGATACTAGAAACTTTCAGATGTGTTTTGACTCAGGTCACTTCTTCTTGGGGACCCACATCTCAGTCACTCCCATGGACTGTTAACACCACGGCGCTGGTAAAAAAGGCTCAACAGTGGCTCTACTTCTTGAGGACACTTAAGAAGACCAACCTGTCTGCAGAGCTGCTTAGAGCCTTTTACCAGTGTTCCATTGAGTCAGTACTCACATACAGCATCACAGCATGGTATGGAAACTGCACAGGAAGCGACCGCAGAAATCTCCAGAGGATAATCAAGAAATGCCAAAAAATCAGTGGACTCCCACTAACCACACTGGATGACATCTTCATAACACGCTGCCTCCGCAGAGCCAGCGACATCATAAAGGACAGAACCCACCCATCTCACCACCTGTTCACTCTGCTACCATCTGACAGGCGCTACAGACTCATCAAAGGACAGCTTCTTCCCAAAAGCCATCACAGTACTGAACTCAAACCCTACTCATACACCTCAGGCCTGACCACTACCCATATACCTCATAGGTGCAAGCACTGTGGTCACTATAATGTGCAATAAATGTGGACATTGCAATGTTTGCACTACTCACTGCTGCTGTTTCTTTATGCCTTTTATTATTGTTATTTATTGATGCACAAGTGAATAAGAAGTATGCATGTTTGTGTGTGTATGATACATAGTGTTATTTCTAGTTTTTTTTTAGCACAGCGTTGCACTACTTGTGTTATGCCAAACGGAACTGGCTGAACCCACAGGTAGGTAGACCAGGGGAAGCAGGATGGTGGAGCGGGGTACAGGACCAGAGTGGAGACCAGGAGAAGCTGGCTGGAGATGGAGACAGAACCGGAGCGGAGACAAGGAACAAACACGAGCAAACACAACAAGGATTGTTGTAACAGGGAGCCTGAAGTTTACCATGTGGAAAGAGATAATCTGGCAATGAGTGAAGAACTGAACTGGTCTTTTAAAGGCAGGGGAGGAGTATGTGGCTTGATTGGTAATCAGGAACAGATGTGTGGAGATTGCAGGTGTGTGGTTGGATGACCAGGAGTAACCTCCCTGACTCCGCTCCGGCGACAGACAGGGGGAGACAAACACACATGAGGGAGAGAGACAGGGGGGACAGGGAAAAGACACCAGGATCCTAACAACTTGATGCAATGACAATAAAACTTTCTGATTCTGATTCAGCTTAAAAAGATGGATCACACCCTCTCAGACTTATGCTGGCATGGTTGTGGGGAGGCGGGCACCCTTGTACAATCTATGGCTCTGTCCAACTGTCAAGAATCTTTGGGATGTAGTCAGAAGATTCACTCTCAAAAATCCTTAACAAGGATGTAGCTATGAGTCCTAACACATGCCTGTTGGGCATCCAGCCCAGTGGCATTGACTGTGGTTAGTACACAACAGGGTCCTTGCTGAGTGTTGCACACTCGTTGCTCGGGCCCTAATAATTCCATGCATTTCAAGAGGGTCCTCACACCATGTGGTTCGTGGGCCCTAATAATTCCTTGCATTACAATATGGTAAATGGTAAATGCTCTGTATTTGTACAGCACCTTTCTAGTTATTTCAACTACTCAAAGCGCTTTACATCACATCCTCATTCACCCATTCACACATCAATCATACAGGAGAAATGTAATTTGGAAGAGACTGTTCTTTCATACTCATTCACACACTGAAGCTGCTTCAGGAGAAAGTTGGGGTTCAGTGTCTTGCCCAAGGACACTTCGACATGTTGACCCGTAGGAGCTGGGGATCAAACCCCCGACCTTCTGATCGAGGGACGACCCACTCTACCACTGAACCACAGCCGCCCCAATAGGGTCCTCTCACCACGTGGCGCTCAGGCCCTAAATATAATGTAGAAATAAATGATAGTATATCCATGTGTTGGAGCAAATGGTGTTGGTGTGAAGTTATGTGTATGCATGTGTACTTAATGACTCACTGTGCATTAATTAGAAGCACGTGAATAAAAACAACACAATCCCCCTCCCTCTGTCTCCATGTTTGTTTTGTCTTTGCTATAGTTATGTCCTTATATTGGAAATAGGAGAAAAAAAGCTATAATTTCTCTGTCCAAAATCAGCCTTTAAATCACACCAGTTAACATGTTATATCTCCTTTGTTTAATCTCCAAACAAAAATGTAAAAATGACATCCTGTGGTTTTCCAGTGTAGTACAATGTAGTACAACAATTTCTTGGCTAACAACCGGGTGTATTGAGTTCCTGGTAGTGACGTGCAGGCCGACCCACCCACAGGTTGACCCGAATGTACGGTGGGTCTGGATTAGTTTACTGGCTGGGTGCTAATGAGTTCAGATATTAAAAAACCCTGTCCACTAATCACTAGTTCCTGAATCCTCGCCATTACTTTGAGGTTTCCATACAAACAGTGGTATCAGTCTTCTAATGAAGCTGGAGCTAGGAATCCTCAGCTTACCTCAGTATAAAGACTAGAAACAGGGGGGGATACCTAGCCTGGCACTGTTGAAAAGGGGAAATCCTGTTTAAATAGAGTTAAAGAGTTAAAAAGTCCTTGTCATTTTATGGGAGTTATTTGTCAAATAAGTTTTTGTAAATTCCTGCAGTCCTGTTGTCTTAAGATGCTAGATGGCAAACATTAGAGCCTTATTTCAGTGAACTTTGTAAAGCACTATGAGACACTCTGTTGTGATATTGGGCTATACAAATAAAATTGAATTGAATTGAATTGAGGAAGTCAGTGTACTTGAGACAAACCCAGGCTAGCCTTTCCCGATTCCTTCAGACTTTTTGTTAGACAAGTTGTCTCCTGGCTGTGGCTTCATATTTAACAAACACGAGAGGAGCAATTCTCAGAATGAAAGCAAATGCGTGCATTTCTCAATATGCCGAACTATTCCTTTAAATCCTTTGAAGAGCTAGGCAATGGGCTGTCGGCTGATAAAAAACAAATTGGCTTCTTATCAATACTGCAATACAATACTAATGATGCATCATATTTTAGAAACTTTTCCAAACAATGTCCTTGCTGGGGCACATTTACAAGATGCTATGCAAAGAAGGCTGGTTTGAGCGGAACTTTTGTCTGACGCCCCCGTCACGTTGGAAGTCGTGTAATGGACGAGGTACAGCTGAATGGTGAAGTTGGAATTATCTGTATAATACCGCTGTAAAAACCTGAATATGGATGCAGCCGGCTGGAGAAAGATCACAGAGATCTGACATCCATAACAACAGGCTACTGTTTTTGGCTATATTGTGTTTTTCCCTGTAAAGAAATGTCTAATTATCACAATATAAAATGTGTTTTCCAATTAAAAAGTACAAATGTGGGAAGAGAGTCAGTATTAGCAATTTTTTTTTTAAAGGAGTGGTTGCGTCTTCTGTCTGATCTCGAGTGCACAGCTGATAGGTGTGTGGTTTGTTTACATGACGGCAGAAGCGTATATTTGAAAGAGTCAGTGTGGACGGAGAGCATCCGATGTGTTTTGCTATTAGAATATGGTGTAAGCTCACACACTGGTGTTGGCTTAGTGTTGTGTAAAGGCTTCTGGTGGGACACAGACAAACCTAACATTCCTCATTTGGTCCTTTGCCTACATAATTGCAGAATTGGGGGGGGGTTTGTATAAAACAGATGATTAAAAGAATGTGGAAAAGCAATGCAGCATAAATTATTTGTATGGGTCAGGCCTCATGAATGCTGAATCCAACAATTCCTAATAATGTAACTCTGTTGTCTATTTCCATAGACCTCCTGTTTTTACAACTGTATTCATCAGGACGAGTAAACTGGTCCGGGGTCTCATTTAACACTATGGTTACATTATGTGTGCTCCTTTTCAGACATATAATTATGCTTGTGAGACATTTTAATTTGATTTCATATTACATGTTACTTACAGTTCCACTTTAACATAAAAATTAAAAACTAAAATTTGCCTTTGCTACTGAGTCGAAACTTTTCCATTAGCAATTCTCAACAGTAAAAAACATAAGCCAAAATCAGATTCCATTAAATATTTTCAGCATTTTGATATCGATAAGTGTTCCCGGGTATAGCAACAATGTCGTTTTGGATGGGACTATTCAAAAGAGTAGCCAATAAATCAAGTTCCCTTACGCGGTGTGAGAAACGGCAAGGTCAAAAGGCAAATGGCAGCAACTGACAGCACTCGTGTCACTGTAGGGGCTCCACGTGAAAACAAATTGGTTTACATTCATCAAAACCATGTGCATTCTGTAACTGTCAAAGTTATATGTGACTCTAGCTCCCCAACAAATGTGATCAGCACGATGGCCTGGCTCAACACGTGACACAAAGCAGTTTAGGGAACAGACTACAGCAGGCATTGTGCTTGCCGGCTGGCTTCTTGTTAAGCTAACAACCAATTGCAGAATTTGTAACAGTTCAAGCCTGATGTATAATTACTCTCAGTTCTAACTGCAGCTGACAGTCACTACCCCCCTCAGGTGCCGACTTCTCATCCCGTTTCCACAGAGCACAGAAGAAACGTACTGCAATGATGCCACTGCCTGTTGCTCTCAGTTGTGGAGCGTGCCATCGGCCTCCTATGGCGGTCCTTAGATGCATCAGGTGGTAGTCTTTCATGCCACCTACGAAAAGGTCTGCTGGGTTATCAGGGTGTTAGCTTTTTTACACAACATGACACAAGGACTGGCCTTCCTTTTCCTCCTTTCCTTTCCTACCCAGCATGAGGACCTTGACCCCTCAGCCCCCCTCCCACACACAGGAAAGCTATTAACTGTGAGCAAGGATCTGAGACAGTGTATTCTTTTTTCCACCTCCACCATCTGACCACTTTCTTTAATTTCAGGTTCACTGCATTAACGGCAGCGTACAACTTGTGGCCACTCACTGAATTTTCTTTTGATTGTGATCCCACTGCTATAGCCACCAAACAATATGTGCTATCTAACCTCCACCTCACCCATAAGCACCTCGATTTCTGTCAGGAAATTGCTTTTCTTGTTTCTCTGATGTTTCAATGCTTCACTGTAAAGAACAATTGATCTACAGCTCATTGTATGCATCAACATTCACCTGGTGTTTTAGCATTGACTATTAATGTGGGTATATAGAGGACAGATGATGGGGCAGATCTCTATGCACAAATTTCCAGTTGGATTTCTAAAGAAGAAATTGCCCGCAGGTTTGTGCATGGACAGTATTATTAATCTTTTGTGTGCATGCTCAGTTTTAGTGTGGATGCACCATTTTGAAAATGAAACCTTGAATAAATAAGCAAAATGAGTGTAGTGTCCCTCCATAGACAAAATATACATCACAGGAGGTTTTCATTTTATTTATGCACTTTGAACCACATTGTGCTTTATATGCCAGACAACTACTTTATGGAGATTATTTTATTGGATGAATATCCATCAGTAGGGCCGGCTCTTCCGAAAGGCAATATAGGCAAATGCTAAGGGCGCCGTGGCCTCCAGGGGGCGCCACAAAAGGGGAAAAAATACCTTAAATATAATTATATTAAAACTAGTTATTACTATTAACTCTTAAAATGGAAAAGCGGCTGATCGTTACCTGCTCGCTCTCTGTGGGGGGAGGGGCGAATTTATTGATGTGACCCCAGAGAACCTCGTAAACATGTCAAAACGACCGAAACTGTCCGTAGCACAGGGAGGACAAAAAAGAAAAGAAGAAGAGGAAAAACGGGAGAAAGAAAGAGGTAAAGTAAAGATTCAGTCATGACATGAAGCAGCATCAGGTGTAGCAGTTATCACAGTGTAACATCAGGTGTAGCAGTTATCACAGGGAGCATCAGGTATAGCAGTTATCACAGTGGAACATCAGGTGTAGCAGTTATCACAGTGTAACATCAGGTGTAGCAGTTGTCACAGTGTAACATCAGGTGTAGCGGTTATCACAGTGTAACATCAGGTGTAGCGGTTATCACAGTGAGCATCAGGTGTAGCGGTTATCACAGTGAGCATCAGGTGTAGCAGTTATCACAGTGGAACATCAGGTGTAGCAGTTATCACAGCGAGCATCAGGTGTAGCGGTTATCACAGCGAGCATCAGGTGTAGCAGTTATCACAGTGGAACAGCAGGTGTAGCGGTTATCACAGCGAGCATCAGGTGTAGCGGTTATCACAGTGAGCATCAGGTGTAGCAGTTATCACAGTGGAACATCAGGTGTAGCAGTTATCACAGTGGAACATCAGGTGTAGCAGTTATCACAGCGAGCATCAGGTGTAGCGGTTATCACAGCGAGCATCAGGTGTAGCAGTTATCACAGTGGAACAGCAGGTGTAGCGGTTATCACAGCGAGCATCAGGTGTAGCGGTTATCACAGTGGAACAGCAGGTGTAGCGGTTATCACAGCGAGCATCAGGTGTAGCGGTTATCACAGTGGAACATCAGGTGTAGCGGTTATCACAGTGAGCATCAGGTGTAGCGGTTATCACAGCGAGCATCAGGTGTAGCGGTTATCACAGCGAGCATCAGGTGTAGCGGTTATCACAGCGAGCATCAGGTGTAGCGGTTATCACAGTGGAACATCAGGTGTAGCGGTTATCACAGTGAGCATCAGGTGTAGCAGTTATCACAGCGAGCATCAGGTGTAGCAGTTATCACAGCGAGCATCAGGTGTAGCAGTTATCACAGTGGAACAGCAGGTGTAGCGGTTATCACAGCGAGCATCAGGTGTAGCAGTTATCACAGTGGAACAGCAGGTGTAGCAGTTATCACAGTGGAACATCAGGTGTAGCGGTTATCACAGTGAGCATGAGTAGTAGCTGGGCGGCATGGAGAGGTCTTTACTGTTAGGATCATCTGGATAGATTAAACCTACTCAGTAGGTGTCTACATTGGCCTAATCTATGCTTGTTTTATTTCCATCTAGCTAGCTAACGGTTTTCCTGCTTTTAATAGTCAGTCAGAATGCTGTTCCATTTTCAACCCTTCATGGATCTGATTTTTAACGCTAGTTGTTGGTTGTGTTACAGTTCATACTATCTAAAGCACGTTAATTGTTTTAAACTTTACGTCACTCTTAAAGTACACATCATCATTGTTATTATTATTATTCTTTATTCACTTATTTACAGGTTTTTATTTTGTGGTAAGGGTATTTATATTGTATTTCAGATTTTTTTTTTCTTAATTTGTGATTTGTTAAGTGTGTAAATTTGGTGACATGTTACCTTACAAATTAAAGACAATGATAAAAGCAGTGCTATTTGATTTCTTTTGTAAGTGCATGTAAATCGCTGATGGAGGGGGGCGCCATCTAAAATCTCGCCTAGGGCGCCACATTGGGTAGAGCCGGCTCTGTCCATCAGTGATGTGTCAAAGTTAAATTTCATACTACTACACTTAATAGTTACTCTCTCCTGTGAGAATGATGTGGTCAGTGCCTTTACAGTCAGCTACCTTTCCTGGATGCCACATGAGCCATCTCAGCAATGATGTTGTCTGAGACTACCTGCTATTTCCCAGCACCAGCTGTGGTTGATCAATATAAATCAGTAATTACAAGTCAATGGAGCTGCAAGTAGGATTGATCCAGTCCATCCAAACAATGGCCGTCCTTCCTATTTTCACATCTGGATACGCTAAATTCCTGTAACAAAAGGCTGCGATAACAATAATTGCAAGTCCAAACACAATTATAGCCCTCATTTATCTCATTTTCCTCTGAAATGCTTGTGCTCATTATATTCTCTGGCTTGGAGAGTAACAGGGAGAAGATGTAAATTGAAAGCAGGCATGATGGTTCCCCACCTGTGCAAGACTCCCCGAGGGTCAGACACCAACAAGACTCCACATCACAGTCACCCATCCGTGGCATGAACCCTTAATGTGGGATACAAATGTTTTATTTGCCTTTAGATAGGCAGTGTCAGGGTCCTGCAGGACTACATGAAAGGCGGGAGGACAATGGGGAGAATGGTGACGGAAAAAAGGACAAAATGACTAATACAGAATCTTGTTTTAGCCACTTCAATTTCTCTTTTGTTCACAATTTCAAATAAGACATATCATCTGCCATGACTGGATGTATCTGGGGTTCTATCAGTGTGACAATAATTATTGGAATTATTTAAACACACTCTGCATATGCTTTGGCGTCTCTGCCCGCACAAAGCTCTCAGAAAAATAAATTTTTCCTAATTTAACACAACACTTTTACAGTACAGTCCCTTGATCCTGGTTATTCTTGACTGTATCTTTCAACCAGACATATGATTACAATCACTGGATGTAGATTTTGAAGTTGCAAATTGCTATTGGACATTGCACAGCTTTGGTCATTGTGTGCCTCCTCTGAATTAACAATAATGAGGGATCTATACCTGGACAGGCTCTCTGACAGCTCTAACAAATTAAAAGAATCGTGTCTTGAACTTAATCTTTAGATCGTAGACAAGCCTACCACACCAAACTTTAAAAACCTTCATAACTCCACATTAATTGATCTCATACTACCAACAGATCACATACATATCTGCCTCTTGAGTTTTTGCCTTTAATGTTGATGACTTGTTGATGACAGTGATCACTGTCCTGTTGTGTCAGAGACACTGAAATCCCAAAACCTCAATCCCAAATCATCAGCACAAGAAACTATAAACATTTTAATCTTCAACATTTCCTAAATGATTTGTCTATCTCCACTATTAACAATATTTTTTCTAGTACTGATCCTGCCATGGCACTGGAAAACTTCTCACAATCGTTTTAATGTTACAGCTGACATTACCATTATAAAAAACACAGAATTAAAAACAGATACAGCCCCTGGTTCTCCCCACAACTCTACAAAGCCATCCACGTGAGAGACAAAGCCTGGTCCAAGGCTAAATCCAGTGGTACCCTTGAGGACTGGTTAACTTTCAGACAGAAAAGAAACAACTGCACCAGTATGAATAGATCATTATCAGTCTCTGCCTGTGACAGTTATGCCAAAGTTTGGAACACAATAGCATCTCTTAAGAACACGGTCACAGCTACCACCTTAAATCAAACAAGCACCTGGTCACATGACCAACAGATCATCCATGGTTTTGCCAAGCTTTTATTCACTATTTCCTCTCATCTGGTCTTTCATTTAATATGCACGTAGATTCAAGCCTTCTTACCATCAGAAATGGGGTGCCACAGGGGTCTATCCTTGGTCCGTTGCTGTTCACATAATACATTAATGACATATTTCCTCCTAAACAATAATACTTCAATGTCCATTTTTTCACTGATGATACCATTTTATACCAGCCCAGGCCTTTACTCATCTTCACTCTGCATTTGATTTTTTCCAAGTAACTCACAAACTAATTTTAAATACAACAAAGATATTCTTCACCACCATACCATTAAATCTTAAAAGGGAACTCATATCACTCTTACTGAGTCATACAGATATTTCATTCACAGCAGACTATCATTCAAGACTAAAAAATTAAAAATTAAACTGGATTTCCTGTACATAATTAAAGGTTGTCTGTCTTCATCCAACCGTAAAACTATTGTGCAATCAACCTTTATGTCTGTTCTAGACTATGGAGATATTCTGTATTGTCATGCAGCCCCATCAGCTCTTCAGCAGTTAAACCCTGTGTATCACAGTGCATTACGCTTTATCACAAATGACAAATTCAGGACTCATCACTGTTCTCTGTACCAGAAGATTGGATGAACTTCCTTTCCGACAAGATGAAACAGGTACCTCACGTTATCATTTACAAAGTTCTCGCATTGAAGCTTCCTACCTCGACTACTTCACATCTCTTCTCTGATTTAAATCTACTAACTTCAGTGCTGACCAAATTTTAGAGCTCTCTCACGTACACATTAACGTTGGCAGAACTGGTTTCAGGTACTGTGCACGTTGTAGATAATCAATCAATCAGTCTTTATTTATATAGCACCAATTCACAACAGCGTTATCTCAAGACGCTTTCCATAAAGAGCAGGTCTAGACCAAACTCTTTAATTAGAGAGAGACCCAACGATTCAGGAATTCAAAATTAAGGATTCAAGAATTCCCACATGAGCAAGCATCAGATATTATATTAAGCAACGGTGGCAAGGAAAAACTCCCCTTTAACGGGAAGAAACCTCGAAATAAGAAAGAACTGCAATCTGTTGCATAACTTGTCTCCTAACTACTAAAGCTGGGGTAGGCAGTTTATTTTTGGTGTCATTGTGTAATAGCTGTTCAGCATATTGTAAATCAAGAAGTCTTCTCAAAAATTAAAAAACATGGGGCACATGGTAGAAAGGTTGAGTACATTGCCACTCATCTGATGCGTAAAGGACAACAACAGCGTTTGATAAACACTACTACTCAAAATATCCTTGCTGGCCTCCCTGGAACTCACACCTGAGGAGGCCTAAGAAAAGAATTGGTTGATGAGTGGGGGGAACATTGCCATCTGCCATCACAGCACTTAAGGTCAGAAGTGGTCATGGTCTGACCAGGCCCAAGCAACCAACATTTCTTGGACATCCAGTGCTCCAGCTTTGACACATTACAGATGGAAATGGTTAGCTCTCCAGGTTAGCATCATCTGTCACATCAGCAAATGGTGGGTGCAATGAACCACAGCTCAGCCTCTGCCCCTTCAAATCCATCACCCCTGGGCAGGTCACTATGGGTGAGGGCTAGCCACCACAGGTTCCATCAGCAGTGCTACACACACACACACACATTATATTATATCATTTAATTACAAAACCTTGTCTTTGTTGGAGGTTTTCAATATTGTGAGGTGAAAAATTGTGTTCTCTCTCTGTTCTATTGTGACGTTCAACATTTCCCTCTTGTTTCAGGCCCCTACCTGACGTCCTGTACTTGTGTGTGTTTCCTGCTCCTGTCATCGTCTGCCCTGCTGTTACATCCCCGTCTAGGGGGGTCGGAGTGCAACACATAAGGTAGGAGAAGAAGGATGTTCCCTCCCTGTTTCCCAAACCAACGACAGAGACCACTGCTACTGGAAAGTTTGAAAATGTATTACAAAAAACACACTAGGTCTCTATTTACAGGAAGGAATATCATCAGGACCAGGCCAAAACAACAAACAGAAGAATCTATCTCAAAAAGAAATTACTAACTAAATCTATGAGCAAAAGACAAGACAAGAACTAAACCTGACCCCCTAAACTAAATCAAAAACAGGAGAAAAATGTCACTAAAATTAACATAGCAGTTCCCATACAGCTTCAGTGCTTTTTATAAAATAAAGTGAGTATGTTTACACAAAGGAAACAAAAGTAAAAACAGATATTAATGTCTGAGACAACAAGGTTATCACACACCACGAGGTTTATACCGAGGCCGAGGACAGAACTGAGGTGTTGTCAGAATGCTGTCCTAATTGAAATGCATGATGTAAATGGGTGAGCCAATCAGCAGCCGACTGTCTAGACCGAGCCAATCAGTAAGGAGACCTGTTGGCTGAGAGACATAGCTCCTCAAATGCAACGAGCACTCACTCCTACACACAATCACACACAAAACACAGGGGAAAGAAAAGCAATACAGCAATATGGCCATGGCCGTAACATGGCCGATTGTTTCCACCTGTGCTCTCTTCCCTGGCGTATATTCCGTCTGTGTGTAGTAATGCTAATGTTTTAGTAATGACCTGTGATGCATTGTAAATAATGACTGCTGTCTGTTGGCTTTTAGAATGACAATCCCTGATGACAAAGGTTTCAGCACACTCAATGCAGTCAATCACTTTATTGCTAAGCTTTGGTCTATCAGACCATCAGAGCATAGATACAAAAGGGCAATCGTAACTGCAGCAAAACTGAGTGCCTGCTCTGTCTTCTAGACCCAGGCTGCTCGTATGTTATTTAAATATTGTGACCTTTTTTTTTTTTGGACTAAAATGAAGCATAATAATGCAGCCAACATCGTCAGTCCTGTTTCATAAAGTGAGGCGAACGTCAATACGTTTTTCTACATATTATATACATGTTGAAACATTACAATATTATAGAATAGAATACAGAATATGTCTATTGTCATTGTACAAGTACAACGAAACAAAAAATGAAATCCTTAAAGTGCTAAAAACAATGAGAAATAAGCAGGCTTCTAAATTAAATAAATAAATAAAACACATACCGCAAAAAAAACATTCCCATTATGCAGGTATTGCACAAACTATTGTTGAAAATGTACAGAAATGTTCAGATTTTTTTTGTGTTTAGTGTGATTATGGCTCTGAAATAATTACTGTTCTTAAGCCTGTTAGTCTGTGCTTTCATTGTTCTGAAGCATCTGCCCAAGGACAGCAGTTCAAAGAGCAGATTGTCCTTAGTGAGATGGGTCCTTGAGAATATTGTGTGCTTTCCTGAGAGAGTGGAAACTGTACAGATCTTCCAGGGAGGGGAGTGGGCAGCCGATAATCTTTTGGGCTGTGGTGATGACCCTCTGGTTCGCTTTCCTGTCTGCAACTATGCCTCTTGAGAAGCACACACAGATGCACAATGTCAAAATGCAATTAAAGGACACAAGCAGATTTTGTGTGAGGTGGTTATTCCTGAGCACTGTCAGGAAGTGCAGTCTCTGCTGTGCCTTCTTGATGGTAGCAGTGGTGTTGATGCTCCAGAAACTGGAGGTCTGAGACCCTCTACACTCAGTCCCTGCCAATGAACAAGGGCTGAATGTCCCTTTTTTTCATCCTGAAGTCTATGATCAGCACCTTAGTCTTGGTAGTATTCAATACTGGGTTGTTTTCTGTGATATGTCGACTCATCCCCCTGAGAGATGAGCCCCACCACAGTAGTAGTATCATCAACGAACATATTGATGCTGTTGCTGGGATGGGCGGGGGTGCAGTCATGGGTGTAGAGGGTGTAAAATAGGGAGCTCAGCACACAGCCTGAGGCTGAGGGCTGCACTTGTCCACAGTGGTCCACAGTGACAGTGTCCCTGCAGTATTTGATGTATCCAAGGACAGCTGTAGTGTACTGCTCCAGGACCAGACATTCGAAAACATCCCAGTTTGTTGACTAAAAGCAGTCCTGCAGCTGTTAAGAATCACCTTCAGGCCAGATTTTGACAGTGCTGGATGTGGTAAGAGCACTTTTCCAGAGGGGCGTATATGCTGGGATTAAGACCCAGGACATATGGTCTGTCTGGTCCCAGGTGAGGTAGTAGTTTAGCTTTAAAGCCCAGCTTGATGTTAGAGTAGGTAGCACATTTAACATGCTGATGGGATTTAGGAAGCCCTGCTTTTAAATGGTTAAAGTCCCCTGCAATGATATGGACTCTTCAGGATACATACTCTGCTGACTGCTCATGGTGTCATGTAAATGTCCCTGAACTGAGCTAGTTAGCATCCTGTGGAATGTACACAGCAGTTATTGTGACAGCAGTGAACTCCCAAGGACCATAATATGGGTCTGCATTTAACGGTCGCTCACATACTCCAGGTCTTGGGAGAAGTGGCTGTTAGTACACCAGCTGTTGTTCACCTCATTGCATAACCCCCCTAACCCCCCCCCCCCCCCAGTCCCTGCTCCTGTCCTGACGGCGTACTGTGCTGCCTGCTAGCACGATAGCTGCATCTGGAATGGATGAATGAAGCCAGGTCTCTGTGAAGGTCAGAATGTCGTTTGGTGCAATTTGTGGTTTGAATTCATCCATCTTGTTAGTGAGGGGTCTTGAATTGGTGAGGACGACACTAGGAGGCGGCCATTTGTGTGGCTGCTTCCGTAGCCTTACAGGCACACCGGCTCTGCAGTCTTGCTTTTGCCTCCTCTCCCTGCGCCACCTTCACCACCTTCCTGCGGTAATCTATGGAGAGCCGGGGCACCTGGCGATATCCTCCAGCATTTCATGAGAGCAGAGAAACTCAGCTGTAATAGCCCGCTTGCTGTATAATCCTATATCCAGGAGATTGTGCCAGCACTGACGGCATCTCCAGATACTCAAATGCACCAAAGTGGTTGTCCAAGGAGAGGATGATTTGGGCCTGAGGCCTGCCTGCTGTTTTTATGTACTGCAAAGAGGTTAGGGTCACAGTTGAGGAAGAACATGGTTGTTTCCTGCAGCTCCTCTCGACTAAATGTAGTTAGTGTTTCCTGGCAGTTATGAAATATTAGTACATACAGCCATATAACACTTTGGTGAGGTCAAATTACAGAACAGCAAAATGTAAGGATAAGTTGACAGATGAAGACTTCTAAACTAGATTTTAAATATTCTTTAAGTTAGCCAATACGACAATTCTGCTCAGAGATCCTTCAGCTATGTGATGATGACAGGACAGTGCATAGGTACATAGTACCAGTCAAAAATGTGGACGCAACTTCTCATTCAATGGTCTTTCTTTATTTTTATTAGTTTTTACATTGTTGATTAATATTGAAGACGTCAAAACTATGAAGGAACACAAAGAATTATGTATTGAATAAAAAAGTGTTAAACAAACAGAATATGCTCTGTATTGTGGATTCAAAGCAGCCGCCTTTTGCTTTGATTACAGCTTTGCATTTGCACTCTTGGCATTCTCTCAGTCAGCTTCATGAGGCAGCAATCTGGAACGGTCTTGAATGAGTTTCCAGAAGTACTGAAAACTTGTTGGGTGTTTTTCCTTCACTCTGTGGTCCAACTCATCCCAAATCATCTCATTTGGGTTAAGGTTGGGTGATTGTGGAGGCCAGGTCATCTGACACAGTTTGACGTCATTGGTCTGTTAAAAACCAAAGGTTGGTCCTGCTAAGTGTTAGGGTTAGGGCCTGTCACTGCAGAATGCTGTGGTGGCCGTGCTGGTTAAGTGTGCCATGAATTTTGAATAAATCACTGACAGTGTCACCAGCAAAGCACTCCCACACCAGCATACCTCCTCCTCCATGCTGGGAATCACACATGTAGAGACCATCAGCTCACCTTTTCTGTGTCTCACGAAGACATTTCTAATTTAGACTCATCAGAGTAAAGATTTACACTGGTCTAATGTCCGTTCCTTGTGTGCCTTACACGTTACATTGAAAACCATCCAGGTGACGATCTCATGAAGCTGATCGAGAGAATGCCAAGAGTGTTTAAAACTGTCATCAAAGCAAAAGGTGTCTACTTCGAAGAATCTAACATATAAAACATATTCTGGTTTGTTTAACACTTTTTTGTTTAGTACATAATTCCATATCATTTACAGATATCTTAAATATTAATCCATAGTGTAAACAATAATTAAAGAAAAAACATTGAATGTTCAGGTGTGTTCAGACTTTTGATCTAACTAGACTGCAAGGGGCCAAGGGATCCTGGTAATCTCTAGACAGTGATTCACAGACAGTATGATTTGATGAAGTAAATAACACATGAGTTAAAGAGTAAGTGTAAAATCATCAAGTATTATATATCAGGATATAATACAAAGACTAGGACTTTATCCCTGACAGAGAGGATAGGCCCCTATGTGCTACAAGCTAATTTACCTTCGCCCCACTGTGCCTCTGCGCCAAGGAAATCACATGTTGGTCGAGGTATTTTTTGCTATAAATAGTAAAAGATCAGGGTTTGAATCCCGTGTCCCCCATTACCCGTTCAATTAAAGTTTTGCACTCTACATGGGAATAAACAGTTCTACTCTAGAATAACGTATAGTTGGCAAAACACAAATGAACGTAACACACATAAGACATTAAAAAATGTCCCAAGTAATCCTTACTAAAAATGATCCAATTAAAATACTCTAATCCAGCGTTATAGTTCACCATGTAGATCTTCTATGTTGTTGATAAAGAAACATATATTTCCAGCCCTTGATTATGACTGGCCAGCATCGATATATATCTGTATAAAGCATGCTTTCAGCCGTGTCTGCGGTTGTTGCCTAGCAACTACCAAATGAATGCTACGTGTCGCTGAAGAACTACATCGCTTAGCAGAAGAATAATTATTTATCAATAAATGATTGTAATTTTTGTTGCCGTGTGTTTTAGTTAATGAGTTTTATAGTGATCTTAGCTCAACCTCTTGGGACTTATTGCTTTACTTTATAATTAATTAACTTTATTAGTAGTGCTGTCCAACCCATGTGTTAATATTGTCTGTTGTGTTTGAGCAATGGTCATAAATAAGCATTGTTTGCTGTATGAAAACATTACAATATTTTGTTAATCACAGGAACTGGAATTTAATGGTGCATGTTATATAATTTGATTGACTTAATATGACATCTTATTGGAGAGTGCCCAGGGAATCAATCCTTGTGATCCTGATTTTTCCTCTAGTGCCACCAGCTGGTCAACATTTTCAGTGTACTAGTGAAATATCTCACCATCTACTGAATGCTTTGGCACAATAATCGGTGCAGACACATTCATGTCGCTCTCAGCATGAATTGTAATAACTTTGGTCATCCTTTTTCAGCTGATCCCAGCTGATGAGGTCAACATTTAAGTTTGCATTCAAGGAGCCACAGCCGCCTGACATATAGGTCACCATTTTTCTTTTGTCTTCCTCTTCAGCCAAATTCAAAACAGAGAACTGCTGCCTGAGCATTGTTCTTTACTCTGCCAGCTCCATCAACACAAGTCTGATATGTTCCGTCTTCTGAAGAAAATTGACCTGCCAGTATTGTCCATTATTATTGAGGATTACAGGCTCATTCAATAGTTCCTACTAGTCGTTTTTTGTTTGGTTAAACACTTTAATTAACATTAAAAGAAAGCAGTTCACACAATCACACTGGTGTGCCTCCTAACCCACACCCCAATTTCTTCCGCTGTGTTTGCAATGTGGCCATATTTTCTACATAACAGTGCCATTCAATTGTTCTGACGGCTCTTTATTGTGAAAACCCAACAGTTTGAAAAATGCCCCAGTGGACAAAGAGCCCATTTGTCTAATGGCCCGTTATCTGACCATAACCCCAGAGACACTTAACCACCAGCAACAGTATAGTAATGTAGCCTTACCTTGCAGCCTACATCTAACAACGCAAATGGAAAAATGGAAATGGAAATTTGTGTGCAGCGGTGAAATCACTGATTTGAGCCCGTTAAGGGCAAAACCCCTGCCAATTCAGCACCATGGCCAGAGCCATGTCAAACTATGGCAGTCAAACTAACAACAAGAATATTCCCTGATATTAAACATTACTTTAGGAATAATGAACATTGAAGAGGGATGCCCATTGGCCTAGTGTTTTAGATGCATGCCACAAGACCACAATATCCCTGGTTTTGATTGTGACAAGCGTCTTTTGTTGGATGTTAGAAAAAACAACCCTTTATCTTAACTGCCGTGAGAATAGACCAAATTCTTTCTTCTGGCAGAAGATGGTTGTATCTAATGTGTGTGTTGGAGCCAGTAGATTCTGGGCCGAGGGACAAACAGTCATTTTTCAGGCATGATACATTTACAGTACCAGAATTACTGCAAACACACTGGACATTAATTATGAATCACTTAGATGAAAGATTTTCTGGGCCTCTATTTGCACCCTTCTCAAGTACAAACATGCACCCACTCATGCTTTTCACACACGTACAGTACATACTCCCTTTCTGCTCCCTTCTTGAAAAAGCATTGAGCGAATCTGAAAAAAAGATCCCAGCTTTTATAAAGAAACGACTGCAGGGCAATATTTGATCAAGTCAGACAGCTCCCTGCTTCGCTAATATTCAAAGAATTTTTGCCGCAGAAATGTGAATATGTAATGTATTCCCAAGTAACAAAACAAATACAACAGGGGATAGACAAAGCAGCCAAGAGGCAGTGCGACGCAGGCAGCCACCACATGCAAGCACATACATATAATACACCTTTGATATTTGCAGGGTTATGAATAAAAAGGATCATATCAGGTGTAATCGCCTTGTTTAGCTCAGAGAACAATGAAGCCACAACACAAATGCACCCTCTCTGTGTTTTCTGTTATTTTTTTCAGCTGTGGCATCAACTTGTCACACTGTGCTCCACTGTGAAAATCATTCAAAGATTTCAAGCAGTAATCTACTATTTTGTTATGAACAAGCATGTGTGGATTTTCATCACTTAACACCATAATGGACGGTCTATGGCATTTGCTTTGTTTAGTCCTTTATTGCCATTTTTATGTAGACACATAAAAACGAGATACTGCTTCCCATTACCAAAGACATTTTAAAAGATAGTGCAGCAAAATACTGTGCAATATACCAAAAAGTAATAATTATAATACATAATTTAAAAAAAAATAAATACACAGTGCAACTATAAAAATACGAAGCAGCTATAAAATAGTACAGCAAAGGAATCAATGAATATCAATAATAAGTATTGACACTAATGTTAATATCAAACTTGATATTAACTTTGCATCATTTCACTTCATTTCATAATGTTGATGAAGAGATTAAAAAAAGTATGGACCAAATAGAGTGTGGCATCAACATCTTTGCATCTGTAAAATCTGTGTCAATGTCAAAAATGTCATTTTTTTAGTTGATATGTTTGATCAAGAAGAACCAAAGAAATAAATTCAAACTCTCAGTACAATATTGACACAGACACAGAAATGTGTCAAATCGCTTTGAAACAGGGGTGAATCAGAATATATTATATACTTGCATCATACAAATTTGTTGTGTATCAAATTGCTGGAAATATTCTGACATCCTTGTCACGTTGGCCTCAGTGATGGAGATCTACATCCTGTTAGACTCCAAACTACGCACAATATTTGTATGATTTTTACCACATATGATATGCACAATGTTCACCACCTTCGTTTAGCATATTAGCATAATACCTAACATATCTTGCTAACAAGAGCTTATCATGTTAGTGTACTAACATGTGAAACTAATAAGCACTAGAATTATTCTACACTATACACAAAGTGCAGCTGAGGCAAATGGGACTGTCATTGCGTGTTTGTCATAAACAACAGACTCATTTTGAAATGATGGCGGTGCTAGGTGAAGCTAAGGACAGCCGAAGACATTACAAGTACAGCATTTACCATTTACTATCCAACAGTTGCCAAGGCATTTGAACTAAAACCACAACTGTCAAGTGTGAATTGAATTTCACATGTAAAAAAAACAAAGCTGTTATTATTCCACTTAAAAAAAAAAAAAAGTTCAAATAAAATACCACCTCCACATAACACGTGCGCAGTGAACTTCCTTCAGGAATTATAGAAATGGCTCTATACGGGGACATCAGCGTAAGAAATCTGAAATGTATGGCACAATTAAAAAAAACATCTCAATTGCATCTATGGTTGTCAGAGATTTTGACATTGTGCTACTTAAGTGTTTTATTAGTAAAGGTTATCCTATAGGCCAAAAGAATGATGCTTAAAATACCTGATTCTTTCATTTCCATATTTCCCATTTTCAGAGGCAGGTATTCAAAAGCAGACAGACCTTTTTATGACTTCATGAGTCCTACCTGCTCTGACGGCAGATGAATTTTTAAAAAAGGTCACTAGTTTGGAAGATTATGGAAGAAAAGAAATGTTGAAGCAGCAGGTGGTGGGACTGAGTAGAGAAGAAAAGTGGAGTTGAGAAGAGAACAACTTCAGCTCCCTCCCACATGCAGGCACAGCAGGTTGTCATGAATGCACAGGCTTACCATAGCAATTGAAGTGGTCAGGCATACGATGAAGCCCGCAACAGTACATTGTGGTAGTATTGCAGATGGCTAGCTTGTAAGTTATTTTTAGATATTCGGCCTGCTTCTGAAACGTGCCTCGGCGCTTCTGGTGGGATTTGAAGCATTAACAAGAGTGGGCACAATCAGATTGCATTCCAGTCAGAACACGACACAGACGTGCCTTGTGGTATTTAGCCTTATCATCAATAGAATATACGGGTGGACTAAGCAATAGATAGAGTGGTTGTGAGATGTGAAAGGACTTGGTTTGGTACTTTAGCATAAAATACTGTGTGTTGACGATCAATTCAATGAACTCTATGAGAAATGTGAATCATTTGAAGTGTAAGGATTGTAGTACGATGTATTCAAATCAAAAGGTCCAACAGTCCAAGCACATCCAAATGAATCACGACACATCCATAATTAAAAAAAAATAAAAATCACTGAAGTTCTGCACTTATCTATTTTTGAGTCCCTGGTCATCTTCCTTCTGGCCCACAATTTACTGAAACTGGCTGCAGTGTCCATGTGTCTCAGCGCCTGGCATCCTGGGCTCCGTTCATTCCTATGAAATTTGCTCAGTGGTGCTTGAAGCCAAAACTTCTCAGGTTTAAACCTATTTAGATCTTTCATACATGAATGTCCATGCTTCTGCATTCTGGACCCCATAGAGCATACATACTACTGTCTCAGGGTGGCCGAGCCAGTGAACTTCCAGTTAGCCTCCTGCTAACTTGAGAAGGGGGGAAAAATAATTTAATCCTGCAATTCTCCTAGACTTTCCATATGATGCTGGGCCAACTGTGAAATTATCGATCTCTGATAGTGAATCAAGTCATTTCGTGGAGGTTATGACATTGTTATAAAATCAGTAGCTTTTAGCAGTGAAGCTTCCCACACTGGTGACTGAGAGCTCAGGTGAGATGAGAGACGGTGTGTAAAGATGGATGTACGTATCAACTTCTTCCCACACAATACACAATTACACAATAGCAAGAATTCAAGAGGAAGTCACGTGAAACAGTTACAACAATGAAAGAAGACATCAGGTAACAAGGTTTCAAAATCTCCAAGGGAAATGAGTGACTTCAGTTTGAGGGCAGATCGCAGTTCATTCCATTTAAAAGGTGCAATGTACCTCAAACCAGTTTTGCCAATGTTTGTGCGGACATAAAGGATCTCTGAAGTTTGTGGATTTAAATGAGAAAAGAGATGTGAGGTAGTCTGAAAGCTTCAACAGAAGAGCTTTGAAAATGAATTATGTTAGGTGCCTGTTTCTTCTTGTCTGTAAGGAAATCCTTCCAACCTTCTGGTACAGAGAACAGTGAATTTGTCGTTTGCAAAAAGGATAAATGCAGTGTGATACACAGGCCTTAACTGCTGAAAGGTTGATGGGGTCGCATGGCAATATTTCCATAGACCAGAACAGATCTAAAGGTTTATTGTACAATAGATTCACAGTTGGATGGAGACAGACAACCTGTAATCCTAGACATGAAACCAAGTTTGGTTTTTAATTGTTGCGTCAAACGTTGAATATGAGTCTTGAATGATAGTCTGCTGTCAGGCCAATCTGTATGACTACATTTTTAATGGTACAATAGTCAGAGTCACTGGTGGACGTGGAGAATATCATGTATTTAGTATTTTCTGCATTTAAAATTTTTGATTTTGATTTTGGTTTGTGAATAACAAGTGCTACTTGGAAAAAATCAAATGCAGACTGAAGACAAAGGGCCTTTGCTAGGGTGGAGCCTGGGGAATATAAAATGGTATCATCAGCAAAAAAAAACACTGAAGAATTAGTTAGGAAGAATTATGTTATATTTGTATAATGTGAACAGAAATGGACCAAGGGCAAGGGACCGAGAGCGCGGTGGCACCCCATTTCTGATGTTAAGGAGACTTGATTGACAACCAACAGCAACAACAGCCTCCTATCAGAGTTTTATCTGTCAGGCGTAAACAGAACCAGTTAGTTGAAGCTTCATCGAGATCTATGGGCTGAAGTTTTTGAAGCACAATGTTATGGTGTGGAATGCTTTTGAGAGGTCTATGAAGAGGGCAGCACAAGATTTAACCAGGCAGGCGACAATGTGGAACGAAGCAGAGACGCTTCCACAATTAAAAACATGATGAGAGAAAAACATGCATGAAATTTTGTGATTAAATGTTGAGTAATGTAGCGGTTATAGTTAAAACATAAAATGAGAAATAGCAACACAGCTTCTGTCCTCCTGGGACCTTCAGAAGTCCTACTGACAAGAAAAAAGATGTGATACAGACACAACAATATAATCCCATAGAATTACATGTGTAATAAAATGTGCCCAGGGACTTGGGGTGGTAAGTGTGACCTTGATTAGTTCTTAAGAGATGCTAGTGTTCCAAAACATGGTAGAACTGTCAAGGCAGAAGTGAACTGATAATAATTTGATCTAGCCAATCCAATAATAGCAGCGTAGATGTTTCTTTTCTTGTCTGAAAGTTAACCGATCTTCCGGATTGTCACTGGACCTACAGTATGTTGTGAAATGTTAAGTTGCCCATTTAATTTTATATCAAGTAGAATATGTGGCTGAGGATTTTTACCATGTTATTAAACCAATAAAGCCCTCAGTGTGTGTGTGCATGTGTGTCGCTAAAGTGGATGGCTTTGAAGAGTTGTAGTGAGAGCTAAGGGAAGTATGTGTTTTTAATTCTGTGTTGTTGTTTTTTTTTATAAGGGGCATGTCTGTCAGCTATAACATTAAAAGATTGTGAGAAGTTTTCCAGTGCCTTGGCAGGATCAGTAACAGCAAAAGTATTGTTAATAATGGAGCTGGACAAATCATTTGGGAAATGCTGAGATAAAAATGTTAATAGTTTCTTGTGGTGATAATTTGAGGTTGAGATTTTGGTATTGTATTGTCTTTGATACAGGCAACAGGACAGTGATCACTAACATCTGGAGCGAGAACTCCAGTCAGAATATTTCTGTGGTCTGTGAGTGACTGTTCTTTTAATTTGTTAGAGATCCACCAATTATTAATAATTCAGAGGAGGCATACAGTGACCAAAGCTGTGCAAAGCATCCAGCTGTGCTGAAGGAGGATGATACATACCAATAATGGACATATGAATGTCCCGACAAAGACGGTGATCAAAAACAATATACTTATATTTTCTGGTGCGTGCCATGTGGAGATTTCATCGAAAGTGACTTTGATGATCGCATCTAAAAATGTATCCAGATACAGAAATGACATTATTGGGGATTTTAGAGGAGAGCCATGTTTCCGTCATGATGAGCGTGTCTGGGGAGGATTCATGTTTTAAGACTTGGATATAGTCCAAGGCTTTTGATATTCAAATGCAAAAGTCCAAGGCTGGGATGTAATTTAAAGCCTTGAGATGTTTCTAGTGTGACATGCTCATTAGGAGGTAGCAACTGGTGGATGAGAAGGCACAGCAGCAACGTGATCTCACAGAAATACGTGGTATTACCACAACCTCTTAACACCTCCTAACCCTACGGAAACGTCAATGGACGTCATCTTTTTCTGTCAGTGGAACTTCTGTAGGACCTGGGATCACAGAATCGGTCTCGTTATTTCTCATTTTATGTTCGTTTTTAAACTATAACTACGTTTTTAATAGTGGAAGCAGCTCAATCGTTTTTCTATGGAAGCGAAGACACTTCACTTTTCATCACTGTCGTCACTTCCTGGTAAACATTTCTCAATGTAAACAAGTTTTTTCGTCCGTTTTTTACAGCGGAAGTGGCGTCACCACCCATAAGCCTCCGCAAGCATTACATTCCAAAACTTTTATTACCACTATGCTACTTTCATATTGTTTACATACTAAACTTATTCATAGATCATCTAGATTCGGCTGTATTAGATGTTAGATTTTGAGATGCCAGTTCTAACAGTTTGCAAAGTAGGGTTGTAAAAAGATATATCAAATGTATATATATATATATATATATATATATATAGATATATATATATATAGATATATATATATATACACACACACGCATTATATTATCAGTTGATTTATTAAAAAGATAGATTTTTTTAAAGTACACTGTAATAGTAGACTATTGTTTTGGGCTCTGTGCTGTCAGTTGGCTTCATTCCATTTAGAACCGCCGCCTGTCGGCCGTAAACTGAATCCAGACGCCCTGTATTTTCAGAGAAAAGGCTTTTTACAGGCTATGTTGTAAAATGTGAAGTTGCCCATTGATTTTTATATCACGTAGAATATGTTCTGTATTTTTAACATGAAATTAACTTTCTTAAACCAATAAAGCGCTCAGTGTGTGTGTGTGTGTGCATGTGTGTGTGTCTCATCCCTCATTTAATCCCTGCAGTCGTCACTTTCATATATTTCATCAAACTGGATTTTGAGTTGCATCCGAGCTCTACTCTTACACAATGTAATTATTCATCCATATGTTGCATTACATTTTTGCTTTCGTCACCTTCCTACACTTCATACACCTCATTTGTTTATCCATAGTAGAGTCCATATCTCCTTTCTACGGTTTATATTTATATTTTCGGTTTAAGTTTCTCCATTTCATGACCATCAGCCTACTATTCCACTCCACAAAGAAATTTGAAATTTGAAATTTAATTTTAATATCAGGCTTTACTTCATTTTATAAAGTGTGCCTTCAAAGTGCTCTCTGAGATTAGGCCTGGGATGCTTTCTGTCCATGAAATGAGAAAATTAAAACTTTGTCTAAAGCTAAAACAAATATTGTTAGAAAAGATCTGGTGAGTTGTGTTAACCAAGCGTTAACCTTGACATATTTGCATTTCTGAAGGCTTATAATTTGGCATAATAAGGGGCTACACATATAGGACCCATTATTATTAGTATGGACAACACCTGGGGGGTTTGTCAAATATGGTTAAAATGAATTTTCACCCATTTAAAAATCGGATAGCCTATATAAAATCTGATTACACACATGTATTTAGCAACAAACTCCTCAGTGTACTTTCAGATCAGTACTTACAGCTTCCAATTTTAGGCAGCAAAAAGCCATTACCATGTGCCGGACCACAGAGGTGCCATTAACAAGCACTGGGTGCTGCACTCCCGATCCCCTGGGGAGCCGGACATGAGCAGCAGCAGGTGAGGCGCAATCTGCAGCAGCAGAGGAGCAGCCAACACCCACATGAACACACCTGGCCTCACATCACAGTCTCCTCTCAGAATCACACCTTGTCAGCAGCCACACAGTTATTCAGGGCTTAGTAACGTAGTTACTGCGCACCCTGCATAGTTCTCCAGTGTTTTGTTTAGACCATAGTAGAGTATTTCCGACTGGGTCTAAATGCTGTGAAGATACTGCAAACGGGACAGAGGACTTCCTGTGATTTCTCGTAAAATAAAACAAATGAATGAAATAAAATGCTGAATTACAACTGCACTATACTTTTGCATCATGCTTTGCCAGTGGGTGATGACGTGTCTGACACGGACAGTCTCCTGTGGTTGTGTGCTACATGTGTGGAAGGGCAACTCCGGATGTCCAGACCTAATTCTTCAGGAATTGTGTGGAGTTTATATGAGAAAACAGCTTAAGTAAGGACGGGAAGTTTAATTTTTAATTCACGTACTGCATATGATACGACCAGGTATATCTGATTTGATCCAAACTAGCTCAAATGTTAAAAATAGGAAAGTTGTCTAATCAAAAAGTGGGCATGTAAAAACGCACATTTGCACCGCAAGTCTAAAAGTGGGGGTGCAGTTGCCTTGCCTGCTCCATTGCCTGGTCCTACTGCGTTTGTTCCTAGTTTAGTTTTGACTGCTGTTCAGTTCTAGCATCTTTTTAGGACAATTTAACTGTCTTGCAGTACAAATGTAATACATGAGGGTATAATCAGCACACACATACATATACATATGCAGTAATGGTGTGCAGGTGTTCCTCTCAGGCTACATACTGCCCCAACAACCTCTAGCAATAAGATAGGGCAGCTTGTGTGTAGCCTGAGGCAAAAAAAAAAAGTCAGTATTTGCTGCACCATTCATTGCTGCTCATGAAGCTTATTGCTTTGAGTGCACAGTAATAATGGAAGGCAATTCAGACGAGTGCATCGACATTTTGACCAATTTAGATCATCGCTCATGTGGAGTTTGGTGGCTGGACATTTGAAACACTTAAAAAAGTGAATGAAGCACCCAACATTGACAGTGAATGTCATATTTTAATTGAGACATTTGAGCAATGCACCATTAACAAAACTATTGGATGAAATCAACTACTGTTGCATTGTGTGCAGGTGTCACGTACATACAGCAAACACTGATGAAACAAAAAGTTAGTGAGCTCGTTCTAACTGTGACTGATGAGGTCCAGTTTTGAAGAGCAGCCAGGGAGCCCCTGAAATCACTGCCAAGGTTAGCAGCTAACAGGCGTCTTTGTCCTGAATACTTATTTTGCATTATGAGTCAGCTCAATTAAAACTGTTTAGAATGCAGCTCAACCTGACGGTGATGATTTGATTGAAATGCGCTAATGAACCAACTCAGACACTAATGTCTGACTTATGAAACGATTGTCAGTAGTAACATCCAGTACATCATCTTACCTACCTTATTTAATTGCCAACATAATAATCATGAAAATACAACATTGCAGATTACAGGAAGCATGAAGGATGCAAAGAAGGATGGGTGAGTGTAAAACTATGATTGAGTGAGAGCGTGAAGGCAAGGGAGAGAAAATACAAAGACAGGGAGCTCAGACATTCCCTTCCAGTTGTCTTACATCATCTTTTAATGAGAGCCTTAATAATCTTCTGCAGCAGCTACACCAGGAAGGGGGTGAGTGGTAATCAAAGGGAATGCTGTTAACTCTTCATGACACCAGTGCCAGCAGGGAGAAGACTGGGAAGTCTTGGGTGCTTAGATTAAACATGAATGGATGCAAAAGTGCATGGTTGGATTAGTGGAGGATGAAGGGAACAAATGATTGGTTTAGTTGAAACAGTGGTCAGAAACTGGATGGGAGAGAGCTTGAACAGATGAATTATGGAGGAATTACTGACTGATGAATAGGAAACTCAGTCATACAGAAGCTCATTAGATGGATGAAACACTATTTTTCAGGATTCAATGCCGTTTACTTTTGGTATGTTTGCTGTGTGATGTTATTTTAAAACAATGTAAAGTGTATCTTTTAACATTTGAGTTAAAGTTCTGTTAATTTTTCAT
Organism: Pempheris klunzingeri; assembly: GCF_042242105.1. Lineage (NCBI taxonomy): Eukaryota > Metazoa > Chordata > Actinopteri > Acropomatiformes > Pempheridae > Pempheris > Pempheris klunzingeri. The sequence continues at coordinate 3,424,863 of NC_092032.1, read as the reverse complement.
GCATAAATCTCGTGGAGATCCTGTGGTTGCTTTATAAGCTACACTACTTTGATAGCTCTAGGGATGGCAATGTGTGAGGCAGATGACAAGCCATATATCTTTTTTTTCTATAGTTGCAGGTATGTACTTTTATGCTTGGTTAATTTTTGTTGGGATACTGTTTAGCAAAGAGGTTTTTTATATATATATATGAAAAAGATTATTCAGTCACAGTCAGTCTCCTGGTTAACCCTCTTCTCAGTATGTTTCCACTCACATGCAAGTCAATTTTGAGTCTGCACTGACGCACTGTGTGCTACATTTGGGTCCTAAACACTCCTAAATGGTAAATGGTCTGTATTTGTGTAGCGGCTTTCTAGTCACACTACGACTACTCAGAGCTCTTTTACATCACATCCTCATTCACACATCATTCATACTGGAGGAATCTAAGTTGGAGGAGACTATTCTTTCACACACTGAAGCTGTGCTTCAGGAGCAGGTTCGGCTTCAGCGTCTCAGGACAGTTCGACCAATCAATCAATTGGCTCTACCAATTGATGGACGGCCCGCTCTACTTCTGAGCCACAGCCACCCCTTTTTTTTTATGTTAGTATACACCATTATGATCTCTTTTCATTTTGACCTTTTCCCTTGAAAAGATACAGAGAGCACAGACACAGAGATGCCACTGGGGGGGCACCTTACAAGTGTGGTTCACTAAACACAACGAAATTTATGATTATATTTGTCTCCGTGAAACGCAACTAATTAGTTCACTACATTGTGTAGAGACAATATCAAGCCTCAGACTACTTTAAATAATTCACTGTATATTTTTTCATATTTCATACAGCAAGTCAAGTCTGTTTTGTTTGTGTCTATTTGAAAAGTAAAACACAATGGCGTGCTATCCTGACACGAACTTTCAGTTTTTTTCCATACAAATAGATTCAGATAACACTGAATCGCATCTAATCGTATCGTATTATTTTGTATTAAAAGGTATTGTTCCTGAACAGTGTGGTAGCCCATGTATCTACGGATGCGCACCCCCATCTGCTCGCCACTTGCTAGCCACTACAAACAGTGGCACAGCAAAACGCATACACGGCACATTCAAAAATCAAGTAGCATCGAGAAACTACCACGCGGTACCTTAATCAAGATTTAATAAAGGAAACAGAAATTACACCTTGAGAGTACTCCATAATTAGACATGTTCAGCTTGAATGCACTCGGCATGGCATGCCTGAGCACTGATAAGCATCTTAAGTACTAAGAGGAGACACCTTTTTGTTTTCTCGTGATAACAGGTTGATTATCTCGACATAATTGCAAGCGTGGCCATCCATGGCCTCGACACTACTGATTTGTAGTCTGGAGCTGAGACACACATACTGTTAGACTAGTGGCTAGATATCCCACTTGCTTCATCATGTCATAATGTCATATTTATACTAGATGAAAGATGAGTAGACTGACACAGAGCACTTTTATGTTACACAGGGCGTGAATGCTTTCCATTCCGGCCAATTGCTATGCTCTCACCTGCATGTGTCAGTTTGTTATTACAGAATCTAATGAACAGATTTATTGGAGGGTATGCGGTAACATTTGTAATTGTACTGGTGAGACTCAAGCATTTGCAAGATCATTACTTCATAGTTCAATCCGCCCAACACATTTGGATTGTGAAGTGTAATGAAGAACGTGGCTTTGGGACTTGTTTATTGCTTCAGAAAATCAAACAACAGCCCGAAGGATATGTTCTGGCCTATCTCTATCCAGGTCAAGCTCTAGTATGGTTAATAATGATGAAAAGTATTGGCGGGTGCTTAGTATTCACATCATAACCTTGTCAGACAATCGCTCAGTGACTGCAATCCGAGCTGAGAGACGTACCTCAGCTGGAGAACTGAAAATGTTCTTCATTTCACCAACTAATTGATTAATACCGCATTAGTAGGGAAACACACTGTAACCACTAGAACTGAATGCTAAGGCCAATGTCAAAATACCTCCGTGCAGACTTCCTCATTCCACTAGATTGTGTCACCAAGAACACTGCATCTTATTCAGGGAAAAACCCCAGCTTCTCCCTAGAACTATGAATACCACACACCCTCTGGAAATACTGTCAAATAGCCAACTTCACTTAGTCTATTGTGCATCTAGGAGGTAGTTAATCAAAGTAAATATGACTTAACCCCTTTAACTGGCCCGCCTGTGCCTACATTTGTATTTTTGCTTTGTGTAATATAATTTCTCCTCAAATGCTTCATAACCCAAAAAGCTGTGCAACCTGAGCTAAAAGGTTATCTTAGTCAATAAATGACAATAATTGATAAAAGAAATGAAAATTTGCTGTATGAGGGGGGAAAAAAAAGGCATGTTTTTCATCAAATTTTACTAAATTCAAACATATTGATCCAAAACAATTCTGAATGTAGGATCAACAAAATATTTATTTTTTTATTTCTTTCTTAATTTTTTTATGATCAGAGTGCAAAGGCAATTTGATGGAACAGCAACACTATAGACCTACAGTGGTTTTTTACACTATACACTAAGTATCTTGAGGTGCAAGGTTTGTACCTCGTCAGCAATTCTGTATGTGATGTTCATGGACAGGATTTCAAGGCACAGTGGCGGGGGGGGGGGGGATCTCAGAATTACATCTCTGCTGTTTGCGATAGTAGGGTCTGTTGTTCATCACTGAGGGTAAAATCAAGCGGACGATCGACGGACAGATTGGAGCAGCATCAGCAATGTTGTGGGCCACTGCACGAAATGAGTTCCCTCTGCCGGGTGTCTTGGCTCAGCCTTTGAGATAAGGTGAGGAGCTCGGACGTCCGGAGGGATGCTTGGAGTCACATTTACAATGAAACTGTTAATTTACCACTCCAGCAAATAACACTAGCTAAATTTCCCAATACATAGATTCACAATATTATACAAAACCCACACTTGAAACACTGAGATTTGTCTTAAAAGTCAAGAGAATAAAGAAATCATCTCAAAACTAGGTGAATGCATGCATCACATGATCCACAAATGCAGAAATCCAAAGTTCACAAGCCAATTTTAGGTATTTTTTTTGAGACAAATCTCTCTCCACACTTCTCTGCTTCTTGTATTGTTTCTCCATTCTGTCCAAGAATTGGACTGAAAAGAAGAAGTCTAGATGGTTGTATGACAGAGCTGGAGTTGGCAAGGGAACTATGCAGTAGACAAATGAATCAGCAGGGTGTAAGGGAGCAGGAAGCCGCTGCTAAAAACAGAGATTTATAATTAGTTTGGTCAGGGACATTAACTAATTTCCTGAATTGACTCAGTTAGCCGAAGGAGGAACTGGCTTGTCCGTGAGTGGCTGCTGAGTCGGCTGGGTGACATCAGGAAAATAAAGACAGCGTTGCAGCTGTGTGGATCTGAAAATCAGGTGGCTGAGGTTTGTGATGTAACAAAAAGAACAGAATAGGCACATTAAAACTCGTGACCAAAAAAAAACCCTGTAAGGAAAAGCGCACCTGTTATCAAATGTCCATTGTTGCACTGTTGTAAATTTACATGTGAATCCATCCAGTTGAATGTCGCTTTTGCAGATTGCTTCACAAAAACAGCGTATTCTAATTTGTGCTTTTAATTAATAGACACAATAAAAAAAATGTTGTCTTACTTGATAGAAGTACATCGTGTGGAGTGCCTTGTAATTACAGCCCGTCAACAACGTTATACTGTGACAGCATAGAGAAAACGGTAAGCTGGGATCAGACTTAATGAGAGACAAAGTCATCAATGATTGCGTGCCGACTGTCAAAACTGTAAGCAAGTCTGTGTGAACCACATGTCAAGTGGGAGTTGAAAGCCTCATGAAGTCAGTAATAAGTGAATTCGCCAGGTGCTCCCTCAAGCTTAGCTGAGCACGTCTGGTTCAATCAACAACTTACACAACAGACACATCCCACAGGTCGAGCTTCTGCTGCCTAATATGAAGGTGGCAGGGATATACTTTTTCTTTGAAAGCCTCTTCTGTACTTTGTCTGTGGTTCAGTCATTCAGACTGGCTGCCCTCACTGTCACTGCATAAAATAGGGACTGGAGGATGATATGAGGCTTCCCATTGACAGGATAGGAAAATAATGATACGACCATGGTTATATCAGTGTGATATCTTTGCTAATATTTCCATAACAAGACTGTATTTGAAGGCCTGAGAATATCTGCAAGGTCCAGCATTTTTCCTTTATCACATTACATCCCCTTGTATTGATCCTGTAAAACAACTTGAGCTCCTTGACCTCATTTCACAAACAGACACTGTGACATTGTGCTTGCAAATTAAAATTCAAATCAATCCACTGTGTAAAAAGGAAAAAAAAGCAGAGAGAGAGAGACTAAAGAGGGAGGGAGAGAATGGGAGACCTTAAATAAAAAGGTGTCATCTCCCCCGGTGGAATTTTAATGAAGTGAATTCATAGTCATTTCCAACAGAGAGAGGAACAAATCGCAGCTGCAATTTATCAGCAAGCCAGAGTCAAACGTCCCCAGTCAGAGGAGGAGGCCTCTCATCAACACCTTTATAAACTACAACGGTAGTTATGATGTTGAGTTTCCAGATCTGTTTAAAAATATGATTCAGACAATGGGGTTTTGTATGAAAGTAACTTCACCGATCAATTTGGGGAAACTGGGTCACTGCACCTGTGAATTGAAATAAAAAATATAATAAAAGAAAATTTTAACTATAAGATAAGGACGCAGGGTGTTCTGCAGCCATATTTAACCAAATGTTTGTTCAGTAGACTTCAGTAGACCTCATTTAAAGGTTTGCCATTTTGAGCTATATATTAAAATTATATTAGTCGCAAAAGTATGTGATTAAATTGGACACTGTAATACACCTGCAGTTGTTGGGTTTTTTATGCAGCAATTTCAAAAGCGCTAGAATGACATGTAATATAGATGTGTGCAGATAGATGAAAATCCAGATTTGTAACCGCGGGTGTTGTCACCAATACATATATACATACTGTATGTATGATTTTGGTTTTTAGGTTATGATTATGGCTTTAAAAATGCAGTTCAAGCTGATATTTTACATTTAACAAACCCTATTAAGAGATGCAAACCAACACTGTCTGAGCACGAATTTCAAACCAATGCGTTTCTATGGGATTATCTTTTCATGTGTAGATCACATCTTTTTTTTCCCCCCCTGAGTAAGACTTCTGTAGGACATGGGAGCACAGAAGCTGTGCTGTTATTTCTCATTTTATCTTTGTTTTTAAACCATAACTGCCACATTACTCAACATTTAATCACAAGATTTTATCCTTGTTTTCCTCTCTATTTTATCAGTCCACAGCGGACAGTGTCCTTGACAGCTCAACAATACAGCAAACTACCGTTAAGGCCATCTGTTTGAATCATTTCCTCCTCACTTCTAAGAAAAAAAAAAAAAAAGTTCTGTTGTCTGTTATCAACAGCAGAAATGGTGTCATTATCAATGAGCCTCATCGACCGTTTCTATGGAGACAAACGTGTTGTTTTTTTTTTTAATAAAGTGTCACACCTGCCAATCCAAAACCTAATTTTCTAGAGTACTATCTTAAGTATCTAACCTAAACCGACATGTTTAATTTTTCTCAATATGTTACTGCAAATTTGGATGTACTAGTGGATGTATTCAATATCTTTTTCCTACTCTACTTTGCAAACTAAAAGAACTGCGACCCCAAAACCTCATCTTCCAGAATTCCATCTTAAATATCATAAACCAACTTCTTTAAATTTTCTTCAAATGCATAATGTAGATGCAATGTTATTACTAATTTGGCTGTTCTAGATATTTGATATATTCAATAGATACACATGCACTTTGCTGACCAAGCCAGCTAGCTCACAATATGGTCACGTCTGGCACCACAAAACCGAGATTGCAATGGCCATCATACTCAAGGTTTCATAATGATAGTCCATTACACAGTGATGTCACAGTGGCAATGCCAACTTCTTATATACAGTCTATGGTAATAGCTGTCACACTACCATGTCTTTGACTTTTTTTCCATCAAAATACTTGCCCGTCATTACTACTAACTACTTTATATCCACTGGCTAAAATAAATCAAGTCAGCAAATTTCAAAGCAATCCGCAATCCATCATCCACTCTAGCTAGAAGCTAGACACAACATCTCTATGTCAAACTCGTTAGCAAACTTCTGCTTTATTTCCACATCCAGCAGACACAAAGCAACTTTAGCATTGTTTGCAACTTCAGCATGTCTATGGAGGACTGATGAATGTTGTTTCACCTCAGTTTTGTTTTCCAACTCCGACTCTTTTTAGTTACGAGTCACTACCTTTGTCTGGCGGATGCCTGGTCGTTGGCAGTGTACGGTGCCTTTATTAGTGCTTTTCCACAGAAAAGTGGGTGGATGAAAGCTGCAAAACCAAATGAATGACTCAAACATGACTATAAGGATCCATAGAGTTTAGGAATGATTATACAAAGTGGTGTGCAGATCTAACTGAAGGGCTGGAGTAGATACAGGTCATTCTAGTAGAAGTAGTAAGAACACAGGTTGATGTCAGACCATGGAGTGGACAGCCTTGCCTTCTTAATGTTTTTGAGAGGTAGGTTTGGTACACAGTTCTATACAGTGAATAGTCCTCTTGGTTTAGGGTTGTAATCCGTATTATGGCAAGAACCACTCAACTAAGTAAAGACAAATGATAGTTCATTACGCTAGGACATGAAGGTCAGTCAATCCGGAAACTATTAAGAACTTTGAATATATCCTCAAGTGCAGCTATCAAATGCTATGAGGAAACTGGCTCTTGTGAGGATCTCTCCAGGAAAGGAAGACCAGGAGTTACCTCTGCTGCAGAGGATAGGTTCATTAGAGTTACCAGCCTCATAAAAAGCACCTTATATTAGAGCCCACATAAATACGTCACAGAGCTCAAGTAGCAGACACATAAACATTAGATGTTCAGAGTAGGCTGTGTGAATCAGGCCTTCATGGTCAAATTGCTTCTTCAAATGGAAGAAGGAGAAGAGAATTGCTTGGGTCAAGAAACACAAGGAATGGACATGAGACCAGGTGGTTGGTCTTATAAGTCCAAAGCTGAGATTTTTGGTTCCACCAGCCATGTCTTTGTGAGACAATGTAGATGATAGAAAGTGTAGAAAATGCTAAAAAGAAAAACCATTGAATGAGAGGAGTCCAAAGTTCTTTTGACTGGTACTTTGTGGGATGGCGCTTATTATCGGCATTCCGCTCAAAATGCAATTGAAACGTAATAATAATAATAACAATTTCTTAATAATGAAGATGTAGTAACGTTAAATGGATTTCACAGCATAGAGACTTTTACTGTCTCAATCTGTTGGTGCTACTGATTACATAGTAGAAAAGACATCTTGCTGTCTGGTGATTAACTTTCATTGAAATATTTTAGAGTGTAATCTTTATTTTTTTTTGCATTTGAAGACAAAAAATGTCAACAATTAACTAACTGTTTACTTCTATCTGCAGAAACTCACCAACGATTGGGCTGAAGTTTGTCCTGAAATGCAAAGGCTTCATTATTTGAAAACCATGACTGTCCTCAGCAAATTCCATGGCAAGCGTTGCTCTGGCCCTATGTGTTGAGCCGACAGAGCAGCTGTCACACTGGTCATACATTGTTCCTTTTGGGCCCAAAAAGAAAAGCAGGTCCAATAAGAGATATCCACTTTTCAAACCGATAATCCTAATGGAGCTCTATGGTCACTATGTACCACCATCCGGACAAAACTAGAAGTTTCCAGTAAGGCCCGTGAGGATTCCTTCCTTCTTTCTTTTAAATCATTTCTTTTTGTTTACACGGAAGTCATCTCTCTGTAAATTTCAACTTTGCGTCAGAATGGATGAAAAGCAACCAGGTCATTTAAATTCTCTTCTCATTATAGTCTGGGGGACACAGATAGAGAGGTCCAATTTACATTTAGATTGTTTCAGCAGAAGTAAATTAATCAACGCTGCAACCCGGCCAACTCACTTGAACAGAATACCTAGAAGAGCAACACATGCATATAGTATAGCTGTACATGAGTATTTTAATGATAGTCATGGCTCAGGGTAAACCATTTGTATTTTTCCTACTGTTTTATTGATAGATAGCAAGCTAGCTCAAACTGCCAGTCAAACAAGGAGTACTCACCTCTTCCTGATTGTCTCTTTAGCAGAGGGCGGTGGCAAAAGGCTGAGGTGAGTCCAAGCACCTCCTTAAGAGCTCCAGGAGCAAACCATTATGATGAAGAGGGTTGGGGGGGGGGGGACAAACAAGGCTAGTATATGTGATTATTTGAGTGTATGTTATTGGTTTATGATAGGGATGTGTATTTATGTATTTATTGTTCATTCTTAATCTGTTTTTTACATTGTGTAAATATTTAACGTGGCATCTGGCTGTAGTCCCACCTAAGTGGATTTGCCTGCCTAATTACCCGCAGCCAGGAGGTTAGTGTTGGTGTTTCTCATGGTGTCTTATGGTGTCTGGATGGAAAACAATAGAGGCTATGTTGGTTTGTTGCATTTTACCATACACTCCCAATGCTGCCCTCTGCTCTGCTGCTTCACAATCTTTAGAAAGTAGTTCACCTCCTCAGTCCCCGCTGTAATGATTATCCAAATTGTATTAATAATCTGTAAGTGAATACCTCAGCTGTAAAAGCTGAGCCCCTTCTAAGCACATTGGACAATGCTCCCCTCCTTACAAATACCAATTAAACCCCAGGGTGGGCAAACCACAAAAGTCAAACGAGCAATTTTTTTTGTACCAAATTACTCTACCAAGTGCCCAAGACATAGAACTGCAGATCAGATGACAGGAAAGGAATGGATGTCTTGGGAGAATTGAGGTTGGTTCCTAAATTTAATGAAAAAGATCCTGAAACCTTTTTTGTGCTGTTTGAGCGCTTAGCTGATGCACATGGGTGGTCTGACTCCACTTGTACAATAATGTTGCAGTGCGTGCTAACTGGAAGAGCCCAGGAGGCTTATTCCTCTTTGACTAAAAGTGATTTAACATATGAGGTAGTGAAATCGGCTGTTCTCCAAGCTATGAGCTTTGTCCCTGAAGCTTATCGACAGCGGTTTAGGAGTTGGAGAAGAGGCAACAGGTCTCACTTGGAGTTTGCTCGCAATATATCAACTCAGTTTGATCGCTGGTGTGCGGCAGCTGAGGTCGACAATTTTGATGCTCTGCGTGAAATTTTGGAGCAATTTAAGAATTCTGTGCCAGAGCGCATAGCAACTCATGGTGAGGATAGTTGGTCTCCAGGTGTCCATGGTGGCAGGGGACACAGGGATAACTCCTTTCCTGTGAATTCATCACCTGGTCGTCCAACGGGACATGAGCAAACGAGGGCACTGGAGGAGGGACTGCTTTGCTTTAAAAGTAACATAATTTTATATGTTTATCCAGTTTTAAGGCATATTTTTGATACACGTTTAGACCATGATTGTTTATATATCGGCTCTTCACAATGTAAAAGGTATTGGTCATTGGGTGCACGGATGTTAAGCATTTCAATCAACATAGCCTGCTGCAAAAAGTGGACGTGGAAGTTTCGCTGACTTGATGTCCTCTCTGTGTCACCCTTGCTAAATCCAGATCACCGCTGTGGGCTCCAGGCTGGAGCCCCTGAGCCATAACATTCCCAGACAGCAGCAACCGCTACCCTCCAAAACTGGTCGCTAATCTCTGTTTAACTTTAAGCAATTTTAGCCCTCGTACTGACCTCCTTTTTTTTCCCTTTTCCCCAGCCACTCCAGTCATAATCCATGGCTCCACTCACCTCTCCATCCGGCTGTGTCAGCTGTGCACATCTTGCGGATAAGATCACGGAGCTGGAATGTGGAGATGAAGAATCTCCACATTCAACAGAATCCAGGAGGCGGAAAAGTTAATGCATACTATCTTCTTCGGACCACATATGGGTCGTTTTAGCTACACTCTCAGCCTCTATACATGGCTGCAGTCCACCTGTAATGGGAGAAACGTGGCGTTTATTGACAGTTTTAACCTCTTCTGGAAACATCCGGCCTTTTTCTGTCGGGATGGCATCCATGCAAATGGCCTTGGCTCTCGCATTCTAACTGACAACTTATTTTACTCCATCTGGCACTCTCCCTCAGGCTGACTTACCTCCACCGCTACTCCCCATCCACACCTGGTCACCTCCTGTCATCACCAGCAAAACTCTCTGCCCCATAAACCACCGTAGCTCCCCCTTGTGGTCAGGAGTGCTAACTACAATGTCAGCCATTCCCCTGTTGATTAGTATCAGAAGGAAAGTTTACCCAAAGCGCACAGCTACTGTCTCCAATCTGATACCCGTTACGCGCCACAGTGCCCCACAGTGCCTCTGACAATGATTTTAGTACTTTAAAGTTTGCTGCTCATCCATGATTTTATTATAAAGGAAAGCCTTGATTTTATGTTTTCAACTGAAACTTGTCTAAATGAAAATAACAGTGCAGCAGTCCTTAATGAATGAGAGTATTTTAGAGAGGAGGAGGAGTATCCACTTTATTAAAAGGGCAAGAGAATTCAAATTTCTGAAACTTAAAGGATAACGTTGTTTTTGCCATATTTTTACATATGGGGTTTGAAATGACTAGAGGGTACAAAACACTTGGAATTGTTCCAGTAGATATCACTCTGTCACTCTGTTCAAAGCCACTAGACTCCATTAACGAAAACTGGTCATTTTGCCTCTCAGAATGTAGGAGTTACTGGTCTACTGCCGCCTCAATCAGTAGGTTTGTGTTATTCCTTAAGCGGCTTCTGCCTAAGGAAGTTTTCTCAAAACAGCACACTTTACACAGTTGGCTTTCCTGAATTGCAAAGTGTTTGAGATATTATACTAATAAGGTTAAAGTTGATGAACACAAGTCAGCTTAGTACATAAATAGTAGAAATGCATAGACTCTGTCATTTGAATTTGAACCAAATTGACAAACACACTTCAGCAACTTTTCACATTTTACAGAAGCTTGTTCTAGCCGTGTCTATCTATTCGGAGCTTTATGTCAACCAAGCCTCTGTTAAAATAGCATTAACTTAGCTACCAAGCTAATGTCTATCTGTACAAAATGATGGCAGCATGCTCTCCGATCGGTGTCCATTTGACAAAACAATGGCAGGCAAATGATTGCAAATAAATTATAAAAAAAAGCAAAGGGGAACAAAACCCACTCAACTTTTGTTTTTTTTTCTCCTCTCACTGCTCAAGTGGTTCATCCCAGCTCTGTGAGCGCGCCTGATCATCACTGAATGGGAAAAGCACCTCACCCAACAAACCCTCCACAAAGAACAGGAAGGATGTGACCTTTCCTATAATTCATCAAGCTGTGCAGCTGTTAGCAGGCTGATCATTTCACTACTACATGCGTAACATCAACAATGTGGGATGAGATTGTTTTGTACAACCAAACATGCAGGGGGCCACAAAGACGACCTAGCAGAGCAAAGAGAGAGAGGGACTGTACCTGTAAGAGGCTGGGTGTTTTTTTTTATGAAAGTAATCTGTTTAATGATAAAGAAAAAACTTTCAAATATATTCCAGTATATGTTTTTGTTTGAATAAAAACATAGTGCAGGTATTGTATGTGCATAGACTCTAAAATAAACAGTTTCTGCTCTGATCCTTTGTGGCCAAAGAGGGCTTTTTTTTTAAGTGATGTGGAATCCATACAAAAGATATATCTAACTTCAAATACTACTTCTTAATGGCATCTTTAACTTTGAACACAGTTTCTCTCCCGTGAACTACAGATTTCCAAGATCATCAAGTCTTCCGACTGACTGCCAGCGTCAAGGCAGATTTCTAATATGTACTCTTACATGCCGTAACATGTCTTACGTCAAAGTTGAATTTCAGAGCAATTTAACAATTCAATGGCCTTGTCATTAATCAGAAATGAGCTTGGAGAGCATAAAACATAATAAAAATGAAAAAAATTCAAAGCAAATGGCATCTAATTAGCAAAGACTGAGACAAACAGGGCTGCAAAATCCCATGTATTTCTTGTTGCCACTCTATGCTGCCAAAGCTTGCTGCTTATCAGTGTGAACCGTGGGTTTTCTAAAGACAATGGGCCTCTTGCATAAACATTTTCATATTCTTATCCTAAAAATCAGCGTTCCAAGGCAGATGTCACCAACTGGAGTAAATAACTAGTTCCAGCCTGATGAATGCCACCTGTCCATGAAGTGGAGCATGTTTTTGAGATCTGACCATTAATAAAATTGACACCCCCTTATATTAGTAGTCTGCTTGCTTCAATTTCCAACTCTGCTAAATCAGTCGCGTGTGCCGTGTAAGAACAAATTTGTGTGTAATGGGGCGGCTTTCCTGCAGCTAGAAGGCAACAGAGTTAATGCTACCACTGCCAGTCAGTGTGGAATTTTAAACATCAGATCTCTGTCATTCAAAGCTGTATTAGTAAATGATCTGATATCAGAACATCTTATTGATTTATTGAGTCTTACTGAAACCTAGCTGCGCAATGAAGCCACTCCACCCAGTCATATCAGTACCCATATTCTTGAAATGGAGGTAGAGTTGCTTCCATTTTTAACACTAGCTTAACCCTAGACCTAAACTTAATTATAACTCGTCTTTCACACTCAACCTGGAAAACGCTTCAGTTCTGTTTTTTATAGTGTATTGCCCTCCTGGCCCGTATTTTGAATTCCTATTTTGAGTTTCTATTAAATTTAGTCCTCAGTACAGATAAAGTAATTATAGGAGGTGACTAATATTTCTGTGGACAAAGGTCACAGTCTTAGCACTGCATTCATCTCATTATTAGACTCAATTGGCTTCTCTCAAGGTGTAAATGAACCCACTCACTGTTTTAACCACACCCTTGATCTTGTACTAGCTTATGGTATTGAAATTAAACATTTAAACAGTTTATCCACAAAACTCTATTTTATCAAACCATTGGACAAAAATGTCCTCACTAGATCCCTGTCTGATGGTGTTGCCAAATTTAAGGAAGTGATCAGCATTTAAGTTTCAATACAACAGAGGATTCCTATGCTAATATTAGCCCGTCCCAAATTAATTATCTGGTCGATAGTGACTGTCAGTGATCGACTCCATTGCCCCTCTAAAAGAGAAAAGAATAAAACAAAAGACATAAGCGCCATAAAACTTGAGAGGATATGGCACTTCACCAAACTGGTCTGGCAACGCCCTCTCTATTGCCAGAGTCGCCGATCACTTCTCATTAATAAGATAAAAATAAATAATTAAATAAATGCAAACAAATAAATAAATGAATAAATAAAAAGTAAAGATAGTAGTAAAGTAGTCTATCTAAATGTGCTTGGCCAAAGAACACTAGGAAGTGTGTATGAGTGTGTGTGTGTGTGTGTGTGTGTACACGTGTGAGTATGCAAATTAAGAGAAGATAGAGGCCTCGGGCCAATCAGCTGTGTAATTTTTTAAATACCTAGTCTAGTCTGTTTGATTTGGGTTTTAGAGTGCACTGTAGCATGGAGACAGCACTGGACTCAACCCTCAGGGGTCCAGGCGAGAAGAGGAAGGTGCAGGGCTGGAGGTGGAGCTCCAGCAGAGCGGAGGCAGGAAGAGCCAGGGAAAAGAGAGAAAGGTCAGTGGAGGGGAATCTACTTATATTTACCTGAAGTCGTGGGGTTCGTGTGCCACACATGACAGTATTTAGCACATAGGTGTGAAAACCTACAGACTCTGGGAAACTGAGTTGAGAGAGGGAGCTCTTTGTTCAAAGGTCAAGAAACATGTGGGCCCAACATTAGAAACCATGGAAGCAGCTGTTGGGCCTGATATGCATTTGGACTGTTTATAATTAATCTTCCTGAATTGGCTTCAATGATTTCCTCATCCAAACTGTCAACTTGTCTCTTAGACCTCATCCCTACCAGGCTGCTCAAGGAAGTCCTACCCTTAATTAATATGTTTACTGGGTATGATCAAATGAACCCGAGGTTAGCAGTTAGCCATGCTGACAAGAAGCATAACTTTATTTTTCAATCAATCAGTCCTAATTTATATAGCGTCAATTCACAACGGTGTTATCTCAAGACGCTTTCCATAAAGAGCAGGTCTAGACCAAACTCTTTAATTAAGAGAGAGACCCAACGATTCGCTCTAAAACCTGACTGAAAATCCTCAAATAGACTATTGGAATTTAGAAAATGACCCATCTGATTGGCTACTACTTTCTTGAGGATCTTGGAGAGAAAGGGATGGTGGATATAAGTCTATAGTTGGCTAATACACCTGAATCAAGAGTAGGCTTTTTCAGAAACTTTATAGTTTAGGGCTGGCTCAGGACTTGGACCAGTCCCTGGTTATGCTGCCATAGGGTTAGACTGCCAAGGGACTTCCTGTAACGACTGGGAAACCACAAGCGGGGGGGGGCTCCAAAGCACGACAGGCGACAAGACAGCAGGCAGTTAAAGTATCTTTATTTGCAGTTCGGTACACGAGTAGGCAGTCAGAGTAAAGGCAGACAAATCCAGGCAAGGCAGAGACAGAGTCGAAGGCAAAAACAGGAATCAAAAATCAGCAACATAACACACAAGGAAACTGCTGGAACGCTTGTCAGAGACAAGATGAACTGGCACAGAGGACAGGGGAGACACAGACTAAATACACTGGGGCAAGCAGGTAACGAGACACAGGTGGAAGGGGTGCAGACACAATCAGTGGTGGCGGGAAAACACACAATGGGAGGAAGTGAAACGAGGGGGAAAGGGTAAAAAACCAAAATAAAACAGGAAATAATGAAACATGAAGGACAAACAGCTAAAACCAAGAACGGGCCATGACACTTCCCATGATGCACTTGGCTCCTCTCTCTTCTTCTTCCTCTTATATTGGGTCGTTCGACCTGTTGGTGTTGTGCATTCATCAGTATGTCAAGGTGTGGTATCACAGTGATAAGGAAAGGCTGAATGATGACACTGATTCGGCGAGGACTTCACCTACAGATAAACATTCAGGTTTGTCCAGATTACATTTGTAAAATCCCAGGGGGAGACAAGAGATTTGAAAACAAGTGTACCAATCTACAATTGAAAAGAAAATCTAATGTTATGTCACCTACTTTAAGACTGCATGTGTCAGTGTGTGTCTTAACTTTCATCTGAAGTTTGATCTAATTTATTCAACAGGGATAAGACAGATCCAAATGCTTCACAGAAATATGGAGTAAATCAGGACTTTAAAAATCCGTTGGCACACCCTAAACTTAAATTATGCATGAATACCAATGAATATTTTAGTTACAGACTCATCATCTTTCACCCTGCCTTTTATGATCTGAAGACCCCTCTGGCATACAGTTGGCAAGCGGAAGTCCTCTGTCTGCTGGACAAATGTAATTTTTGCAAATTCAGTCTGTTACAGGGTGCCATGGCTGGTTTGACATTGATATGCAATAGACAGAATGTGCTCTGTGTCTTCAAGTAATGCTCAAAGCAGTTAAAGAAAAGGTTACAGAGTAGTTAACTTTCATGTAGGGAAGAAAAGTACTGCACTGCTTTTACCCAGTGTTTAGGAACTGTTTTGGATGTGTGATGGCAAGGATTTGCTCAGTTTTGCCTCATATCCAAGGTCAGCTTGTGCACAGATGAATTAACCACTACAAATACATAAAGGCGCAATAACTGTTGCTCTGGTCTGTTTGTTATGCAATGCATGGATTTTGTACCTACAAAGCAAATCAAGCGCCATTTTATGGCACATCACAAGTCAACATTCTTAAATAAAGCAGACAAAATGAAGTCCATCAAATGTTCAAGTTTTGGAAACCACCGATTAAAATCTCACCGCCACGTATTGGTTGTTGCATTAGCATTGCTGACAGTCTAAAGCTCTACAATATTCTATTCCTAAAATGAGCCTACTCTGTTATTACTTGGCCCATTGGTGTGTGTGTATGACTAAGCTTGCAACTTAAACACTTGGATAGTGAAAAATTGTGTTCAATACAAAGTCTTACATATTGAAGTGTGACAAAACACCACATCTAAAGATGTGGTGTTGTCAGAGCACCTATATGCTCATCCACCACCCCAAATATTTGTCTAACTTGAAGAGCAATTGGCATTGGACATAATTTGTGGGCTTCAGAATAATTGGATATGAACAGAATTCCCAGAGGTATTGGGTTGGTAAAACTGCAGTGCCACAATACAGTGAGTCAAAAGCATTGCTGACAAGTGGATGCAGGAGGTGCCAGGCCATAATTCCGAAACCCCAATAGTACCATGATAGCATTAAATAGGTTTTGGCCTAAGGCCTGGACAGTGCGTGTGCATCACAGAACCCATTGCTTTCTTTTCTCTTCTTTTTGTGGCGCCCATGTTACCACGTTTGAGTGGCTTGTTTGACTGCAGCACATCGGCCCATTTCTCCCACGACACCAACATTTAAGTGCAACAGCAGACTGTCTTTGTGAACACCGCACATGTTAGGTTGGGTATGTCCCCAACCTAGGCCTAACCCCACAGACATTTAACCACCAACAACAACAATACAGCAACTTTGCAGCCCTCATCTAACAACTCAGGTGCACACAAACTGAGGTAGAGCTTAAATGACTTTATTCTGGCACTATCTGCAATGGTAAAATCCCTTGAAATGTTGGTTTGTGTAAGGCAAGAAAGATAGCCTATTGACGACAACCCCCCCACCAATTCAGCACCATGAACAGAGCCGACAGTCACTTAACTGAAGAATCGCAGTGGGCCTTTGGATCAATGAGCGTTTGTTTTGGGTTAACAGACTTTTTTTTTTTGCATTATTGTGGTTTTGGAATGATAGGCCATCGGAACAATGGGCAGGCGCCATGCAGGGTTCCAATCTTTATTTATAGCGTCTGATTTGTTGTACATCCATAATTGTAAGCCTAGCAAGCTGCAGCTAGTGATATGTTTTGTTAGCTGCACTAATGAAGCCACTGTGTTTTGCATGTATAGAAAGGAAAAACAAATTGAAGCTGATATTGATTAGCAGCATGGTAATTTTACACTTTAGCCTTTGGTATGGCATTTTATCCTTTTTATTGAAAATGAGTAATTCAAAACTTTTGGTAATAACTGTAATCTTGTGTTTTGGATCATTGAGTGCCTGAGCCCTTTTTAAATGCTTAACAAGCCCCTCTAAATTTGTTTTATCAGCCCGATACTTAATGACTTTCCCTAAAATTTATGAGAATTTCTTATAAACATGATTTTGATCTGATGACATGTTTCAGATATCTACTACAGAAAGTGATACACTACTTGTCTCATGTTTCTGTAAAACATGATTGAATACAATGGATTATTGAGCAGCACTACCCCACCCATAAGAGGTCTAACAGAGAATATGACACTCTCTTGAGTTTAACTGTCATCAAACTTAACGTAACGTCACATACATCAAATGTCCAAGCCCATTTTTGTGGCAAATGGAAGGGTTATCATTTAAGTCCTATATATTGTGTTTTAATAAGGTCAGACAAGGAGGGGAAAAGGTATTTAAAAGAAATGTTGACTCATTATTATTTATTTTTATTATTATATCATTATTTATTACACATAATTGGGGGACCCCAAACAATACATGAGTTTCCATGTACCATTTTATATCCCCCCCAATTTGTGTATACATGGAATTCAGTATCTGAAAAAAGGCTGAAATACCGCAATAAAGTTTTAAAGCTTGGCTGAGGTGGAAAGGTTTGTGTATCGATTTAAAACAAAATGGTGGAGAGCAAAATGATCGTTATTATGAAGAGTTACCTATGCATGCTGTCTGTGTTTCCTGCTTCTAAAGGATTCTGGGAAAGTCTATGAGCAATGGTCTACCTTGATATTCCAATACACGATTCGCACCAAAGCCCCATTATCTGATTGCCGTAGCAAAATGTGATGGAACAGAGTGTGTTTGGCTTGCAAAATAATGTTTGGAACAAACTGGGAGTGTGTTCGACCAGCTAGGAACAAAGTGATAATGCTCCCCTGTTGTGCAGGGTGAACACAGATAGGTGGAACATCTCAGGCATCATTCATCACACCTAACACCACAAATGCAGGGAGAATATGTAAGCAGGCTCTAAAGTTTCTTCTTCTCAGCCTAACTGGAAATTTGGCTGCAGAAGGGCTTTTAATACCCAGACTCCGTGAAAGGCAGGGAAAGTGGAGACGAGCAAGTCATGCTCTCAGAAGTGTGAAAATGAAAAATCAATCAGTTCTTCCAAACAGTGTGCAGCAACACAAAACAATTTCTATTGTATTAAATGTCTCTATACAGACAGAGAGAAAATTCAGTGTGCAAACATGAGATCATCTAAAGTATATGTGTGCATTTTGGATTTTCATGTATAACGAGGATTTATTAAGTCAAATGGGATGATTTGTTTATGTCCCAGGGGTATGTTTGTTTAATAGGATCCACATCATTCATCACAAACTTTTTTTTTTTTTTGATACTGTCATATGGCTGAGTGGACAACTCATTTATTTCTAAATAGTGTTTCATGCTTTTAGGTTGTTGAAAGTCTTCTTTAGAAATAGACGTTGATTTGTACTACAGATTTGTTTAAACCCGAATGAGCAGAGAGAGACAAAGGTCCCGCTGAGCAACAGTTGAATAATTCTATAAGAAGTCACCAATCACTAGTAAAATGAACCGTGAGCTAAACACCAAAATTGCTCCAGATTAAAACAGGAATAGTGTCCTATTTCAGTGTTCAGTGCACAGCAATGCCTATAACAAGCTTGAATTAACAGGCTTGTTGCTTTAGCAAAGCTATTCTTAAAGCTTCAGAATAGAAATAGAAGGTTAGTCGAGGGTTAGCAGTGTTGGAATATCAGCTGAAGACACTGTGAACAGACCTGTTCAATGTAAGCACTCAGTCGACTGCAGAGGCCCAAAGGGAAAACAAGTTCCCAAAAGATTTAGGGCTCAAATGCACCATTCTGATCAAACAATAATCTTGTGATACTGATGCTTTTCTGTACTGGAAAACAAATTTAAAATTGAAAGTGCTTTGGAAAACAAAACAAAAAAAGTAAAACAGTATCCTCATCTGTCGTGCACCACTGTGAGAACATCCACTAATTAGACGTTTTAATCTTTTTAATCTTTTGGGGCGTAAACTGTTTTGAATTGAAAATAATTTATTTGATGTCTCAAGTATACTAACAAACCTTAAAGATCGGTGAAAGGCCAATCAGATGTCTTAAATGGATAATGCACAATGTGTGGCAGGACACGGCTAAAATGTCTGTAGTTTGGAAATATTTTAGATTGGGATAAGAAGGCAGTCCAATTCTTGGTATGTTTGCAATGAACACTGGAGGATACTTTTAAAAAGAGAGTGAATTTTTCCTCCAGGCAGCACAGGGCCAAAGACATTACAGAGGGTCATTGCTTTGGATGGGAATAAAATACAATGATGTTCTAAGTGGAACTGATACGAATTCACACGTTAACATGGTTATTTTGTTAAGACACATGTAAACCAGCGCTGCACCAAGTGGAATTATGATAAGAAAATTAAAGGTGTCTTTGAATTTTGTTAAAAGAGCAGTTTAGATTCAGGGATGTTTTTTTGTAACGCATTCAATTACCAATTACCATTAATAACTTCAGTGTACCCTGTGTACATTATACAACGGTACAGTCTAGAAAAGATACTCAATATTAAATTACAGTCGTCCCTCGCTAGAACGTGGTTCACCTTTCGCTGTTACGCAGATTTTTTTAGTGCAATTTTGCATGCTTTTTTTTTACAGTTGTGTTCTGCGTCCTGATTGGCTAAGGGACTGTAGACCAATGTCAATCAATCTCCTCCGTGCCGTGTCTCTGTACAGTACAGAATGCGTTCGGCTTGCCACATTTGCATAAATGTTCAATCGCTAGCAGTGTGACTTTTAAGTGCTGCCTGTTTGCGAGACAAACAAACAAGAGATAAATGTGAGAAAATGTTAATGCCTGTCTGAGAAAAGTGTCTAAACTGTATGGTGAGGGGTTTTACAGCCTTAAAATATATAGAATAATTGTAAAAAATAAAGCTGACTACTTTGCGGATTTCGCCTATTGCGGATTATTTTTAGAACGTAACCCCCGCAGTAAACGAAGGACCACTGTATTGGGATTGGAAAACTTGATGGACATAATCCAAAACAAGCATTTTGGTTAAGATTAGGGAAAGACTGTGTTATAACGTACATGTTAAGTAAGTAAACATGTCACCTTCGATTTTTCGATATTAAACTAAAACCATGATCTTTCTGTATCCCATTTGCTGTGACTGCTTAAACGTCATTTACTTTCAATATTAACATTTTACTATTTTGCGGCAACGTTTCCTCATTATGGTAATAATAAACACACACATTACACTGCCGTCTTCTCTGGCTTTGTAACAAAGTACACTTCACTGAGGCGTCACACTTATATCATCCACCTGAACTGTCACACCAAAGCCAGAAGTTGGTTAGCTTTGCTTAGCACAAAGACTGGAAACCTTTAAAGCCCACTAACACATTCTATCCGGTTTAATCCACACAAATACCCAAATTGGAAACCCCCACTCCCACCTGTGTGTATGCTGGCCTCAGAGAGCATTCAGCCTAAGCACACACACAAACTAGCTAACAAAAAGTGAGCTGCAGACAGACTGACCACTGTGTTTGTACATACACAGCTACTGCTTTTATGTTCCATTTACATTCTGTAAGCATGTCTGAGACATTATTCTTATAGTATATGCTTTTCCACTGCTGAAAAACATTGACCGTCAGAGTCAAGTGTTGTCAAGTCAAATGTTGCTCACAGTCAGCCTCCAGGATGACTCAACTGTGGTTCAAACGGAGTGTGACTAAAATTGAAACCAAATTCAGGAAAGTTCAAAACCAGATTTATAGATAGAAACACAGCCCCTCATCCTACACCCTTCTTGTGTCCAGTTTTTTTTACAACTCTTCCTGCACTTAATTGGAAACCTGTAGTGTCTACCTGATGGGAGCCGTTCATACTGTGAATGCAGGACAAGGGTGGGGTCGGCAATCATTTTCCTAGCCTGTTTTACAATAGTCAAATCACAATAAAAGCATGTGGAGGGAGAGATGCTCTCTCACCTCCGTCACTTTCATTGTTGTGTTGATCACTGTATTTATTTGAGACTATAACTTTGCAGATAAGTCACCAAACCAAGCTGAAATTCCACTATGTAATATACTCTGTGCCACAGTATGACGCAATCATATCATGATCATCTGCGCAAGAAGCAGAGTCACTGTTGGAGCCTAGTGCATGCAGAATTCACAGATTCACAGTCACTATGTACACCCACGTGCTCCAGCATTTGTAATATAAGCATTATGGACAGGTAGTGGAGAATGATTCCCCAGATGTCCCGAATCAAAAATCATTTCTCCCCATCTTTGATGCAGCTTGCGAGACGGTTGTAACAGTTTTACCACCTGATGGGTTAACAGGCATCTGTCTGACTTTGCTGAGAAGGATGTGTGGCTGCAGTGTATTAAGTTAGAGCTGAAGTCTGCAAACAGCAGTCTGGCATTAACATGCTAAAGCTAAAGCTGATAAGGTATTTATTCATTGTAGATATTAGAAGTGGTTGGTATCTAGGTAGAAGTGTTAATTGGATTTGATTTATTGATTTATGTAGTTGGCTTTTGGTGTTTTATGAGAAAAGACACTGGACAAATGACAGCGGCTGAGCAGTAGATGGACGGATTCAATCCACATCTTGTCCTCATTTCATACACATATGATAGGATCTCATCACACGCCATTTAATGCAAAAGACAAAAGAAACACACTACCTGGTGGATGAACAGTCTTACTGATTTTATCCATTGTTCACTGTCTTTATCTTTACAGTCTTCAAACTGAGTTTCCCATCTGAACTGTACTGACAACTTAAACACAACTTCTTCCACTTTCTTGGGACTATGGGGCTTTTGCTTGTCGTTCCTGAGAACTGGTTAACACATTGCACCTATGTTCAGTGTTATTGGGATATAAATGCTGGCTAAATATCCTGAGTAAACTAAGCAAGGTGTAAGCATATTTCTTTCCCCTACAGTACTCCTCTTTACAAAGACGCTGGATTAAATCACACCATCAGATGCCAAAGATTTGCATGAATGAATGCAACGAAGTAAACTTGGACCAAAACAAGAGACCTTTGATAGGATCAGACTGTTATGTATCAGAGGAGACCAGAGACCAGATGCGGAAGTGGAAATAGTGGAAGATGCAATGAAGAAGTCAACAAATAACAATGCAGCAGAACTCAGGCCCATTTTCCATGCAGACAGGTGCAGACCGAGCATATGCTCCAACAGATGGATCTCCCAAGGTGACTTTGCCTCTGGGATATTTCTGGGATATGTCTTGCCTCGGGTTTTCTTAGCATTTCTGATTACCTGTTGAATAGCTTAGGTTTTTTTTTTTTTTTTTTTGCGTGTGCCGAGTGATAAAGCAAGTTCCAAATCAAGGGCTGCCTCTCACCTTCCACAGAGACAGAGACGGCTCGCCCTCAGCATTTTCTACAAAATACCAGACATTCTGCAAGCGGTAAATTAAACAGAAGCCATTTAAAATTCATGACATTGGGGATGGGAGAAGTGAACAAATGCAGCCATTAAAGACATTTGTCGCAGTGTTCGCTGCTCCACAGGGGGTGAAGGAGGAAAATAGAAGAAATGTGTGGCTGTTTAACAAGATGATGCCAACTGCTTTATGTAAGGCTGGGATAGCTGTTAAAGAATGATAGATAAGTGATTTCTGCAGGACGTGGCTGCTCTCTCTCGCTCTCTCTCTCTCTCACACACACACACACACACACACACACACACAGAGACTTCCCTCTGTCTGACAGGAAATCTTTCACCTCACTCACCGTGTGGTTTCTGAGTGCTGGTGATGGGAACAGGCCGTGTTAAAGCTTACAGACAGCCACTGTATGTCTCTGCCTGGGCGGGTGTGATGAGGTGCACTTTTCCCTGAGCTGGTGTTTTCCCTTCAAGCCAAATGTTTTTCTCAGGCCTGTCACTTAGATCAAAGTGGGCCACGGCCTTCAGTCAGCCTCATGCAGCCTCACCGCCGGCTGACAGCACCCAATCTGACTGCTTGCCTCTAGCATGGAGCCCAGGACTGAGTGCAATGTAGAAAGAAATATAATAAATATATATGTATGATATGGGCATAAATGCATATCATTAAAAAAAAAAAAAATGAAAGCATGCAGACAGGAATAGTTGCAAGTCTCTAAATGAGTTGACAAATACAAATGTAGAAAATCTACGAGAAGATTCAACTGCAGCCCACACATTTCAAAAAGCCAGGCAGAGGGAGGAGAGTAAGGTCTGCCTTTTAAATGTATACATCAAATGTAGAAATAAAAAAAAAAACAACATTTCTCCAGTACTTTTTAAACTCCTTCCTGTTCGGGGTAGGAACTGTACTGTTACTTCAAACAAAATCACCATCTACAACAACTCAGTCTCAACTAATGTCAGCTAATGCTAATGCTTACTAATGCTTGTTACAGACGTCTGAAGATAAGACGATATGAAGATTTCAAAAAAAAAGGGAAAAAGACAAAGCAAAAGATTGAACATTTACTCTTTTTGTGACTTTCTTTAACTTACAGAAGTTACAATGATGTTTCCCTCTCATTCTATATGACAAGGAGTTCAATGAACCACAGAAGTAGGAGCCTATTTGCTTTTATACTTCAGTGGCATGAAAGGAAGTGGCACGTCTCTTTTAGAGGGGACTCTACTTGGCTGGCAGACCGGGGGGTCCACAGATGTGAGGTCTGCAGCTGGACTTGCTTGAATTTTTTTGAGCAGCTGTTTGAGCACCTGAGCGAACAGATGGTGTTTAGAAATGGAATCTTGGTCAGACTGTATTATTTTTTGGGAATGCCAAATATTGTGATGAACTGAGTCAATCTTTGACTCACTTCCTTCGCCATAATAGTGAAATCAGAATCAGAATCAGAATTCCTTTACTAATCCCCAGGGGGAAATTGCTTTTTGTTACACACAGCTCCAAAAGAATAAGAATAAACTTCAAACACAAAAGTAATAATAATGATAATAATAATAATGATACAAATAATACCACTACTACTAATAATAATATGTGACATGTACACTCAGAGTGAGGAGCTGTATTATATAATACTAATAATAATATAAAATATATATTATAAAATACAATATATATTTATTATATATAGATATTATTATAAAATATTATAAAATTATAATATAAATGAGCTGTCTAATAGCCTGAGACAAACGCTCCTCAGTAAAGGAAGAACCCGCCTTCTGTTTTGCAACAAACTCAGCCTGAGAAAATGCCAGACTGGCAATGAAACTGGCAATTCTTAACACTGACTCAGCTACGTCCTGTACAGGGTGGCTGGCAATGCACGCAACAACACCAGCTGGGAAATCATCGTCTGAGCCTGGCAGCCTCGCCGGGGGTGCTACGACAGCGGAGGAAGTTGACCTCTTCACTACTGCTCACCAGATAAGCCATTCTTCAAAACCATGTGCACACCGACACCGACACAACAGGCAACTGGGGGGCGGACACCGTCTGACACCTCCAACCTGATCTCATAGACATATGCGATATGACCACGGCTTCTTAACACCGTGCTCCATGGTGGTAACACACCGTGCTCCATGGTTGTAACACACCGTGCTCCACGGTGGTAACACACCGTGCTCCGTGGTGGTAACACACCGTGCTCCATGGTTGTAACACACCGTGCTCCATGGTTGTAACACACCGTGCTCCATGGTGGTAACACACCGTGCTCCACGGTGGTAACACGTCATGTGTTAAAATTACACCGCCACAGGAACAATGTCAGTGGATATCAACAAGGAGTTTGTCAAATAGTCATGAAACTTAATATATTGATTCCTGTCCGTGGACTTTTTTTTTTTGTGTCCCTCGGCACAATTTTCAAACTAATCAGTCGAATTGTCTTTCTGTCTGCATCATATCGTTTTTCTGTTACTAGGACTCCCAGGTCCCCCAGAAGCTTGTTACCTCTTGTTACTTCTCAATTTATTTTTTAGTTATTTGTTTTTTTTAACTAGAACTGCTACATTACTAACCACAAGATTTTATCTGTGTTTTCCTCTCTTTATTTTATTAGTTCACATCAGTCCATGGCGATCCGGAGGTGTCCTTTATGAGTCAACAATACTTGCAGTTAATGCTCTGACCATCCTTTTTAATTTCTTTCTCCTTCGATACTGAAAAATAATGGGCCTTTCTCAATCTGCTTTCTTGTCCGTACTTGCGAAACGTCATCACTCTCAGCCGCTGCTCCAATTCAAAGTCCGCAAAGTCCAATTCAAAGTCCAAGTACGGTCCAGATCCCCGGATGTGTTCTTGCTCCGCCCATTTTATCGAGTAAGCATCTGGTGGTGACTTGTGTGGACGTCTGATAGCCACGTATCCCAGAATGCTTTTCGTACCGACCAGCAGAAACTGAGGACAAATCTTAAGTTTTAATTGTTGAAACGCTACAGTTTTGATGTTACGGGATGTAATTTTAAGACTTTTATGCGAGTATATAGTTTTTAAACTTCAAATCTATGGTGGATTTGTCAAGATAGACCCTACTCGAACATTTTTTAAATGTTAGTGTTGGTTTTTAAAATCAAAACGAAAGAGGCAGAGTTGTGTTTAATGTTGTATTTCGTTGAATTGTGAATTTATATTTTAATGACGATATTCGGAGTATTAAGAGCTGAGATGGTGACGTCATCAAGTCCGCTGCTGTTCCAAATGCAGAGTGACCGTCCTGAGTCTGGACTCTCAAGTCAAACTTGTCGCCTCCTAACTTGCCGTACATGGTATTGAGAAAGGCCTTCTGTTTTTATCAGTTTTTAATGGCAGAAGTGGCGTCATTATCCATGAGCCTCATCAACCGTTGCTATGGAGACAAAGACATCCGCTTTGCATTACGTAACAAAACTTTCATTATCATCATAATACTATTATATCGTTTACATACCGAGTTATATCGTAGATCATCCAAATGCAGTGTTACTACGAACTACTAACTGTACTATCCATCCATCCATCCATTTTCGCGGGGGGAGCTGGAGCCTATCCCAGCTGACTTCGGGCGAGAGGCGGGGTACACCCTGGACTGGTCGCCAGCCAATCGCAGGGCCACATACAGAAACAGAGACAGAGACAGACAGACAACCTTTCACTCTCACACTCACACCTACGGGCAATTTAGAGTTACCAATTAACCTAATGTGCATGTCTTTGGATTGTGGGAGGAAGCCGGAGTACCCGGAGAGAACCCACGCTAGCATGGGGAGAACATGCAAACTCCACACAGAAACACCCTGGGTTCAAACCGGGATTCGAACCCCGGACCTTCTTGCTGTGAGGCAACAGTGCTAACCACAGCACCACCATGCTGCCCCTAACTGTACTAAATGTTTGATATATTCTATATGTAACAGGCCCCTCCCCAGTAATCCCAAACGCCCGCAGATAATTTCTCAACAAGCACAATTTATTTATCTCATAGATTTAAAATACATCGGCTGCGCCTTTAGTGAAGAGTCAGTTCACAATTCATCAATACCTCACAGACACTCCACTTCAACTCCCCCCGGGGAAACATCCAAACAAGCATTCTCAGTAATCCAACCAACATACGTATCACTGCAGAATGCATTACATACACACCTCAACACAACCATCCACATACAGGAGCACAGTTCATATGTTAACCCCCACCACCCTCATGACAGAAACTTGAAAGACAACATTTGTTATTTAGATGAATTGCATATAAAACAGCTGTGTTTGGGTTCATCTTATTTGTGTCTCATTTTAAACAAGGCATCCTCTCTTTTAATTGTATGCCTCGGGGATCTTGGAGGGTAACAAATGAATGAGCTTTCAAAATGACTTCTTCTAACTAACTCTTTTCTGTCTGTTTTAGACTTTAAGACTCACAAATCAAAAATCAAAAAGCAGAACATTTTTGAACACAGCGAGCTCCAGAGGTTCAATTAAAACTATTGCTTTCACTGCCCGGTACTGTATAACAAGCAACCTTGGCTCTCAAGCCACTGACTTTTGTTTTGCTATGTGCTTCAAACTTTGTATGTACATTCCAGACTTACCTTTCCATCTGCTTTGTGTGTCTGAATGGTCACATTTTGCTTATGTAGGCAACTGTCATCTCACAAGTTCTCCACAGAATCTAAAATATGTCAGATGTTGTGTTTCCAGCAGGTATCTGTGGCCATAAAATCAATGATTGCATGTTAAGTAAGCACCGTGAAAGCCTTTACATAAGTACAAATAAGTTTTTGGTCATGTATTGTTGAAGTGGCTATCAGCAGAAAACAAGTAAGATACGGCGTCAGAAACCATTTGATAGATGCACTCAGTATTTTATGACTTTGCGAACACGATGACTTTGCTGCATACACTAATAATGAGGATGCAGGGTAAAACTGTAATAGTAATAACTAGGTTTAAATTAGTGGGTATTAATGATGATAGGTGATTGATCAATTTAAGAATTTTCTTGCTTGCTGCCTTTACCTCCTTTACCTCTCTCTCTCTCTCTGTCTGTCTCTCTCTCCCTCTTTCTCCTGCTTGGCTGCACACGTGGAGAAAACTCTGCTGTCGACCTTGGGCGTGTGCGTACTGTCAACACATACTGTAGTCTGCATTATTCCAGCTAATTGTGTCCTGTCCGCAGTCAGGATTTCATTCTTTTCCCTTTAACTCTGCCATTTAGCACTTAGCCTGCATGGCATTGTGGTATTTTAGCGCAAGGCAGCACAACACTGATTTCCATCTTTCTCTCAACAATAGCGCTGATTGTCTCATAGAGGGGAAGATAGAGAGAGAATAAACATGATAGAGTGAGCGTGCATGCATTCGCTGGGTGATTTGGATTCACTGGAGTGAAGATAATCAGCGTTCATTCCTTCCGTCTCCTTGTCCACACAGCAAGTTAGAGGATGGGAAATTGCGAGGCAACAGGTGGATGCTCTAATTATTTGCCCCACTGTCAAAGATATTAACCATGGCTGAGAAAACAATGCAAGCCCCAGTATCGGAGCAGAATAGAAAGCGGTGATTCAGTCACACGCTCATTTTGCAGTAACAGAAAGCCACGCTCAGCTTCACATCGCACAGCTCGGCAACTTTGTAGGACTGATTAGAGAGAAATGAGTGACAAGCAAGACAGAGCGATGCCTGCTGCACAGATTATTGCCTTTTCTTTTTTTTTTTTATCTTTAAAGATGTATTCTGCTTTCAAGCTTGTAAAACTAAAACTTCCCTTTGTGCTTTTATTTAGTGCTGTTACACTGGAAAAATCACATCAAACATGTCTCAATTACGTGTTGCTGTGAAAGGGGTCACCTGTAGTGGCAAACTTAGAGAGAATTATCATTTGACTCTCTTCAGCTCTAAAGATTCTTTCAAGTGTCTTTTGCTTCATTACTTAGATTTTAAGGCCACAGTTGACTCTCACCGCTCTCAGGAACTTTGTTTCCACCAAGTTTACAGCAGAAGGGCTCTTCAAAGTCATTGTGCAGTACTTTACCTAATCAGCAGACAAACAAAGTTAATGAACAGCTGGTATGCATAATGAACTAAAAGCAAATAACAAGCTCCATATTTCCTTCATATTAGGCTCATTGTTGCTCTTTGTTTGCTTGCGAAGTTGTATGTTAACATTTTTTTTTCTAAAAACCAATTAATATTTAATACTAAAAGAAATAATTATTTTGTCTCTCTTGAAACATTTAGCAGATTTTTGCTCATTGTTTAGTTTATTGGACATTTACACTGAAGATCCAGCTGCTGAAAGGCCAGATTTTTTTCTCAGAAACCAGAGCTGAGAGGAGAGTGGACATTGGACTTCAACTAGAGGAAATGCTAATGTCACTCTATGTCTCTCCACTCTATGGATTCGTACTGTAAGAAGGCAGAAGGTTTGACATTTGTCTTCCATGTATATTTTACCTCGTGAAGCTTGTGACATCTCTGCACTTAAAAAAGGTACCATATAAATAAAGTCACTTCATTACGTACTTACTTATTGGTCATGTAAATGGTTAAATAAAGTTGACAAATGCACGTGGCCAAGTCTTATCTGTAGACAATAACAATATCACTGCTGCTCCCAGGATGTCCGAACATGTTGTACCCGTGTAGCCATGGTGGCCAACATTAACTGTCAGAGGGGCTGCAGATGATACATGATGCATATGATACGAGTTTGTCAACTCTCAGTAGTATCATTTGAGAGGAATTTTGCAATCTTACAAGCTCCAAACTACTTTGTAAAGACAACGCCTGATCTATGTCATGTAACACAAACCATGTTGGATCAAAAAGGTATGTGTTGCATGTCCTCCACATAATGTAGACAAAGAGGGATCGCCACCAGGATTACAACAAACTACTTTGATAGTTTTGTCACAATAGTGGATGCAACTGTTCACCATCTTTTAACGCACATTTTAGAACAGGTGGTACATATTCAAGGGGTTTCCGATAAACAGTTATTGTGGCAGGTTGACTCTTCTGCATACCATTTAACTGCAACATGCTCAGATCTAGGAACCTGAGCTGTATGCCGCAACCCTTTTCTCACTCTCCCTGTGTTTCCCGTCTGTATCTGTACTGTTATTATCATATCGCCACCTTTATCAGTCTGACAAAGTATCTTAAAGGCAAAATATTATCCAGGTTTTTAAAAGACATTTTTAAATGTGAATCACTGAACAATGACTGAAACGTTTTTGTCAAATTTTAAAACATTCGTTGAAAGAAGATGCTGTTTTTTTTTTTTTACCAACATCCTCTCCAGCTTGTTGAAGGCAGTTGTTTGAGAATTTATATATTACATCATGGTATAACACTAACTAGTAATGACCAACACCGCAAAGCTTGTTATACCAATGAACCACTGGTCCACTTGGGGACTGCAGTCTGGCCTGAGCTCGTGCTCCAACTTTGTTTTATTCTTGAAAAAACTCGGAAACTCTGAACTTATTTATAAGTCTTCATTTCAATGCTAAATCAGTTATGTTGTAATAAATGCATTCAGTCAGTAATACAAAGGGCAAGGAAGGTAAACATAAGTGTGCAATGTGGGATCATTTTGTGCTGAGCCCTTTAAACTTCCTCTATTGTCTGAATTATTGTTCTGTCTCAAAACACTTTTTGTCTCTTTCTCTCAGGATGTGAGAGGCGTGTGTTATACACACATATCTGCCTTGTAACTGACATATCCTGTGTTCTCCCATGAGAGCAAATAAGAACCCAAAAGCGAGATAAGAGGTACTTTTGCATTTATTTCTTCGAAAACTGTTATTTCTCTGTCTATTTCAATTGAGAACGTATTTCCACACAGCCAGTCAGCTGGGTTGTTTCTGAACCATATTTGCATAAAGCAGCAAACTCAACAGTGCTATCAAAGGCAGACAGTAACACTGACAAGCAGCCAGATGGCAGCCCTCTACACAACGCATGAGCCAAAAACATTGAACAACCACCCATTTAGCTTTCCTGATAAAGTGTCTCTTATCTTAACTTACAAACACGAACACATCCTGTCCTGCACATTAACTTAGTGAATAGAGTCACCAAACAAACGTCAGATTGCATGTTAACTAAGTAGTTGATGCAGCAGGATCAGTAATACAGCACGTTAATCAGCATGTAAACATGGCTAAAAATGTCACTTGGGTCTATATGCTGATAAAAATATATATCTGTCTCTGATTCCCCTGCTGGGGCTCAGCCTGCCAGCTGTTGTTTATAAAAGACAGACACTGATATGCTACTCCAGAAGCATTTCACAACCAGTTTTTCTTCCTTTTCATAATAAAAAAAAACAAGACTGAAAACAATGCATTGGAAAAAGCACATCATTATTTTTTACTGCAAAAAGGGAAAATGAAGGACAGAGTTTATTTAGTATGAATGAGTGTTGAATGAATGACTGTTCCTCACCCAGGTGGTGTGCTCTGTAATGGGGATCCTACATAGAACCCCAGATAAAGGCTCAGTCTCTCAGTGTTATGAATGAATACAAATGAATACGTGTCCACTTTCATTCTTGTTACATTAGTATTTATTTTGTGCTAATTAACTGCCTGTCAGACTTCACACAGCAAAACTGTCAGTGTTCATTTTTCACACACACACACACACACACACACACACACACGTTAGTGTTCATAATCTTCCTATAAAATTAAAATGAGCAATGCAAACACTGCATATAGATGATCTATACTAAGAAAAACTAAATTTGTTGGTTTATGTCAGTTACTTAGCCCCAATTAAGCTAGCAATCTGGAAAATGAGGTTTTGGGATGGTAGTTCTTACAGTTTACAAAGTAGGGTAGAAAAAGATATATCGATTGAATACATCAAATATCTAGTAAAGCCGAATTAGTAGTAACACTGCATAGATGATCTATGATTTGATTCAGTAAATGATATAATAGTATCATAGTAATAACATAAGTTTTAACGTAATGCAAAGCGGACTGCGTTAGTCTCCGTATAAGCGATCAATGGGCCGCATTGCTTCTGCTATAAAAAGCTGGATTGTTTTTTGAATGGAGGTGGAAATCATTTCAACTAATGGCCTTAACGGTAGTCCGCCATATTGTTGAGCTTTCAAGGACACTTTTTTATGTTAAGAGATGATTAACAGGTGAGGAAAAGCGGAGCTTCTTCGCCTCCACAGAAACAGCCAAGCCACTTGCACTATTAAAAACTGACACAAAACATGATTATTCAGGATGGAAGGAGAAATTAATTCAAATTGATGGTCATAGCATTAACGGCTTGTACTGTTGACTTGACAGCGGACCCTTGGACTGATAAAATAAAGAGAGGAAAAGAAGGATAAAATCTAGTGGTTAAATGTTGAGTAATGTAGTGGTTATTTTTTTTTTTTTTAAATGAATATAAAATGAGAAATAGCAGCACAGCACAATCCATGAATTTGTGTATGTGGACACAAATTCATAGATTATGCTGATTGTTATTAAAATGTTATGACTATTTCACGAACCTCCATGAGACTGCGTGGAATCTGTACACATTCACACAGACCACCATGTATAGTATTGATGTCAACTTGAAATCATCTGTTTCACAACCAGTAAATGATTGTAACTACATGTCAAGTCCAATTGGACAAAAGCAAATACTAGACATGTGCAGGTCAATCATTGCTAAAGTGCAAGCCTTAGGAGTTCCTGAATATCCTGTGCAATGTGTAGGTAGTTCAATGGAGGAACTGGTTACTGACATCCATGCCTGTGCAAAAGAAACTGCTGCAGGATGTTTGTTATCTGATGCATCTACAGAAAGTTGAAGGTTGCTTTAACCAAACCAAAAAAAAAAATCATTCTCATGTCTCAGTCTTCACAGAATCTAAAAGGATGTTGCATTTTGAAGAAAAATGGAAAATAGTTGAACCTGTACCTCATATTCTTGTTTGGATGTATGCAGAGATAAAACAACAGGCACATATAGATAAGTTCCTGTCAATGATACGTCCGTATATGTACTGATCATGGGGTCTCTTGCATCTATGTTCGACATCCAAAAGGCAAAAGCACACCAGGACGATTTTTCTTTTTACATAAATATAAATTGGGCCGTGCCATGAGCATGAGGTTTGAAGAAAATCTGATTCTTCACAAAAACTCTGTGAAGAACTTCAAAAACATTACAGAAACATTACAGCTCACTTTTCATTTTGAGAGTTTTGAGTTTTGAATATTGATTATTCTTGGTCATCAATCTAGAGGACAGTGAGACCATGAATGGAACTTTTGATGTGTCTTCTAATGTTTCCACTACTTCAACCACTGTGATGGTGTTGAAAATGAGACGCCTTTGTTCAACGAGATTGTCGATATAATTGTCAGTGATGATGATGCCCATAATGCCATCTGCTTAACCTGTAAAGTCTCAATACTGTCTTTTGTTGACCACTTGAATGCATTTTGTATTGAGTAGAAAACAGATGTCTTCACACTGATCTGTATAGATGACCTGGTGTACCACAGACCATATGATGGCCAATTTTCATATGACTGCAAATTTGTTACTCCATGTTGAGATGTTGTCAGTTCATGAATTTATATGGTGCACCTGCCACTATGTTTTTTGAGCACATTATTATCCTGTACTTTTTGTAGTTGATAGGTGTGTGGGTAGGTGTTTATAGGGGACACAGGGTCTGGATGGGGCATTGGTTGTCCACAACATTCACCCCAAGAGTTAGTTGTGTTATACCCGTTAGTGTCACTCTGTTAGAGTCAAGTGTAGTGCGATAGAGTAGATTCTGTAGCACTGATAGTGTTACTATATTGGAGTTAAGTGTTTTAGCTCTTTCCAAAGAAGAAAAGAGTGAACACATATAGACATGTGTCTAGTGTTAAAATGAACTCAGAATAAATGTAACTTTGGTGATTTTGCTGTGCACCTGTGTCAAAATCTGAATTCCAGATCAGGAGACTAGAGCAGGACTGGAGGGTGGTCTAAGGATTCCTTTAAGACTATTACTATAACCAGGCTGCTGTAGGTTAAGAACAGTCCTGCACACAAGCGTCAAAGTTTGTGTCAAGTTCATCACTCCAGTGTAAATCGTTTTCCATATTTAGCTTTGGTGGCACGGGGGAAAAGAGGAACGCTTTATAAATGAAGATATATGACCATTATCCAGTCCTATTTACTTCAGAGTTCAGGGCACAACTACATTCACACAATCAAGTGTCAACTTCTCTCCTACTGGGGCCTAAACAAAAGAGCTGCAGCAGTTCTTCATCAAAATGAGTTCGGATTCCATTCCCCCAAGGGAAAACAACACAATGAAGAGTCAGGAGGGTTAATGATACTGAATGAATAACTCTCCATGTGGACCGCATGAGGTTGAAATTTCAGAGAGAGCAAGTAAGACAGAAAGAGACAGAGTGATAGAGAGAGAGAAGCGTGCCCAGTGACAGTGATCTGTTTTGAATATAAAAAGACACTACTGCTGCGGCAAAATTAAGCAAAAACGCAATTAGAGGGCATTGTCATGTAAATACTATGAGATGCATTGTCAGAATATGTTAAATATAATTTAAGTGAACTCTGGGTTGTCTTCTCTGTTGTTTTTGCGGGGAAGGAAGAGAGCCTTAGAGGATACACAATAGATGTACATGTCTAGGTGGAAAAAAATAAATAAAAAATAGCTTTGTGTCACTGTTTTTCTTTCCACCTTTAGTAAATATAATTAATGTATTCAGATGAGACAAATAATCATGAAAGAGAAATTATGAGTCCCAAACGTATTGTGGATTTGCCCTCTGGGTTGGAGAATTCATTCCAGTCAGGTATGGTTAAGGATATGATGTCTCCAAATGTCTAAAATGCAAGCCGCTATACAATACTACACTATCGCCCCGGCTCAGGCTGTCCTCAGCCTTAGACTCATTGGACTCTGACACCACTTTGCCGGCCCAATCTGATGCCCCACCATATGTGAAAGAACATGCATGGGTGAACCCCGGAGCAAAGCCTAATTCCAGAGTTTGCACCACGCCAGAGCCCTGGACTTTGGTGGAGAACGGAGCCTTTATGTGTCACAATGATATATTTGAAAAATTCACACAGAACAGAAACTGCCCTTCTATAGGTAACCATTGACCTTCTTTTTGCAGCTGACAGGGGCAAGAGGGCAATTTTAATTCTTTTAGATTTAAGTGCAGCCTTTGACACAGTAGATTGTACCATTTTAATTGAACGTTTTAAAACCTGGGTTGGTATCAAGGACACTGCACTTAGTTGGTTTTATTATTACCTCTTGAACAGAACTTACTTGGTCACCGTAGGTAATTACTCTTTTTCTAAAACTTGTATTATCTTTAGTGTACCGCAAGGCTCAATTCTAGGTCCAATTTTATTTTCCATCTACTTGCTCCCACTTTGGCCTGGTGTTGCAAAAAGCCTCGCTGTTCTTTTAGAGTGTCTCAACGATGTCAACTGTTGGATGGCCTAAAACTTTCAGAAATCTTATTGTTCAATCCTCCAAACCCCACCAGTTTAATTGAAAATGGCAAGCAGCTAGGCTTCTTCCTGGTTTTAACAGACAACATCACATCAGCCCAGTCCTGGCTTCTCTTCAGTGGCTCCCTGTTTGTTGTAGAATTGATTTTACTGATCATGTTTATACCACATATGGGTCTGGCCCCAAGCTACAATGAAGAAATGTTGACCCCATATGTGTAACGGCTGGGAAACCACAAGCAGGTGGACTCAATAGCACGACTCGAGACAACTGGCAGATAAGGTAAAAGTCTTTACTGGCAGATTGGGTACACGAGTAGGCAGTCAGAGCGAAGGCAAACAAATCCAGGAGGGTCAAGGCAGAGGCAGAGTCGAAGGCAAGAGCAGGAATCAACAACCAGGAATGTAACACACAAGAAAAACAAAATAAAAACAGGAAATAAAGAAGCAAGAAGGACAAACAGCAAAACCCAAGGACAGGTCATGACAATATGAGCCAGTTCGCAGGACTTCTTTTAGTCTACATTTGCAACAGTCACAATAGAGATTAGTTATCTTTAAGTCAGCCCAAAACACAAAGTGGAGGAGAAGGAGTGAAGTCGGTCTCAGCAGGTGCCATTTCAAAGTATGTGCCATCAGTACCCCGGCCAATCAGCAGCCATCACCTTCACAACCCTCAGCACACGGGAAAAAGACACACAGCAGGGAAAACACAACAGAAACACAGTCACATCCAAATGCACATTATGACCTCATAACATCTTTGCCTATTCTTCAGGGGCAATAGCTTCCAGCTCTCCAATATTCTTGGGTTTACGTGCTGCAACCACCTTCTTTAAATTCCAACACAGATTGTCTACTGTGACAGCCACTATAGTATTTTCCAGTACTTTGTGGATTTCCTGATAATTGATTGAATCCATCTTATTCAAATCCTCCAAATGCAGGAGGTTTTCAGTGCCAGAAGAAGCAAAGCAGCCCCAGAGCATCCGTGAGCCACCGCCATGCTTCATTGTAGGCAGGTTGTGCTTTTCAGCGTGTGACTCTTCAGACATACCGCTGATCCACAGACCCGAAATGTTCCAGTTTTGTTTTATCGCTCCACAGAACAGAATCCCAAAACTTCTGTGGCTTATGTATATGGGATTGAGCATATTGGCTTGTGCTTTTGAGTCAGTACTAGTGTATGTGCAGTACAGTGCCTGCTGCCGCCAAGTCTTGCAGCAGGTCTTTTGGAGTCACTCAAGGGTTTTTGGCCACCTACCTCCTCAGAAATCTGGTAGTGCAGCCAGTGTTCCTTTGGCATTGAACTTGCAAACTATGCTTCTAACAGTATATCCAGGAAATTTCAGTGCCTTTGCTGTCTTTTTCTATCCTTTACCTTGTTTGTGCAAGGCAATGCTGACTTGACTTATCCATATTTCAAACAGGTATCCAAATGTCACTGTGATCAAACCCCTAGCCAATCCAGGCATTTGATGTGTTCTATTGTAAGATACAACGCTATCTCAAGCATGCCTGAGGTCCAATGAGGTCCTTGATTAGTTGCATCAGGTGCGCTTGAGACCTAATTTGCAAATCAGTGCTCCTATTAGGGATTCTATTCAAGGGTTTGAATAATTTTGAGACTGTAATAGTAATAGTTAGTTATAACGAGAGAGAGAGAGAGAGAGAAGGAAAAGAGAGGAGCTGGAAAAAATGTGGGGAGTAAAGGCAAGAGTGGTGCCAGTGGTGATCCGAGTACTGGGAGCTGTGACTGACAAACTGGGAGAGTGGTTCCAGCAGATTCCAGGTACATCTGAGGTGCCTGTCCAGACGAGTGCAATCACAGGAACAGCTAAGATACTGTGCAGAACCCTCAAACCCGAGCTTGAGGAAGACACACCAAGGGGAATTAATGATTAGGTATCAGGTACCTGGTTTTCTCTTGCTCCGATGCATCCATTTTCTGCCGGATGCCTAATAAGGCATCATACTGCTGACAAGTTAAAACAATGATAATATGTCACTGTCATGTTTACAAGCTTTTCCTCAAGTGGTCAAGAAATAAAATAGTTTAAAGTATCACTTTCTGGTGTAGTATTCCTTATTATTTGTCAAAGTGTATTTAAGACTGTTGCATTTTTTTTGAAGAGTTTGCCAATATGACCACTGTTATACTGTATATTCAGTAGGCAAATCAGAGAAGTGACACCAACAAGGCAGTGTGTAATGAAGTATAAGGTGCTTTAACAAACCCTGAAGCTCTTCTATTTTTTTTCTATCTACCACATCAGTTCATAACGTGTATCACGATGGTGAGCTGTAGTACAGAAAATGCATATCACTTGAATCAGAGTTGACAGACTTGCAGAGTTTTATAACAGCTTCATAATTCTAACAGTTTTGTGATTAGCACAGAAAATGGCTGTGAGAGGCACTGACTATAGGTAATTACTGTTAATTAGGAAAAACGTCACCTCTAACCTTTGAAAGTTGCCACTTAAGTGAACCACAAAAGCAAATACTGTCTTTAATAGATGTGGTAGATAAAGCGGACAACAACTTTGTGTATAGTCAGCACAGGGGCAATAACAGTAGAGTAGCATGACCTTTGTAAATGTCACACACTTGACTCCACAGCCAATTCTAAAAGCAAATCATATTTCAAAAGAACTCCCAGAAAGCCACGTGAGAATCACATCAGAGGGATTTCTGTTTATGAGTTAACGGAATGATTGCCAAATAACTCATCCTTTACTCCCTCCCTCCCTCCCTACATGGAGGCTTTGCATGCAAGAAGTATAAACATCAAAGGGAAGTCAGCCCATGTGACTGGTGCTAGGGCATGGAGTGCTTGTCAGACACTGCTCTTTTTAGCATCCTCCATGTGGAGCAGATATTATTTCTCACAGTGTGGACACACCAGCTCAGACAGCATGGTCTTGGTAACTGATGTACTGTTGTCTTTAGTTGATTGAATTCTTGTTTATTCAAGAGCCCGCTCTGAATTACCTGCTAGTGTGATTCCAGCGTAATCATAACATGCAACCTCGCTTAAAAAATGACAAGCCAGAGAGGGCAAGGACAGGGACAAGTCTACAAGAGAGGTTCACGGAATCAGTCACGAAATTTAACTTGTGAATTGTCTGTAGACAGTAATTTCTCATTTTTGTCGTGTCTCTGTGCACGTATTTAAAAGCAATGTATTTGTATTCAGTCATTTTTATTTTTATGGTATTTTAATGATATTTTTATTGAATTTTCCATATTTCACACCTACAGATACACAATAACAATAATGATTCAAATATAGCTGCAAACAGCAATGATCAGGGTAATTGGATGTTTTTTTTTTCTTATTTAATTATCCAGAAGCATTGATTTTCATTAAAATAATTTAGCATGGTCATCACTCTGTGCTGATGCTCTGGTGAGGTTTATAAATCTACTTGCAGAAACATCTGATGCAGCACCTTCAGTTAAGACTGTTTCACATCACTATCTTTGCAGCTACTTTGATAAAAATAGACGAGCTTCAATAAGTGAAACAGATTGTTCAAAATTTCTTACAAAAAATTTTCTCATTACAGTAAGATCAGTGAAGTATGTAGGTGATCCTGCCTAAGGGAGTTAGGGTTAGGGTTAAGGTTATTTGTTTATATTGGTTATTTGAGGTGGAAAGATACAGTAATACTTGTAACCAGACGGCTGTGACTAGATGACCAAATGGCGTAACTACATTGTAATGTGTCCCTTTCCGACATGTGCAGATGTTGCAGGTTATATTTTAAACAAAGGAAAAAACTTGGATTTCCTGGCATCAGGGTGACGTGGACAAGCTTCAGCAGACTGATGATCTGATTTTGAGAGAGTCGCTACTTACATATCTTGAACAAGTCCTTCAACTGAAGTTGGAGAAAGAAGTACTTTGCTCAATTATCATTATTTGCCAAGGTAATACTTTATCAGTGTTCCAAATGGCATGGGATAGTCATATTTTCAACAAAGACATCGGGAATGTAAACTCCTCTACAGGATATTAATCACTCTGTGAGACCTGAGACCTACCAGACTGTGGCCTTGCTTTGTGGACAAAAACTCCACGTGACTCTATAGAAGTAGTACATTTTCATCACTCTGAAACAAGAAAATTCCTAAAACATCAAACTGGATCATGCTTACAGATGTGTTTTGCAACATGCATTTTGAAGTCCTAATTATTTTTCCATTGCAAGCCTGTGGTTCACCAGAGAGCTAAGTGCCTCATTGGAAATTATTCAAGTTTTAACAGGCCAGAAAGTTCTAAACCCACCAGACTAACCCAGGAGAGAGAGAGAGAGAGAGAGAGATTCAGACAAAGAGAGCAAAAAGTGAGAGTCAGTTGGTGAGCAAAAATGAATGGAATTAAAGCAAACATTAAATATCAGACCTCATCTTTGAATTTCAATGCATTATACATTTAAAATACATTCCAAACCAGGCACAGGGAGTGTATGTTTGCACTTAAATTGCTTTAGAATAGTTTCTGGTGCCTGATTTGCTACCAATACACCTGAACATAAATAATCAAAAACTGCTTCATAGCTATGTATTGTATTGCGCTTCTCTTCCTCTTGTTCCTCCTTCAGGTAAGAATCCTTGTAACCTTTTCAAGATATCTGTCAGAGCAGACTATTATTTGGTCCACTGTTGTCCATGGGCTGAAGATGCATTATCTGCTGAGACATGTATATACTATATGTGTGTGGGAGGTTATTTAAGATCAAATAAATGTATCTGAATAAGTTTAATCTTGAAGGCTCATACTGCTCAATCACCCCTAGAAACATGGGGTGGGTTTTTAAAGGGAAGTCATAATTCTTTTGACTCTGGATGTGTGGTTTGCACTCGGGGATGCAAATTATTACCGACAGCGCCCCTCCAGCAGCTGGCGCTCTAGGCGACCGCCTATATGGCCTATGCCTAGAGCCGGCCCTGATTACAGGAGTCACAGAGTTCTGTGATAATATTACTGTTAATATACTGTTGAGACAGCAGACATTTTGACTTGTCACAGTAGGTTTTACTAATAACACTAAAGGCAGCTCTGTTCTATTCAAGTCCCAGTAAGCCCTGACAGTGTGACAATGAGCCAGGATGCACAATGCCAGGACCCTGAAACTGAAGCATCTGAATGGAAATTTGTCATTGTCGTTGTTCTAGGGTTAACAAACGATCGTCAGTTTACACTGACGAGCTGGTATTTTGGCTGTGACCAGATTATAATGCGTTGAAGTAGCCTAGACAAGACAAAACTAGCCCTTGGGCACTTTTGCCAGGGCATTTTGTACAAGGAGTGGGGACCAAATAGAAAAATCATATTTATGTTATGGGAAAATTTAAGACAAAGCATCAGGAGGATTGCTAGACAGTGAAAATCTTCATGCCAACAGCAAATCAGTCAAGAGACACCACAATAATTTGGTCCTCTGGAAGCATCTGCTGCAGTGATACTCAACTTACAGCCAGTGATACTCAATTTACGGCCCACAAGTCAGATATAACTCATGATAAGGTGATGGGTGGCCCATCAATCAGTTTCTAATTCACAAAAAATTTGAAAATAACCCCATCTAACAACTTAGATGGAGCCTGAGCTCTGAGTCCGGAGCCTGAACTCTGTCTTAGTTGTCCAAAAACAATGCCTGTTGTTCATGCATGCACTAGTCAGCATTAAAATCCAGTGCAACTTTGTTTCTCTAATCTGATAACACTGTGCCCGACCTGCTGCGGGCTGCTGGGACCATCATCCTGGCATTGACTGCAACTAGACTTGCCTCTTGGTGGAAAAGATGAGTAAGGACACTAAATGTCAAAAGACTGACACGGAAAACAGTGCTACTGTGTGTAATTTCCCAAATGACAATTGCTGTATGCAAGGCTGCAAACATTGCTTTTATGAGTTAATATGTTAGCAGCAGCAGCAAGAGATGAAAAAAGATTACGACTTTGAAGGAGTCTTATTCTGCCACATTGATGATTTACCACATCAATGATCCTGATAACTGGGACAACTTGCTGCGGAGAATACCACAGCTCCTCGCTTCATGTAACTTGTTAAGTGTGAGCCATTTGTATTAGTAGATGTCGAACCTGTGAAAGTGTGCACATTGGGAATTGTGGAGGAGTTGTTTGCCAGAGGCAAGAGCAAAGATGACATCGTCCACCATCATGTACAGAGCTTTTCAGCTTTACTTTCTTAACTGAAATCTGTGGGTCACATGTCAATTGCTGTTCCCGAGTCAACAGATGCAACTGATACTGTGCAACTGTCTGCATTTGTGCGATACTTCAATGGGGACATTTTCAAGGAGAAGTTGCTGTGCCGTTTGCCACTGATGACCAACCCAGCAGGTGAGACCACATACACTGCTGTGAAAGATTCCTCTGAATATGATTCTCTGGAGCTGGGTAAAATGTATCTCCTTGTAAGTGACAATGGGCCACAAGAGAAGGGCTCTGCACCACATTTCACGGCAGAAAATCAGACAATAAAAGACTCACTTCATACATTTTTGAATGTGTTCAGATCACCCTACATACGAGAGTCAGGATTCTGATTCTCACAAGCTTCTGTTCAGCAAGCTCTCAAAGGAAATGAGATGCAGTCCCTACACTGAGCTGGTAGATGCACCTTGGAAATTCTCCTACTACCTTTTTCCGGTTTGTCGGAGCTTCTGTGTACTGTGCTGTTGATAACATCTTTGCATTTCAACTTTAATTAATCCTATTTTATACTTTCATTATTACGTCTATGATTGTCCTGCTATTTCCACAGTTTTGTAACTTAAGCTTATCAGCTATCTTAACAGTTTACAGAGCTAAACATTCAGTGATGGCTTCTCTTTCGTCTCTCCTCTCGCTCTCTTGCTCTCTCTTGCACTGTGTTTCAAATGTTTAGTTATTCTTCTGCCTCCTTTAGCGAAAGTGCTACGTGTGATAAATGTAGTTTATTTTCTGTGCCGGAGGCCAGGATTAGCGAATTGGAAACGTGGCTCCACACCATGGAAAACCAATCAGTAGCTGCTGTTGTTAGCCAGCCACCCAGTAACTGACCGAGCATAACCCCTACTCCCCAGACAGCTCCTGAGCACCTGGGAAGCCAGGGTGGATGAGTGACTGTCTGAAGGAAGCATAACCCTAAGCAGAAGCCCATGGTGCACCTAGTTCATGTTTCCGACTAGTCAGAAACGTGAAGCTAGCGACACCAGAGACCATAGTGAAATGCATCCCAGGGCCAGAGTGGGCAACATAGGATCCAATTTGAAACTGATGGCTAAGGATAAATGTAGATTTGGCTAGATTCTAATTCACATGGGCAGGAATAACACCCGATTATGCCAATCTGAGGTCACTGCAATTCAAATGATCTGATATTATCATGAAACCTGGCTGCACCATGAAGAATATGTTAGCCTTAACGAAGCTGCTCCCCCCAGTCACATTAATACTCACATTCTTTGAGACTCTGGACGAGGAGGTGCAGTTGCAGCGATTTACAACTCTAGCTTATTAATCAAGCCCAGACCTAAACTTATTTGAAAGCCTTGTTCTTAGTTTCTCTCATCCAACCTGGAAAACACTAAAGCTACTCTTATTTGTTACAGTGCACCGCCCTGCTGGCCCGTACTCTGAACCCTAATTGAAGTTTCTATCAAACTTAGTCCTTAGTGCAGATAAAGTAATTATAGCAGGTGACTTTAATATTCATATGGATGATGATAATGATGGTCTTGATGAATGATGGCACTGCTGTCATCTCATTATTGGACTCAGTTGGCCTCTCTCAGAGTGTAAATGAACCC
The DNA here is from genome assembly GCF_042242105.1 of Pempheris klunzingeri. Classification (NCBI taxonomy): domain Eukaryota; kingdom Metazoa; phylum Chordata; class Actinopteri; order Acropomatiformes; family Pempheridae; genus Pempheris; species Pempheris klunzingeri. Next base: position 3,381,866 of record NC_092032.1, on the reverse strand, counting down.
ACTCACTGCTTTAACCACACCCTTGACCTTCTGGCATATGGTATTGAAAGTCTTTCCACAAAACTCTATTCTATCGGACCATTACCTAATAGTGTTTGATTTCCTATTACTGGATTATGCACTAATCGACAAAAAATGCCTTCACTAGATGCCTATCTGATAGTGCTGTTGCCAAATTTAAGGAGGTGATTCCATCAGCATTTAAGCCAGTGCCATGTCTCCATACAACAGAAGACCGCTATGCTAATCTTAGCCCCTCTCAAATTGATTATGTGGTCGATAGTGCTGCAGGCTCACTGCAAATGACACTCAAGTCCATCGACCCCCGAAGAAGATGATGAAAGAAAAGAGACAAGCTCCTTGGTATAATTCCTCACAAACTTAAGCAAAATTCGTGAAAACTTGAAATGATATGGTGCAACACCAAACTAAAAGAATCCCGCTTAATCTGGCAAGACAGTCTTAAAACCTGTAGAAAGACAGCACTGGTGGAAGTTATAAACAACCTCCTTATGGCATCAGACAGAGGACTTCTCTCTGTACTTGTCTTGCTAGATCTCAGTGCTGCATTTGAAACCATTGACCATCACATCCTATTACAGAGACTGGAACACTTCACTGGTATAAATCCGAACATGGACTCCAACTGTGCTCCCTTCCCTGGTGTATATATTGTCTGCGTTTTCCCCTGTCCTGTGCCAGATCATGTTGTACCATTGCATTGAGTGTTCCAGCATACTTAATCAGTGTTCGTGAGAGTAATTTGTTAGTGTTTTGAGTCTAGTCAGATCCTGTTAGTGGACCTGTTAGTAAGTATTTTTTGATAGTATCTGTTTTTTGGTGCCTTGTCCTTGTTTTTTTGCAATATTAAACTGCACCTGGCGATAGGACAATGGGTCTCCCTGGGATGGTTTATTCTAGGGTGCTGGAAGGGAGGCTCCGGACAATTGTTGAACCTTGGATTCAGGAGATTTCTGCAAACTCTGTCCTTGTCGTGGAGCAGTGGACCAGCTCTTTATCCTTGCAAGTTGATGTAGAGGTCAGTGAAGTTTGCCCATCCAGTCTACATGTGTTTTGTGTACTTGGAAAAGGTTTATGACTCTGTGGAATACTGTGGGGGGTACTTGGGGAGTATGGGGAACCAGGACTGCCACTACGAGCCATACAGTGTAAAAGTGAAAGTGGGCACAAAGTTAAACACGTTCTCAGTCAGTAATGGACTCTGCCAACACTGTCCCTTGTCACTGATTCTGTTTGTGAAATTTATAGATGAGATCTCAAAGAGCAGCTAAGGTGAGAAGAGTGTCCAATTTGGGAACCTTGGAATCGCAGGAGGCCACTGGGCTGCTCCCCTTGGAGTTCTTCCGGGCACGTCCAACTAAAAGGAAACCCAGTGGCAGACCCAGAAGTGGGACTTGGGAATTTCTTGAGTGCACTGCTTAGCCTGCTGCCACCATGACCTGAACCTGATAAGTGGAAGAAAATGGATGGATGGAGGACAACAAGCAATCTGAAGGTTGGGGCTTGAAGATGGATAGTAAAAAAAGCAACAAAAAAAAAAACGATTGCTTGGAACAAAAATTCCATCAGTGTGTGAACATATAATAAGTGAACCACTGGTCAACTACTTTGTGCTCTTGCAAATGATTGGCTCTTATAGGAGAACAGCCTAGCTCAGGCAGGGGAAATGCCCTTCCTGCTCATCTCCCAATCAGCCACACATGCAACAGTCTAGCTCTCAGAATGCCCATTCTGTTTTTAATGATGTTTCTTCTGTTTATCTAAGTTAAGGAGGGCAGTGGTTGTAATTTGTTTTCTTTAATCTGTTATTTGTTATAAGGTAGAGTTGTTTTTTGTTGTTTTGGCCTTTGCCCACTTAAGTCTAATCCTCAACTCCATTCATGTCTCCATTCAATTTTTCCCATAATTCCATTGCAACATATAAAAAACAATGTTATTTAGAGCCATCACCATGCCAAAACGACAGGAAAAGCACAATTTCTCTTAAACAATATTGAAATAATTAAAACTGACCACTGCCTTAACAAATAAGTGTTTATTATCCAGGGGAATTTTTCTTGAGAATCAGCTCTTCCTCACAGTTTTCACATTGGTAGTGCCCCTCTACATCACAGCCGGGTGTGGCCATAAATACAACAGGACACACCAGCTATCATGTTTAATGTGAAACCTGTATCTTTCAGCATACAGAGGTGAGTGCAGCTGTGATTTCACTCCCTCTAAAGTCTAGTGTTGAGTCTGCTCACTCACAGAGCTAACTCAAAGCAGTCCTCCCTTGTACCGTGGCATAATGGCTCGATAAGATCTATGCCAGTTTGTTTGAAGACACTCTTGATAATGGGGGCAAAGAAACTTTGGGGGTATCTTGTAAGTTTACTAATTATCCTTTGCAGCAGGCAAAGCACAAAGACCCAGCCACCAGAAGCAAATTATTAGTCTTAGTCTTACACAGCTGTCCTCTCACTGCCAACAGTCGACAACTAATCAACAAAGTTGCTCCCTGTATGAATGCTGGGGAACTGTCCAATATGTCACAACTGTGTGTCATCGTAGAGAATTCTATAAATAAAATATGACATTTGCTTTGCAATGTGGAGAAAACAGCTAGTTATCTTTTTTTTTTTTTTGTCCCTTGTTAGTGCTTCTTCTTGCTGCTACTGATAAGACAATCGACCGTGGAACCAGATCAAAGAATCTCAGGTATCAAACATTCATCCACGAAGGTCATTAACTGAAATTGAGGAACAATCTTGAACACGTGTATGAAGCGCATCAGCTAGATTGTCTGCGGTCGAGCGGGAGGAAGAGGCTGAAGGTTACGGTACAAAAGGAAAAACCAAAAAAGGCAAACTGATTATGAGTTATATAAAAAGGAGAAACAGTCTCATTATCTCTCCCTTGTTCTTTGATGCATTCACAGGGGAGCTTGTTAGTCTCATCACACGCATCATTTACAAATGCAGCCCCACCCCCCCCCCTTCTTTACTGACAGGGGATTATTTGATTATTTTTTTTCACCGTATCTAGCCATCAGGTGAACTGTGCTTATATCATGAAAAACTTCTCATGTCAACATTTCTGGAGGTGTGTGCATTTTAGAAGCCACCTACGAATGTGTCTGTGGGCAGGAGCACTCGCAGAGAGAAGCAGGCTAATTGACTGTCATTGGAGTGTGTAGCAGAGCTAAGGGCCTGGTGAGCAGACAGCTCCCTATTTATTAGAGAGGTTACATGGTGCAGTGGTTGGACCTCTCATTAAAAAAAAAAAGCTTCCCGTGACGAGTTAAAACAACAGTTGTCCCCCTTACATGTCAGTTGTACTACAGTTGCTGATATAAACTGTCTATTTTTCTAAAGTTTTTAGAATATCTGATAAAACTTTGATCATAGAAATAGAGGAATGGGTGTCATGGCAGCTGTGTCCTGCTCCCCTGGTGTCTCATCAGAATCAGAATACCTCAGGAACAAAATATGCAGCTTGCCAACCCCCCCCACCCCATGATAAACCCATACAAATTCATGAAGATTTTCTAATCTGCCACTTTTATGCTTTAAGGGGAATTCCACAGATTTTGCACATCAAAGTGCGTTTCCAGATGTTGGGGGGGGGGCACTACTGCACATATGAAAAAAAGATGTATAAAGCCTTTTGTGTGTCCGGAGGGAGCGCTGTAAAGTCTGCTAAATGTCCTCAAAAATGTCATTTGATTCAGCACCGGTTGGGGCTGAAAATCAGTACTCCTGCTTGAGCTTTGAACTCTTTTAGTTTAGTCTAAAATCTTTAGTTTTTAATGTTGCAGCTTATGCTGCATTTCTATGCCTCTCACTTTCTAGCTTGAGTTTCCACAGCCCACACTGCCTTATTACAGACAGTAACTCAGTTATACAGCTTTGTCTTACTTGCTATTCTTGCAACAACAAACCTTCACACAGTACATGCTGCTCAACTAAAGCTTTTATGATTTTTTCCTTCTTTTTGTAAATTGCTCTCGATATCAACACCATACTGCTGTGGGTACAAGCTCTTTTTATGTAAATGGAGCCTTTTTAGGCTTTTCGACCACTTTACACTACATTTACATTCACCCATTCACACAGGAGGAACCTAATAGGAGTGTTTATTCATAAACATTCACACTATGAAGACGTGTTTTGGGAGGAATTTGAGGTTCAGTGTCTTGCCCGAGGACACCTTGACATGTGGATCAAACCACCGGTCTTCTGATTGTTGGAGGACCCGCTCTATCTCCGAGCCCCAGCTGCCCTATGTGCAAAAAGTTGTTGATGGTCTTTAACAAGCCTGGCCGACTCAAACACCACAATGGTGACAAGAAACTCGTAGTGCAGTATCTTATGTGAGCAACAAATTAGTAGCATACAAAATGATGCAACACTTCGCATTGGAAATCCCAAAGATTACAATTTCAATCAGGCAATTATCTGAATTGGCAACAATTTGGTCATGTCTTAAATCAAATAAAGTGTAATTTGTACACGTAATTTGCTCTTTTAATTTCATAACCATTATCACTGCTTGACACTGAATGTTAAGCATGAGGAAAGAAGAGGGCTGTATGATTCCAAAACAGATGAGATGAGAATATGGTGGCTGCAGCAAAATATCCTTTTTTCTCTTAATCACAGAAGAAGAGGACAAAGGAGAAGAGGATGAAAAAGAAGATGAAGACCTTACGATGCAGAGGCTGCTATAGCTGTTTGGATTATGTTGTGAAGCACCCACATACTGTAGATGCTAAACCATTAATAATATTCGCTACTCTGTGGTTAAATATACTGAATATGTTCAAGCTTTTCGAATATTGAAGTGCCAACATGAAACTGCAAGCAAATTATATTTCAGCAAAACATATTACAGACAAAACCATTCAATTTGAATATGAATATAAAATATCTAATTTTGTGAACTGCGATTATGAATGAAATGCTCCCATGATTAGTCTGAACATGGTAATTTGTAAAAATCATTCTTAGACAAACACCCATAGCTCATGAGAATAATGCACTGAAATCACCCATTTATAAAGACAATTACTGTATGGTGAAGCACCAAGGACATATGGAATGTCAATATTTATACCGCTGCATGCTAAAGTTAATGCAAAGTCATAGGAAAACAACACATTAGTATGGGCGGTGAACAGGAAATAACAAAGACCCCCTGTCTCTAGTGTCAAGAGCGTTTTTTGGCACCTTTCGGTTGGTGCTTCGTTTGAAAATGTTTGATGGATTTGCACAGGCTCAATCGATGGATGCCCAAAAACTGTCTGGTTACTGTGGTGGTACAAGCTGAAAATCATCACAGTAACCATGTCCAGTCAGTGCTGAACAGTAGGACTGAGAGCATATTACTTTAATAACTGTGTGTAACAAATTAGAATAAATACAGCTTTATTATCCACCAAGGTGAGAAAGTGTCATTGGTCCAGTTGGCAAAACAAAATGATAATCAATAATTGTGATTTATATTAAAATAATAATTGATCAAATGAAATGAAATGAAACATAAACACACAGGAAAAAAAAATTAAATCTGAGTCTCTAAGAACGAAACTGTCAGTTGCCTGTGTAAATGTTTTTTTTTATCAAGATTATTTGAATCCAGACCACCCTGTAGCCCCCACCGGAGTTTAGCCACTCAGATCTAGAGAATGAAGGATGTGAAAATTCCTCTGTGATGCAAACAACCTGCTGATTAGTTTACTGACCTCAACGATGACCGCTGCTAGCCTGCTCCTGGATTCACTGCACATGAATATATACCCTGCAGTGATACTGTGTGACTCTGAGCGTTGCTTTGCCATCAATTGGAAATGTTCAAGCTCCTGTGGCTGGAGTGATCGCAGGCATCCATTGCCTTCAGCTCTGGCAGCTGAAAGGGGGGACCAACTGAAGCAACGGAGTAGGCTACAGCAACTACTAAAGTATGAAAGCTATTTTTAAATAGCTGAACACTGATTATCAAATGTAGTCCTTAGTGCAGATAAAGTAATTATAGTAGGTGACTTTAATATTCATGTGGATGATGATAATAATGGTCGTAGCACTGCTGTCATCTCATTATTGGAGTCAATTGGCTTCTTCCAGAGTGTAAATGAACCAATTCACTGCTTTAACCACACCCTTGACCTTGTTCTGGCATATGGTGTTGAAAATGAGTGCTTAACAGTCTTTCCACAAAACTCTGTTTTATCTGACTATTACCTAATAGCGTTTGATTTCCTATTACTAGACTATGCGGCAAACAACCACTCATGCTCACACTCACAGGCAATTTAGAGTCACCAATTAACCTAACCTGCATGTCTTTGGATTGTGGGAGGAAGCACGGGCAGAACATGCACACTCCACACAGAAAGATCCCAAGTTCAAACATGGAACCTTCTTGCTGTGAGGCAACAGTGCTAACCACTGCACCACCATGCTGCCCCCCCTATCTGATACTGCCGTTGCCACTTCCTCTGGAACACTTAAATGTACACCAGGTCTCCTGGCACCACAGGTTTCTCCACTTCCTGCTCCCAGCTCGCCTCTCTGGCTTTTCCTGGAGTAGATAGTTCTATGGATAGCAGTTCGTAGTCTCATATAGGCTTTTAGCTCTGTTTGCAACTGCTCAAGGACCTCTCAACTGTGGCGCTGGCATGGGTCGACCCATATGCATCTCATGCAGTGTTAGATGTGTACTTCTGTGCGTCTGCATGCGGTAGCTCATAAGCGCTAGTGGCAAAGCGTCTACCCAGTTTAACTTAGTAGAACCATTCCCTGACTCTGTGGATGATATAAAGCTCCCAATCGCTGTTTAATCCTCAGCTGTTGTAGGATACCTTTGCCAATTTTCTGCACAAAGGCAAAGCCATTATCTGAGCTGATTTCTGATGGAATGCCAAACCGAGGGATTACTTCTCTCACCAGAAATTTAACAACAGTTTTAGATGGGGTGGCTTCAACCCACCAACTGAACCGATCAATCACCACAAGCATGTATCTCTTGCCCTGTACTGATTTTATCATGTCAACATAGTCAATGACCAGATGTTTAAATGGACCCTCTGGTACCGGAATGTGTCCCACACGTGTTTTAATGTTCTTTCTCACATTGCTCTGAGCACATATTTCACACTGACTCAACACCTCATCCACCATGGCTTGCATACAAGGCGACCAATACCCTTGCTTTTTAATCTTCCTCATCACTTCCCCCCTGGGACAGTGGTCTACACTGTGCACTTCTGAGATGAGAATAGATAACAGTGTCATGGGGGCCACAAAGAGGCCCTCTTGTGATCTCCACAGCCCTGCTCACTCATCGTGGCACCTCGGTTTCTCCAGGGGTTCTGTTCACTCTGCTTCTTGTTGCATCAAAGTTATGTCTTCTGGTGTTGCTGCGGGTTCTACCGACACCATTGGTGGTAGAACAGCCAATTGACACATCGTGCATAACAGCATCGTGCAGTGATAATCTAAGGATGGTTTTGTTGCTTTTGATAATTAACCTTTAAGATATTTTTCACATTTCTAAAATGCTTGCAGAACCGGCTCAGTGATGTTTCTCAACCAATAAGTGTTAGCTCTTTCTGATCACCTGAGAATCAAGGCCGTCTTCATTTGCATGTATATTTTGGGGAGAACACCATATTGTGACATTTAGTTTACACAGTGCATCTCTTCCTAATCATTGATTAGTGTTTGGTCAGTGTTTTGGCGATGGTTCAATCCCCAGCTACTGTGGGTCAACATGTCGAAGTGTCCTTGGGCAAGACACTGAACCCCAACTTGCTCTGGACTGAGGCAGGCATGGCTTTGATTATAGCGTTTCTGAACAATGTCATCAGCACAGGGCTTTTCTCAATCTCTTCCTCAGTTTCCATTTTTTCATTTGTTGGGTGATATATGTGGCCTGGTTCTCAGACTCCAAAAGTGGTTCCCCCCTGAGAGCCTTATGGTCCACTCTGGTGGGATACTCAGCTCACAAGGCCGCCCAGAGTGTAGCTCGATATGCATTGAACTCAGTTCCATCTACTCGAGGCTCCAACATCCACCTGTTGTAACTGTGTCTGACAAGATTCACCATGGCGGGGGCCCAAAGCATTGGGCCCACACAGCCTGAATGTCTCCAAGGGCCAGCAATTTGCCGACAGTCTCCTCCTCAAATGCTCTTATCCACTTACTCGCACCTTCATGAATATCAGGCAACCTACGGTTAGCTGCATCCCCATGTTTTTCCACCATAAACTGTATCTTTGTGATATTGATCTATTTGTCCCTCCAAATCCTGTGTCTCTGTTCGATTCATCTCTTGACACAAATCTATCCCTGTATTGCCGAGGCTCACCCAGTAGGAGTCTCCTCCCACCTTTGTGTTATGTGCGGCACAGCAATCTAGTATCTGAGGCTTTTTCCTCCCTGTGCTACAGTACGCTGGGATCATGCTCCGTCTGCATTCAGTTTCTGTTGGAGTTTTAACAACTCTTCTATTTAGACTTTGAGTTGGGTTTGCATTTGGCGGCAGGCTTCGGCCTGAGTTTGCATACGATGGTGGACTTAGGTTTGGATCTGCATTGGATGGCAAGCCCTCAACTGTGTCTGGTGAATCATCGTCGAGCAGTTCAAAATCTCCTCTAATGTTGACTGTTCCGGCTAAACCGGGATATAACACGGCTGGAGTATAATCTGGAGGAGTTTCTTGTTTGTTTTCATTTATTCCAAAGGGATTCTTTTTCAAGCCGGCCATGCGCTCTTTAAGTGTTTTCTTGCAATGCTGGCCTTCACCAGATTTACAATTTTCGACTCAAGTCCTCTTTTCTCCTGTCTTTTCTTACTTTTATCTTTTACTTTGTAATCTCTGATTCGCCGTTCGATATCCTCACACACCTCCACATCGAACGTGCCTTCTTCTGCCAAAGTGAGGGCAGGCCAGTGGTTCGCTTTGCCCATTTCTCAAGAAGTTTAGGAATATCTTTTACATGCTCTGGATATTTAACACCCAGAATTACAATGTGTATTGTACTCATTATTACAGATCTTTAATTTCTTAACTCACTATTTTATTTTAAGAAATGGTTATTCAACCTTTATCGTGTGTAAAACTCTCTAAGTCTGACAATGGCAGCTGCATCAATGCACCACGCCTATCTCAGTTTTTCACTGCGCCACAACTTCATATTGCTTTAAACATCAACTTAACATTAACTAATTTATACACATTTATTTCAGCATTTATACTTGTACATGTTCATCCGCTTCAGCTATTTGAACAGGAACCTTGAAACCCAGCCATATGCATTTGGAGGAGATGGTTGTGCTCAGCCCGATCTCCCCTCCAATGAAATCTCTTTTTCTCCCTCACACAGCTTATCACTCACTTTCAGGCTCATACAGTCACACACACACACACACACACACACACAGATTCTTCAGTGGCCACTCACTCACCCAAGACAGTCATGTGAAGAACAGTCTGTGGCCATAAGATTTAAGGTTTAAGGGTTTTTAAATGTTTTCCCTTATTTTACTTTAGCCAAATGGTTACAGATTCACAATTATGTATACTTTCTTTACACTAATGTCCAGGAGACATTATAACCACAGAGTTCAAACAGAACTTCTACGATACGTATGTGTTAAAACAAGCCCCTATACCGACTGGAATGATGATGATTTGTGAGCTCTAATTGAGTCCCGTGGTTGTTGGCACTTTTTCCTTTTATGTACAGTCAACCCACTCACAGGCACTCAGCTCCGTGTCAGCACCTCATAAGATAACCCATCCATCCATCCATCCATCCATCCATTATCTATACCTCTTATCCATTGATGGTCGCAGTGAATCAGTCAATCACAGGGCCAACACAAAGAGATTGAGAACCGTGCTCACATTTACACCTATTTGCAATTTAGAGTCGCAAATCAACCTACATGTCTTTGTACTGTGGGAGGAAGCTGGAGCATAGTGAAACGCTACCTCCTTCTCCCTCCTGTTATTAGTTTAGGACAAATCCAGAGATGTACACAGTCTGCTGCCATGTTGTCCTTAGGACAATATTAGTTTTAAATATGCAGCATCAGGAAAAAAAAACCCAATGGCTACAGTATCTTCATTTTTATCCTCTTTTACAAAAGCAGTATCTCTGCTAACATACAGTATGATTCAGTATAGTTTTAGCATGTCATGGCCTGATTATATGAAATTTGCTCCAGGCTCATGTTTTTTCCATTTGTTTTGTAACACCATTTTTAAATTTGTTATACTCTATGCTTCATTTGTGTCTTATTTTCTCACTGCCTCAAACCCTCAGTATAAATTGCCTTATCTCTCTAAACTTGTGGCTGCTATCTTGCAGTCTCTAGCGTTGTGGCAGCATTGGGTCAAACCCCAGACCTCTGCTGTTGGCTCTTTTTCCAACACAGTGGTCCAAGAACACTGCGTGATAACATTGCTGACAATGGCCTAGTCAGCAGCTGCACCATAGGATGGTGTCATTTGAAATGGTGACCCCGACCTGGGGTTTGATAGATGGATGCAATTATTGCCAACACTCAGTCCCCACAGTAAGGCTGCAGGTCGGACTGGGAGGTTGCCCATGTGTTTTGTTAAGACAAGAACCCATCATGTCTACAGTACGTGATAGTGTGTCAGATAGAGAGGTAATGTGTAACATCTTGTAATCTCAAGAACAATTATTTTCTTTGTGACAGTGTGATAATAAAAGCCTTTTTAGCTATCACTGCAACATGAGACTATGTACAGGTTATGTATAGCGTCATGTGTGTGCATTTTAAGCTTTTAATGCGTCATTTTATGCTATTTGCTCTACCTAAGCATCAAAACTACATGTTCTCATTCCGTAATGAGCATTTTTGTGAGGTTTAGGCACCAAAACTACTTGGTTAAATTCAGGAGAAGATTATAGTCTGGGTTGAGATAAATACATTACATGAAGTTACCTTGTGTACATGACGCAAGTGGCATCATTTAAAAAATGAGAGACAAACCTCTCCTCTTCTCCTGGATTTGTTTGTTTGCTCAAGTTAGAAGCATGAAAATCAAAGGAATGATGACCAGTCAACAAAACAGACTGGAATTTAGTTTGTACAGTTAAAAAAAAGAAGAAAAGAAAAGCAGAAGAACTTACTAGTGAGTGGTGCGGTGGCCAATGAGTTAATGATCCCCAGCTGCTGCAGGTAGAAGTCAATGATGGGTCAAAGGTAATGAGTGTGTGTGTGTGTGTGTGTGTGTGTGTGTGTGTGTGTGTGTGTGTAATGCAGCCCATCCATGGAGACCTTTTCCAAGAGCAAGAATGAAACTTGAAACTCCAAAGTCTTCATCCTCCTCCAAAGTCTCCTCAATGTCTTCATGAGTTTTGAAGAAAATTATAAACTGTTTGAAACCAAGCTGTGAATGGTTTGTACAATCCATCCATCCATCCATTATCTTCCGCTTATCGGTCGGTTGGTGGCAACAGGCCAAGCAGGGCGCTCCAGACGTCCTTCTCTTGAGCAACACTTCCTAGCTCCTCCTGGGGGACTTGCTGAACTCAACCAAACCCTGATATTAATATTCTGTATCTCACTTCCCTTGCTGAATTTAAAATATCATTAAAAAACAAACAAAAATCAGTCACTATTTCATTAACAAACTTTGTCAACTCAGGTACATAGCTAAGCTTTGACCATTTCGTCCATTAACTACACCCTTATCAATGCTTTGTTCCAGTTACATTACTGTAACTCCTTATCTGCCCAATAGCACCAGAAGTCACATGACCACATCCACCATATGCACAAGAACTTGAAAATCTAATCCCATACCTCCCTGCACTGCCTTGTAGAACTGATTTTTACATGTTACTGCTTCTTTCAAAGTCACAGGCGGGTCTTGTCCCAGCCCACACTGTTGACCTTACCCCTACATACACCGCTATTCTTAGCCTGAGGTCTGCAAGCCAGTTGTTCTTGCTTGTCCTCAGGGCCAGGCCGGAGCTGAAGGCCAGTCGCACATTTTCCATCAGAGCTTGAAAGCTGGCAAAGCCTTCAGCTGGGCATCAGGCAAGCACCATCAGTGTCCTCTTTTACAATCTCATCATTTGCCTTTGTATGTGAACGTCTCCTCATTTCCCTCTGCACTCTATAAGTCGTGCAATACAAGTTACTGGTTGTTGCTTGAATATGGGTGCATTTCCACCCAAAGTACCTGGAATTTTTAGTCCCAGGAATCTTTCGTAGATTCAGATTCCTTCAATCGGTTGTTGTCTGCATTTTGACCGTGGTCTAAAGACAATAGCTGAGTGATCATAAGCAATGCGTGTTGTTAACCACTGAAAAGAAAACAAAATCAAGATGCAGAGAAATATTCTGAGCAACATAATAATAATAAAAAATAAAAAAAACATGTAGACACATTGTATGAGTCTGTACATTGGTTTTTATGCAAATAAATGTTTTCGGGCTGATAAAATACTGCAAGTACTTGACTAATCAGAAATGTTAAGGCACACCCCCAAAATGTGTGTACTTTTGAAAAATATGAATCCCCATAGCAGGAAAGACCCTGGTCGCTGCAGTGGAAACAAGTTCCTCCAAAGGTTCCTTGTTCCTGGAGAAAGTTACTGCTGTGCAAATGTGACTCATAGCTGCCTCTAAAATACGAGCTAAATGACCATGTCCAAATCAACTGAACATTGAAGTCACACCCATTGTGTTCTGACGTTACCTATATAAGCCTCTGTGCCAGCAGTGTCTTGAAGTTCATTTGCACATACAACACTGTTCTATTTCCCAGAGTCAACTTCAAGTCTACCATCTTTTTAGGAGAAAATTAACTGCAAATAAAAATAAAGATTCCATGATTTCTAACCCACATACAGCTGGGGCTGCATTTTGTCATCCCTTTTTCAATTTTTCATAAAGATGAATTTTTTGGCTTTATTCGATAGTGTCAGTGGAGGCAGACAGTAAACATGGGAGAGAGTAAGAACAATGATTTGCAACAAAGGTACCCAAACCAAGCTGGTGAAATTGCCGGACAGTAAGGGGACATTAGGCACGGCAGAAGAAATCTTGTGTATCCTTTTAATGGTCCTCTTTTTCACCCCACTTGACTTACACTGGTTGCATAATCCCTGTGACATTAAAAGATTTGTGTAAGGAAATACATGAGGCACGGGAACACTTTCATGTCAGACAGCAATCTGTGTTTTTCAAGGACTAGTGTCTCAGGGACAGCTTTGATGTGCAACATGAGGGTCACATGACCAATGGAAGAAACCAAAGGGTACATCAGTGATCATTCTAGGCGAGCTGATTACTGTACAGCCTGTACAGTAAAAAAGGTAAATAGAGAAGTGGACAGAACAACTAAAGTTCACTAAAACTCTATTGTTTACTACACTAGAATTGAAATTACAGTATAGTATCATCCTGCTTTCACGTAAAATAATACTTCATCTCAGTAACCCTCTTAATGTTCAATATTAATCTAAAAGTGTGAAAATGAATTGGCCCCACATAGCACGTCCCCCACTTTGTAATGAACACGTTTTGAAACCTGGAGCAAGCATCGCAAATGAAATGATTCCATCTGTGTCTCCTTAATATGATGGGGAGCTTTCATGGAGTTGAGCGCTCTAGCCAGTAGGCTTTGCCGGTAATTAGAATGCATTGCATGGCAACTATTGACCTCCTATATCAACTCCTCTGACATTCTGCCGCATTGCCGCAAAACCTAAAATCTGAAAATGCCAGCGCAGCAGGGAGTGCTGGGATTGCTCCTGCCACCCACACACCACTGACTGAAATAGTATGAAGGTAGATGCACAGTGGAGAGCGGATGACAGAACTACCTTTAAGAAAAAAAAACAGCTTGGTTGATCATTGTTTAACTTAATTTATTCTCAGTTATTTTTTATTGAGCAAGGATATTCCACGTGCAGTTTTGTAAAACATCTCACAACAGCTCAGTCTTTGGAATCATACACTTGCTCATGTTTGTAATGAAGTCTAAAGAAAATCAAATAAACTGACCCCAAATACTTCAATAATGATACAGAGTGTGCTCAGGTATTGCCTACTATACTTGCAAGAAATGATATGAGATCTTGTTGAATTGTAGAAGCTTATTTTCCAGAGCATATCTAATCCTTTTCAGATGGAGTGTATCAGTGAGATCCTCTAACCACATTTTAGGAGTAGTGACAGCTGCGTTTATCCATACCATGAGATTTCATTTCTTTGCTGTGATATGCCTCCGAGGGAAGGAGGGGGGTTTGCCGGTAATAGAGTATTATATTGTAGATGTGGGATATTAACGTACTATCAATTCGTTTTGATTTAAGACATTTAATATCTCTATCTCTGATTGCGTTTCAATCCCAAAACCTTTTAAGTATTTCCTCATGTAATCCCTAATTTTTAGGTAGCGGAAGAAGACATACTACATTTTGGCCTGTTCAGTACAAACTGCCAGTATACTATGCCATTTCCAATACAGCCCTGGTCTGTTGTTGTGTTAAAGCATTAGCCTCTTGTGCCCGAGCTTGACTCGTTTTCGTCGCGCTGCCTCTGTTTGTGTGCCGCCTGCGTCATCCCATCTTCGTATTTAGATTTCAAGTATCAATTTTTATCAGGACATTATCTGGAGCTAACAGGTTAGCGGCCAAGAAAGCAGCCAGACGAAAGTCGGAACAAGCACTTAAATTCGGCCTTGTAGATCTAATAGAAGTGAATGTTCAGCAGCTGGACAGCATATTTCTCGCCTGAAATTCCCTCACTAACAGCTTATGGTGGACTGCTCAGTAGAAATTGGTCACAATTTACATGTCTTTCTGAAACATCTCTGTTCATACAACGGTAAGCGCCTTGCATTGTGGGACACGGTAGGTGAAGTAGACTGGTCCCATGCATGCTGCAGATTTTGCTTGTGTTTGCAAACTGTATAAGACATTCTACATTTAGGCTGTTTCAATATAAAACTGCCAGTCTAGTAGGCCATTTCCAATACAGCTCTAGTCTGTTGTTGTGTTAAGGCATTAACCTCTTCTGTGACTTCACAGATGATGTCACAGTTGGCCACCATGTTGGATGAGTGACCTCACAGATGATGTCACAGTTGGCCACCATGTTGGATGAGTGACCTCACAGATGATGTCACAGTTGGCCACCATGTTGGATGAGTGACCTCACAGATGATGTCACAGTTGGCCACCATGTTGGAGGAGTGACCTCACAGATGTCAGCAGTTCTCGTACTGAAGATTGTAAATAGGCCTTGAAAAGATAAAACCCACTGAGCCGGTGTCGACCTGGCTCCCTTAGATGGGACATGGGAAATTCCACTAGTTGGCTAACTGATTAGTGGCTAAGAAAGCAGTATAGTATGGTAATGGTATGGTAGTACAGTATAAAACAACAAATACAGATTTTTGGCAAGTACCTATTAACAACATTGAACCCGTTTTCCACTGCACATCTTTTCAGAACAACAACAGCAAAGTGCAACCTGTGCAAAAGAACAAAAACAAGTGCAGGTATTTGCCAAGAAATATTTAGTCTCTTCATTTATGAGGGCTCAAGTCACTGAATCAGTGTTATTGGATGCAGTGAACCTGTTGTGCACTGCACATCTTTTCAGAACAGTGACAAATCAGGTAAATGTGAGCTAAAAACACCCGAAAACAAGTAGTGAGGGCTCAGGTCACTGTATCACTGTACTCAGAACAATGACAAAGAAAGTTCAATATGTGCAACAAAGAAGTGCAGGTATCTACGTTACCGTCGTCCCACTTTGTCTTCTTTGAATCTGAAGAGTCTCCTGTTTTTATTTTCGATCCTGTGATATATTTATCCAATTTGCAAACCTGGACCTGGTCTTTCTCTCTCAAAGTCAAATCACCATAGAAGCGTTATTTGTTTGGTGTGTCACCCGAAAATGAGAGGCCCCCCCCCCCCGTCATGCCCCCACGGCCTGGGGGGGCACGCTCCACAGTTTGAGAACCACTGAAGTATGGGAATAGTCAGATTATACAGCCTCTTAAAAAGGCTTTGGATGCCTCCCAGAGGGCGGAGGGAGAGGTCTCAGGAATATCATTCATTTCAAAATATGAGGATATTTGGGCTTTTAGGTATTGACAGAATTTGTTTTCAATAAGTGTGTAAGCAAGTTGGAGGAGACTATTCTTTCACACACATTCACACACTGAACCCCAACTTGCTCCTGTAGCATCCCTTCAGTGTGTGCAATGACACTTCGACATGCTGACTCAGAGGAGCCGGGGTTTGAACGCCTACGTTCTGATGGATCCGACCCACTCTACCCCTGATCCACAGCCGCCACTGTGAGGTTTCTCCAGGCGATCTAGACGTAGTGAAAAGGTAAGGTGGCTATAATCTGAAATCACACTGCTGTGATATTTAGCGTACACTGTAAAAGGTATGAGCTGAGCGTCCACTAGGAAGTAATCTATCTACCTCAGGAGTTATGGACAGGTGAATAGGAGTAGTCCCTACCTAAAGGATTAATTGTTCTCCATATATCCAGGATATTTTTAATCAATATATTTAGAAATTCACTTGAGGCACTTCTTGGGAGTCTCTTCGTGGAGGATCTATCAGGATATGTATCCAAAACGGTATTAAAATCCCCACCAATTATCAAATTTGTCTCAGAAATATCCAGAATTAATGCAAAGACTTTCTAGAAAAAGGGTTGTCTATGTTGGGGGGGGCATATATATTCACTAGTGTGAAGGGGATGTTGTGTATTTCTCCAACTACTATTATGTAACAACCTTTCTTATTAGCAGTAGTTTTTTTTTTTTGCCTTTTCTTAATCGAACCGCAGAGCCTCTTGGTTTGGTTGAGAAGGTTGAGTCATATTCTTCCCCCACCCATTTAGTTTTTAGCCTTCAAGTGGGTCTCTTTGCAGGAAAATAACACCTGAGGCCAGTGACTTTAACTGACTTAACTGAGTTGTTCACTGTACGAAGATTCCAAGTAGTAAATGCAAGACCTGTGTCCTTCCTGACATCAGTATTTACGTTATCCTGACCAGTGTAATATCACTAGTATCATAAGTGTTGGTATATAACATCTGCGTGAATGGACTCTCTGTCCCTCCTGCCTGTCTACCCTCCCCTCCAAATCCCTTCCCCAAGGTCAACCTAGATCCCATGACAGAAAAAGAAGGAAAACAAAATTAAATCACTGTAGCCAAGTGAATACGGCCTGAGCCTTCTCAAGGAGGCAAGTGCAAAAAAAAAAAAAAAATAGAAATAACCAGTAACTTAGGATACACCCCCTTCAGCACTCCTCCAGTGGACCCTAGGCTTGTCACCATATTTCTTTCTTTGCTTTCATTTATAAAACTGAAATATCACAGAGATGAGGACACATTTCCGTACACAAACACTAACACGTTGATGTAGAAGGTATCATACCAACATAATCCTAGCAAATATGAACACAGCCCAAATACTACAACAGCTACAAGTCAAAAGGCCCTTTGTGAACAGGCTAACTTCTGCTGTAACTGCAATGTTTCCAACATGATATTCCCTCACAACACAATTGTTTGATAATCAATTACACATACTACACATAGATCTTCTCCCAGGCAGAAAACATTCAGCAGATGTCTGTCTCGCCTGAAGAAGGTGTTTGACTGAAACATTAATCCTGACCAGCAGATGGTAGCACAAAATGATCAATGCAAATAACTAAATGTTTTTAACATCTAACTTTAACTTAATTAAGTTCACTTTTTAGGAACTTATTTAAATCAACTGCTTACCTTTAAAGACAGCACACATAAAAAAAAGTTAAAGCTGTTTGTATCATTTTCTACTGTTTGCACTGCTTATCCTCTATTCTCTTTGTGGCATTGTATTCTACTTATCTTATTCCCCATTCTGCACCTTATCCCCGTTTGGCTGCTGCAATGATCAAATTTCCCCTCGGGGATCAATAAAGTTTCATCTCTCTTATCGAGGTATCAAGAGGTTTCAGTCATCTTAGTGGCTGTCTCACGGTGAAGGACATGAGTTCTCGAAAGGGAACTGCAATGTGTGTTCGATCGCCTCAGTTGGAATGAACAAATGAGATGCACCTCAAACTATTCCATCGTGATGATATGTGAAAGAGCCATTATTCCATCCTTTAAGGAGATTAATCCAATGGTCTCTATGGATCAGTAGCCTCTCCACTTGCTTTCATTAATACACAGTTTTTCCACTGTGGGCACATAAGGCTCATACACACCAGTACAGAACACTGGTACTGCTCATCTTCCCAATTATATAACAGTGTGCTGCCCCTGTCATGATAAACCTCCACACCCTGTAGTTATGTTATGTTCCATTTCCAACTTAAACAGGCCAATAGAGGAGGCAGATATGTACTGCTCATCTCACTTTGTTCAGACATGTCTGACTTCCTCTGACCAGCTGCTGGACACATGCTTAGCCTTTTGCCTTCACCTCTAGATTCCAGTTTCATTAAACAGTTTCATTAAACAGTTATGACATGACAGTGCTGATGTAGCTCGCTGAGACAGCAAGTAGGTCAGGTCCAAACAAGATGTTGGGGAGCCAAATCTCTGTGTGGGATAATAAAGTTGATCTGAATCAATCAGCTCAGCCGAAGAAACACTCTAAGTGCACATGCTCTACCAACCAAAAACAAATCTTCAAAGCAAATATTGTCATTTACTTCTAATTGATCGCTCCGCACTGAAACAAAGGGTAAACCCAACTCAATGCTTTTCAATTATGTTTTTTTTTTAAAGTTGATAGTATATTCTTTACGCTCAATATCTCAGTGCATAACCATAAAAAAGAGAGTCCAACAGAATGACTACATTCTTTTCCTGGTTTAAGGAGAATTTGTCACAGAAACAACCTCACTCGTGGATGCTGCATACGCAGCAGCATTTGCCGGCTTACAGTATGAGCACCGAGCAATGCTTATCAAAGCGTTTATATGGCTCATGCACCTGGTTGACCCGGTGAGCCCCTGTCTCTCCATGCTAAATCCTTCCACTGCCACAGCAATTTAGCACAGCTGATCACAGGTGGATAATCATCAGCAAAAGCGACATTGTTGCAATTGGTATATGATATAAAACACATCATGGCTTTTCTACAAGGTGCTCTTGTCCCATCTAGTTACAAGAAATACAACGGGTGTTAGCGAGTCAGTCAAGCATCAATTATCGCTGCTGACATTTGCAGATTTGCCAAAATATCAAAGGGGACTTTTGGGGGTTATTTTCAGTTGTGGAGGTAACATGCATTTTCACCCCGGAGGCAGGGATGCAGAAATAGAGCGTAGATGAATAGACGAGAGTGGACAACCGGGGGGGGACAGTGATAAATGAGCTGACAAATGTTGTTTGTGTAAGATCATGATAGCCGTGAGAGAGCTATAATCCACACTGGCGAGCTGAGCCAGAGGGCCACACACACGCGTTTGTGTGTTTGTGAGAGTGAGAAAGATGGGGAGAGAGAATGCTTGGCATAGAGAGAGGGACAACTAATCCATATCATCAGCATTCGAGCTAAAAGACAACAGGCAACTCTTGCACCATGTTGAAACAGGCGTCAGTGCATATGCACCGGAACAAAGCCGTTTTGAGAAGTGTTAATCGCGGTGCATCATCTGTGTACCTGAACACATTTTGCAAAAGAGATCCTAGCAGAAGGCAGATACATTTCTTCTAGGATTAACTGCCACGTGGTTTGTTTTTATATTTTTCATTACTAGCTATGTAGCCAAAGAAGGAGTGAATTATTGGCCTTCATTGGGAGATCATCAGAATGCTGTAGCTGAGGAAATATGATATTTGCCAGAAATGAGAAGTGGACCTCGCTTCTGGTCTGAAACGTTAAGCCGATACGGAAGTGTGGAACCTACAGTCTTTTTCGAACGGCTCTACTGGCTCTAAAAAGACATCTGATTGTATGGAAGTCTATGAGAAAATGAACCCTACATCTCACTTGATTTTTTTTTTTTACCTCAGGAAGCATTTTCCTAATGAGTTTATGGTCTCAGTCGCTAGTTTCAAGTATTCTTCAATACATCATGATGCTCATTTAGTAAATTTTAGTCCCACTTTGAGTTAAATAGACCAGAAAGCAGGGGAGGCTTTAGGGTGAGGCTACTTTGTGATCAATCTATCAAAGGCCAGTCAAAAATCAGGTGGTTACATCCAATTCTCATACACAGTTTATGACTTTTAAGTGGTACATTTGCTATTGTTGCTATCTACGCATGTGACATGCCAAAATGGAAAGCACAGCATAGCACAGCAACAGTAGCTATAGGCGGGGGTGAGTGAAGGGTCAGTTTCTCCCTTGCCTCCCCTTCCTCTTTCCAACTTTTCTCCTTTGCTTCAGAATCAGAATAAGAATCAGAATTCCTTTAATAATCCCCAGGGGGAAATTGCTTTTGTTACACGCAGCTCCAAAAGAATAAGAATAAACTTCAAACATAAAAGTACAAATATAAATATATAAAAGTATGTATAAAAAATTATTATTATTATTATTATTACTGCCGTGATAACCGGCAACCTGTCCCCCTTAACGGCCCTAATTAACTACATCATAGCGGTTCAAGTGCAGCTCCGTACATTCGCATTTCTTCCCTAGTTTGAACAGTGTAAGACAATCAATAAATTGAGATTTTCTCCATTCCTACATCTTAAAAAGCAAAGTGAGCGTGCACCATATGTCTCTCTGAGCTCTTTTAACAGTTCCTTTGATCTTTGTGGATATTTATGAGCTCAGCAAGAGGTTGTGTTTGGGCAATAACCGAAGTGAAAGACGCATCATCTGGATCTTAATAAGGTTTCCTACCAATTACAGTTAGAGTAAATCTTCATGGGAATTACTCATTTTGCCTGTTGGCTGGAAGACATTGCGATGATAAATGGGAAAAATCAGAGGCAGTCTGCCTTATTGCAAAAATCGCTCAAGGCGTACACACACACACACACACACACACACACACACACACACAAATACTATGGAATTGGTATAGTGTATTTTCTCCCAGCACTCCTCTTGAGCCTTATCTACTTTGTCAGCTGAAACGGTTTTAGCAGTTCAACCTATCAGCTTCCTCTTTTCAACTCTAAATTGCAAGTTCTAGATAATCCCAAATCCTTTGATCAAAGGTTTGGTTTCATAATACTGATAGATATTCTAGTCTTCTGGACAGGCTAAGTGGTAGCTGTGGGCTTTACAGGAGGAGTCAGACACATAGTAGAGAGCACAGAGAGATGCTCGGCAGCATATGCACACACCGATTTGATTAGAAGGAAGACACTTAATTCAATAAAGTCATGGCCGCAGTTTGTGGCTGGACCGCCATTGTTGGTTTGGCCTTGAAATAACACGTCATGTATGCTGGCTTCACGTCAAGAAAGCTTTAAACACTCCTTGCTGTGAGTTTATGTTTTTGGAATGAGGTAACTTTTCATTTTCATTAAAATGACTCTCCCATGAATTGGGGGGGGGGGGCGCGGTTTACAAGACGGATATCAAAAACGAATGGTCAAATTCTGTGCAGCAGAGACTGAGATTCAGTAACTTTTGATCCCTACCTCTTACATTTTCCAACAAATAGCTAACCTCTTTCTAAACCTCTGATTCAGTCCACATATGTAACAATTAAATACATCTGCACACTAGCTGCTTTTACATGGACTGTAATATTAATACATAAAACATTAATGATTGGAACAACAGCCCAATCACAATAAACTGGTAAGCTGTGATGCTAATTATCTTTAGCGAGGAGCAGTGTACAAAAACACAGCGTGTCATCTTTAGCAGGAACTTTCATGGGATAAAATGACAGTGGCAGATCATACTAACTGTCATTAATTCATGTAAATTCCTTGACTAACTTGATAGGAGGAAAAAATAAAAGCTTTACAGTTGTCTGGTTAAAGGATAACTTTGGTATTTTTAAAAATTGGCCTCATTTTTTTTCAAATATATTGAGTTTGAATGAGCGGTTGCTTCAAAACGTTTTTGGAATTGGTCCAGCAGTTTCCCCTCAGCTCAGTTCCCCTAATCCTTTGGGGCAACTGCAGCTTATCAAAGTATTTCGACTAAAAGTGCTTGTTTTAGCCACTGACAGGCTCAGATTGTTATTCTATGAGTCTGACAGCATTACGGAAAGGATCCCCACAGAGAGAGACCTGGAAGATCCTTTTGGTTTAACTGAAAGCAGCCGTCATAACAATTTCTTCAAACACACCAGAATCCATTGACAAAGAATTATTTTAGGTCACAGAACACAGGAGTTGCTGGTCTACTGCTGCCTAGATGAGTTAGTTTGTTTGTGTTATTGTGCGACATTGGTGTTTAGTTCATATCCAACACAATATTTGAGGCCATGATTGTGCAAAGTTGACACCTGATACCTAATAACAGCTGTAGACTGCTGTTAGGCTTACGCATTGAGTGACTTTGCTGTTCTAAAGGGTTAGTTCAGACACAAAATAACACATAGTAACATTAACAAACTGACTGACCGAGCAGCAGTAGACCAGCAACTCCTGTTTTCTGTTAAATTACTGTTTTTGTCAATGAGGTTTGGTGACTATTAAGAAAGCGGTGTAACGGCTGTTTGACAAACGTGTCTGTCTCTGTAGGGATCCTTTTCAAATTTTTGTCAGACTTGTATGATCCTCTAACTGGAAACAGCTGATCTATTGCTCCCTTGAAGGCGTCCAGGGTTCATAACAAAAATAATTATTTTACCCCGTACAACACGATAGTTGCTGATCTACCGCTGTCTTCATGTTTTCAAAATTAAAGCTGAAAACTTGAAGGAGCCAAACAAACAAAAAGAAAAAAAAAAGATCATCAGGAGAAACTTCAACATTTCATCCATGTTTGTTGAGTCATAGAATCCAGGCTTCATATTTAAAGCCATTTCCTCAAAACCTCCATTAATGTGGCAGGGACTCCCCACCTCCCTGGTCTTCAGCCATCGCTGCTTTTATTCAATCATGTTGGCTTTATTTTGACAGGATGCAAAATGATTCTGCTCCCAGGCTAGCACACAAGGCAACATAATGAGCAGCTGAAGTCTTTAGCAGCGGCGACTGAGCATAAGCAGGTAGAAATGAATTCATCATCTGACAGGAGGGAGCATAGCACAATTAGTTTTACGCCTAGACTGTTCCCTTTAGAGGCTGGATGCTGGGGGTTTATAGCCAAGTCCAAACAGTCCATGTGTAATTTATGCTCCAGTGCTGCCCCGGTACCTACTTACCTCCTGTACTGTTGCTGCAAATGAATAAATGAGTTTAGAGTCATTAAGAAAACCACTGGCAACTGATTAATATGGATTATTTTTTGATTTGGTAAAATTGCTGAGGTTCTTTAAGTGATTCTTTAATTGTAAGTATGAAAATCATGTGCAGACAGTTTTGTTTATCATTATTAAGTATGTCATGTTAAGTAGGCTGAAAAACAGATTAGTGGTATTTACACTTAATGGGCCCATTTGAAATCCATACTCTGAAGAATGCTGAAGAACAGAAGTGAAGAAGCCTCTTGGATGGGAGGCGAAACGTCTTCAAGTACCTTCAACAAGTCCAGTTGACTTTTGCTCAGCTCCTAAAGAATGACTAGTACCTCTGATACAGCATGTCACAGGGCTCTGGTGAAGTGGAGGCATGTAACACTGAGTGGCAGGTGGCAGGAATGTTTAGTGGATGAAGCAGAAGCAGGTATTGAGAAACATATATTGGATCGGATTCATTCATCGTCCTCCTTTTTTTTTGCCAAAAACCTTTATGGTATATTACCTTCCCACAGATCCTCTCAGGTTTTGTATGTGCAAATTAGAAAATTAAAAGATACTACCGCAGTCAGTATCTGGTGTCTAGTTTAAACAAAAAACGTCATAATGGGAAAAAAAATATTTTATGGTGAAAAATTCATATTCTTGCTATACGCACACAACATGTCAGTGGAATCTCATATATTTTGTCTGTGAAAAGGCAATATGTCAGTACCGCTAAACCAGCTCAAGTGTAGCTCAAGGATAACGGGTTTCTCTACGTCTCTACTGATCATGCTCATATTGAATTGATTTGCTTTAAAAATCCCACGGGATCCCTGAAAGGCAGTCCATCCCCAGAGTTTCCATTGGGCATTTCAAAAACAGAGAAGAACGCTAAATACAATGTCTTGATATACAAACTGAATGACAGGAGGGAAACAATATACAATATATAATAACAATATATCCCCTTCACTCCCCCCCCCCACACTGTGGTCAGAAGAACAGTGACCTCCACTGGATCGACTCTGTCTAACACAACGCTGGATGCTGTGTTCCTGCTATAAATATTCTCCTGACTTAAAATACAACTAATGAACACATCATAAACTAAGGTGCTGCTACCTTTTGACAAACAGCTGGCGAGCCCATCTTTTCCTGTCTATCACGGAGGAAGATGCTAAAAGGACACGTTGCTTTGCAAATGTTTGGAAGAGGATTAGACAGGCAGCAGAGGAAGTGTTTAAATGACCCTTAATGCAGGTGAAAGCAGGTGACTGGGAAGGGTGAGTTGGGCAAATGAAGGAAAAGGGCAGAGGGAACGGATGAGCCAGGGCTCAAGATGGAAAAAAAATACTGGTTGAATGTTGAGGTGAAGGCTAAGTAGAAGCAAGAATCTCAAGACACAAGAGGGTAACCAGCAAGAAGCAAGCAGCAGACCAATTATCACATCAAGCAGAGGAAGTGTATTCATAAAGCCCCAAATGACACATTTTATTGGATGTTTTTCACAACTTATTCCTAATGCTGATGTCTGATGTCTTGTTTAAAACAAGTTGAGTGGCGTAACAATAGTTATTTCAGTTAACGTTTAACACAACACACACATGAAAGCATGTAACAATAATCTGAAGATGAGCTCTTTAAATAAGAGGAGATAACACATAGAATAGAATATTTGTGCATCAGAATCATTATCATGGCTGCAGACAGGAAACCAGAGATGTACTGGAGTGAGCTACTCCTGTTAAAACTAATACATTTGATAATGGAAGGCTAATTCCTTTCACCTTAATCTACTCTATTCTCGTGCCAGCAGCTGCAACTGGGACTGTGCATTAGATTATAGAGATGTTGGTTATGTTGTGTTATGTCATCCTGGTTATTTTATTAATTATCTCTGATATTTTGACAATGCTCCAACAGGCAAAACTACATACAATATGTCATTTGTTAATATTTAACAACCGAGTAGTCTCCTCAGTTTTTAGCCCGCAGGTCCCAAGTAAGACTTGTCACACAGCAGACAAGTCAAAATCAAACAAGTCCTCATTTTTGCACCTCGAGTCGGACTCAAGTTCAAGTCTCAAGTCCACAGCTCTGACAATGTGCATTTGTAGAGAAAAATCATACAATTACAATATAGAGAAATACAATAGGATAACAATATTAGGCAGACAAAGAATATGAATCCAGAAGGGATGTCAAGCCGCTCTAGGTAAGACATGAACCGTGCAACCTCGTCTCTACCACAAAGGCCTGCGAAGAAGACAAGCCCACACGTATACAAAAGAGGAAGGACTCAAGGATACCTCTCACACAGGGAGAGAGACAAGTAACTCACAAAGGAGAAGATAATTAAATAATGCTGTAGCACACTCGCACAGCACATTGCTTTCTATGATAATTACATTTTAAAACAATTGTTACAAGTTACTCTTTCAGTACAAAATGAAGTGACGGAGTAATAATTTGATTTACTTGAAAAGGATTTGTTGTATGTGACAAACACAAACACTACCTTGAAATGATCATGAACGTTGCAGAAATGCAGCACATATCCTGAAAGTTTAAACGAACTGGCTTCAGTGCTCCAGGGCAAAATGTTACCTTGAAATGTTTCAATACTTTTTTTTTTTTTTTTTTAAAGCATCACCAGCATTATGACTGCCTCTAGTCAGACTGAAACAGTAGACCAAGTAAATCTTATCTTATCAAGTGCAGCCTCTGTATGTCCGTGTAATACCTTAAGTTTGCATTCTGGTCGAACGATGGACTGGAGACGTTTAAGACCGCAAGATACTAATGGTGCTGTAAGGTTGATTACACAGGATATTACATATTTCACTCTTTATTATGCACACATATATTGAATTTGTCAAAAAGTAAGTCAACGTCTCGAACAAAATATCATACATATTTTTAGAGACAGTTCCTTATACAATATATTGATGGTATTTAACCCAGTGTTTTCACTCAGGTTAAAGTCCAGTAGCTGCTTGCATGTACAAATCTGATAAACGTCACTCTTGAGATGGGGTCTGCTTGTTGTTCTGACGTCCCATTGTCTGGAAAAAATGTTATCCCATTGCTGAGGCCCGATCCTCGCTGCCAGTCCTGTCCATGGCGCTAAATGGGGGTTTCAAGCAGAGCTGGCTTGTGTGTTAGCTGTTTGCTTGTCACCTAGAGTAGTGTACTAACTAGTCCTTGGTAGTAGTCGTGACGTCACCAAGCTTCCTGAGCCACATATTTCACAGAGCTGAGCCGATTCAATTTACCGTGTCATTTTCTAGTGTGACCAAAAAAAAAGTGAAAACCTGAAGAACTGGTTTTACTTCACCCCTCAAGTCTACACTTCAAAAACGGAAAGGAACCAGAGGAACGGTAGCATGCCTTCAACGACTGACGACTGTGGTAGGAGGGAGTCAACAGATCCAGAGTCAGCTCCTCCGCTACCTCACGGGATGCAGAGTATTCGACAACCATGTCTCTGAAAACATTCCGTATATTCTCCAAGGTGAATCATTACGACGACCACAAAATGAGACAAACTGGCTGATGTTACGAATGAATGGGATGGATGTGAATGGGAAAGCACTTGCCATGACTGTACAACACTGGACCAGAAATGAACTGTGGACGAACGCCTGGTCCTTTTCAGAGCTCCATTCACACAGTTGTGTGTGCGCTTAGCAAGCCAGAGCACCTCAAGCTATGGATAGCAACCCAGTGATGCCCGAACATTCATGTATATGCATTCCAGTTGGGCTTTGTTTTCCAGGTGGATTTTCCTCAATTGGTACCAGCTGGCCAAAAAACAGTTCTGCATTACGCTACTGCATTACTTTGAAGGGAAGTATTCAAAGCTTTCTTCACTGACACTGTAATGTATATAATGTCCACAGGATCAGGAGTGTGTGATGGACGGGAAGGAATAGCAGAAAGCCTCACAGGAGGAGGAGATGACGGCGCCCTTCCAGATGAATGGTGAATGGACTGCATTCATATAGGTGATTGAAAAAGCAACTGAGGGAATTGTGGGGTAATCAAATAGAACATCATTCATGAAATCCATTCTTTTTGCTACGACTTGTCATTTGTCATACCTATTATTTTATATATATATTTATATGATAAAGGCCATTGTTTTTGTTAACCAGTTTTTAGCTATTGTTAGAAGGTTTTTCTCATGTAACATGATTCTGTAGGAACTTGTCTTACATGGTATATATGTTACTCTCAAGTCAGCATACTACTCTTCCGACTCCGCTTTGTCTGGACAACTGGTTGTTCTAAGGAAAGATCAAGTCCATCTTGGGACATGCTCTCATGTATCTGAAACCAGATATAGTTTGTAGAATCCTATATATGTGGTAGCTTTACTCTGTATTCCTTAGGCTCATCTATGCCTGTGATGTTGGACTCCGAGCTCGTACACCTACATAAACTTCTTGAATGAATCTTGGACTCCTCTCTTCATTGCTACAACCACAGAAAAGCATCCCCACAGCTATTCACACATCACGAACATATTCATATATAATGATTTGCTGAACGGCCATAAGATCTCAAAAGATGGCCGATATTCAAACGTTGTAATAAAAATATCAAATGATATTCTTAACCAGCATGCACAGATTAAAGCTGATTTCTGATTATTTACAGTTGCTTTTACTTTGCCACATTCTTTGTTTCTTTTTTAATAGTGTTAAGCACCAGTCAATTCCTGCAAATGTTTCAGAGTAAAAGCGTACTGACAAAGACAGCTATTTAAATTCCTTCAGTTGCTAGAAGGCGTTTAATGTTTTCCACAGGTGCACGCAAGCCTGTGGTTCACAGCTGTATATCATACTGGGATATGATGTACAGTTAGCACATGTCAGTCTATCAACAGAAGTGTAATTATTACGCTAACATAAGTGAACCTCTCATAATTGTCTGCAGTGAGGCTTGTCAATCATGTTTAATTACTGTTTTTGTGAAAAATTGGTTTGATCTATGTAATATTTCCAAATGAGTGTAATTTTTTTTTTTTTCTTTTTCTCCAATATTTTTATTGGCATTTGTTTGTTGTTACATAAAGAGAAAAAACAACAGATTAAATGAACAATTGGACCACATTAACATAGGTCACCGCTCAAACATATGATCATTCAGACATACACACACGCACACGCTAGACTTGCACAAATTATATGTCAATAACATAAAATAGTCTAAAATAAAATGCATACATAACTGAATATACACATTATCCATATTTTTTATAACTGTGACTTACTTTCCGGCTTCTATAATATTAATGAGTGTAGTTTTGGTTTAAAATGAGTGAATTCGAGTTGAAAACATCAAAATACTGTTGGAACACGCTTGCAGTTTTCTCATGGACTTTTCATTTATATAGCACATTTTAAAAAAAAAAGAGTTTATTATTACTTACATAACACCAATTTATGAATTTGTTATGAAACTGCTTAAATTGGATATCCCTCAGGCAGTGCTACACTCTCCTCCATAGATTCTGAAATCAGCCCACGATTATTACCCGTCCTGCGCCGTCTTTTTCACAGCCTCATTATGTTGAAATCCATTTTTTCTTTTGCTACAGACTTGTCATTTGTCATACCTATTATTAGTTTACTGCCTCGTAATGTTACATTACACGTACATTGCAATTGCATTATTCAAATATCTATTTTAGTCAAGTTTCGAGGAATATTTCCACACAGTGCACTCACCTGTCACAAGCCAGAACGGCATCAATTCAAACAAGTCCAGCAGGGCACAAGCTTCTCTCTCTACGTGTGTGTGTGTGTGTGTGTGTGTGTGTGTGTAAGAGACCACGCTGTGTGTGGCATTTAGTGTCTTGGCTTATCTGGCTGTGGAGAGAGCTATGAAAGCTCGCCGTGTAATTGAAATGTCATGCGTACAGGAGAGGAGTTTGACTGAACGGGAGCCTTTAGCCATGCCCCAACGAGCCCACGACAGATGAGCAACAGCTTTCCCAATGAGAAGTGGCGTTCCCCAAACCCATTCCTCCTCCTCCTCCGTCCTCCTCCACCCCCGTCCGTCACCCCATCTCAGCTCCTCTGCTCTCCCACTCCCTGTGATTCCTCCTTGCCTATCTGCGGCCTAACAGTGATTAACGACAGCACCTGGCAGTTGCTGAAATATTGAAATAAATAGTCGGCTGAATCCGAGTCTGAAGGAATGCCGGTGGATTGTATATTTTTATCTGAGGTTAAACTATTGTGTTATTGATGGTGGCAGTGGGCCTGCCATTCAGCTGTGGTAATGCACGTGGCGAGGACACTTCCAGGGTTTGATTGGTGCCAAGCAGAGAGACAACACAGCATCATTCATTTTCACAAAGCCCCCAGTGATTAATAGGACTGTACTGAATTGTATGTTAACAAGCACACACACACCTACCTATCTCCCCCCCCCCCCCCCCCCCCCCCTCTCTCCACAAAGAATAAAACAATAATGCTGAGGCGCCATAATTATATCTCAGCTGGATAATAATGGATCTGCCAAAAAACATTTTTTTTTAATTAGATTGGCAGTTCGATACTTGTGTACACAAGTAGCCAACAAGCTTTAATGGAACCTTGAGTGCATTTCTCTTCTTTCATCTTTCTTTTCTGCCATCATTCAAAACTTGGATCATGCCCCGTCAGAGTTAAGTTGATTCTATTTTTCTGTGTTTCAGATGAATTCATATGTTACAGCAATGATTGGGCCGTTGCCCCTTGTCGCTAGACGCCAGCTGTTCTACATCTTCTACGCTACAAGTTGTCACACATTCCGGACAAGTTAGATGTCACTTCCTGTGTCCACGGTGTGGCACTAGAAAACAACTAATCACATTTCATATTCCAGCGTGAGAGGTGTTAAAATTTTATGGAAATCAAATGATATGAATGAAAATGTGTTCAGTCAGGGACTCTAATAAGACATGCTAAATATGGGGCAGATTTGAACACTAAAGTTGGAATAGGTACAGTTGTGTTTTAATGTGCATTGTAACATGTTCCAAGTGTGTGCAGCAGAAAAATTAAAAGCAGTTTTTTTTCCCAAATTCAGTATTTGCACTTGGGACTTTGAGCATCAGACAGTCACTTGAAGGGGTGGAGTAATGTTGTCAGCACCATTTTAATAGGGAGGTAATATATGATGGCAAGTTGCTTGTCCTGTCCTAACGTTAGAAACGCCCATCCACCCTTTTTATACCAAATGCAATCATGAGTACAGTACACTCACTGGTGATAAATCTTACAGCGGAGTGATAAACTGAATGTAATGGCTCAAGGGTGGAGGCAGAGGCGTATCTATAGATAATATCTCCATAATCCAGAACAGAAAATGAAGACGGCCTCAATTATTTGTTTTCTACTGAGAACAGGGAAAATTAGCTCTGTTTCTGCACAAATACCCGATTTTCTTTTGTTGTAGCTCTTCTAATAAGTGCATCAACGTGAGTTTTGAATGTAACTTTTTGATCCAGCCAGATATTTATACTCTGAGACCCTCTCAATACTGTGTCCACTCAGAGTAGAACAGTAGCTCGCCCTTTAGAGAAGAGCATGTATGTATTCAGGACTAATTTCAAATTCAAAAGTGCATCTTCTAGATTGTTAAAGGCTTGTTAAAAAATGTCCGAGTGTGCAGTGTCAGCAAAGCAATACGGAATCGTATAATTCGCATAAAGGTAGGCATTTTAATTTGTAATAAGGGGTGTGATATTATTGATATGAATTGTAAATAATTCAGGACCCAGTATTGACCTTTGACACTGGTATGAATACAGAATGCTCGCTCTACCCAATAGCACACATTGTTGTCTGTGAAACAGATTTGATTATTAACTAATGTGACTTCAGGACTTTAGCAAGAAAGCCAAGTCCTGTTTAGAAAGACTGATGTTTTGTCCACTTGTGTGGCAACAGGTGAGGCGCAGCTTCTGGGCGGAGGCCCAGGCAGGAGATGGGAGGTAGTCGGGCTGGAGCTGGATCGCAGACAATATCCACCGTCCAGGGCCTGGAATTTGTCGCTCAGTGGTGTCAGTGTTCGATGTGCTCGGTTGAAGGGGACGTTTAGCCCAGTTCTTGGTGCTGATGACCCACAGCTCAGGACTGAAAGGAGTGGAGCAGACTTGGGTCTTGGGCCTAAATGGGCCAGACGCCCTCATTCAGGGCCAGGGGATCAGTTGCAAGGATCGGCTCCCCTCCAGTGGCGATGGAACTAGTCCAGGGAAGTGTGGTGTCGTGCGCGGCAGCAGCAGCAGCAGCAGCAGCAGCAGCAGAGCGCTCGGTGGACGAGCCGGCACAGCAGGAGGAACCCACCGCAGAGAGGTTCTAGGCCTGAGCAGGGGCAACAGATGAAAAGCCCAGAATTAACTTTAATCAACCCTTTTTTTGAGATCCTGTTCCAGTTGTTTGATGTCAACCAGTAAATGTGAGTAAAGTGGGTGACAAAGTCCACACACAGCCATGACGATGTGTTTACTTTAAGGTGTGTATATTGTCGTTGTCTGGCGAGCTAGCTCCCGAGCTAAAAGGACAGCCGGGGTATACTAGCAGCAGATTCAAGCTTTGAATACTTCAAATCTTTTATGACATTGGAAAATATGTGTAAAACAATTGTGATCTCTGAGCAGCACCATCAAAATGCGATCCAAGCAGGAAAAAATGTATTTTCTTTTATTTAGATTTAATTTAATTAATATTTTACAGGAATAAAATTTCATTTAGCTAAAATTATTCATACCATCAGCCATCAGCACCTCCTAACGGCATCATAACCGCCAATAGCTTTGTCTATTCTGCACATTCCATTTATCTTGGGTACATTTTGTATATTTGCATCATTTTTTATTTTGTACATTTGCATTATATTTTGTACATTTGTATTTTATTTTATTTATTTCTTTTTCTTTCACTGGAATTCTCACTGTAAATTTGAGTTTCTGATGTAACTGTTGTGTATACGTGAATGGTGCATCTTAATCTCCTTAATCTCTTAATCTTAATTAGGATGCAATGTTTCAGATCAGTGTGGAGCCCAGGAGTGGCCATTGAGAGGAAAAAAAAAAAAAAAAAAGACACTATCGGTCCAACTCACACGGTGTGTTGAAGGTCTGTGTGACAGCTGCTGTGGAGGACAGACTGTGTTTCAGGCAGAGCTGGTGTCTTGTGCATACGCTTATTTCATGTGCACTAATTCATTAAAATATGTGAAGAGACTGTGAAGAGAAAATGTAGAATTAAAACAACTGGAGTACGGCGAAAGATTAATTTCTAAGATTAAACTGAATAAACACTGTTGACGGGGTGGTATGCTGTATACTGTGGGATTACTCTGATCCAAATATATCACCATCCACAAACGCAGCTAATTCAATCTCAGGTTGAAAGTTGGAACTGGAGTTGATGTAAAACCAATAACAATTACAAAGTGTTATTTGTGAATTTCAGCGTGTGAATTTCTCCATATCTTCATGCACATGAAAAACTACAATCCCTTTAGCTAGTATTCACACATATACACACATAGATACAAAGAAACTGGACTTCTGTTCCCCTGGAAATAACTTACTGGGTATTAAATAACATTGCAAATGTAGTGAGTGTGTTTCTAAACAGTCACTGCATGGATTTGTCTGTGATTATTTTTTTAAAAAGTGTTCTTGGTGTGTATGCTGAGTAATAGTGACACCTACAAGGCATTTGCTAGGAGCTGATAACTGCGAGCAGGGACTCAGCAGTGGTGCACTTTGTGCTCATCGTATCAAATACCTCTGGGTTAGTATTACGTTTTGCTCAACTTTTTAATAAACACACACACACACACACAAACACACACACTCTCCTGCTAATTGTGTATTAATGTACAGCTTGTTTTGACACCTGTGAGACCTCCACAGCCACCCGATCAACCCTCACTTGTAGAAATTGCTTTTTGCCCAGGATAGCAATTCTTTCAGAACATTTTGCAAAATATAAAAGTGAAATGAATTTTTTTTTTTTTTTTTTTTTTAAAAAAAGGGGGAAGCAAATGTTAAGCCACTGCCAGGTAAATTGGATTTAACTAATCACACATAGTGAGGCTTACGCCTTCGAGCTGTCCTGTCTAGCACCACACTCAAGATAAAATGCCAACTTTGCCAGTTTCAGTTCCAGTTTCTTCAGGTTAAGTTAGCCAGGCTCTGGTGTGATTTGTCAGCTTCAGTTTTAATTTCAATGTCCTCCCTCAGTTGTGGTGTTCACCGCAGCTATGGTGTGATCACCAGCCCGAGCTGTAGTTTGTCAGCTTCAGATGTAGTTTTTTTTAAGCCTTAGCTTTATTTCCCACTCTGCTGTAGTTGGTCAGCTGTGGTTCTGGTGTTTCCACTTTGTTTTTCAGCTTCAGTTGTCTTTTCATCAGATCCAGCTGTAGGCCTGCTGTAGGTTAGCAGATGTAGCTCTGCTTTATCAAACTCGGTTTGATTCATGTTGCGGCTTTTATTTGATAATGTGCATCAGCTTATTTGTCCTGGTAACTCTTATCTATGGGAAAAGAATTAAGGTCTGATGACCTGTCTTTTGGGTTACTCAGTCTTAATTTAACCCTTTCATGCATAGAGGGCACTACAGTGTGCAGCTCTTCAAAAGCTGTTTTCTTGTATATGCATGAGTTTTGATGGCGTAGTTGCACATCAGCCTCTACAGTGGATGCTACTGCATCATCTCATACACTGCTACCCAGTGACAAGCCATTGTAAGTGGAAAGAAAAAGAATGAAACCAAGATGGCCGACAGACAGCCAGAAACACCAAGTTGCTCATTTCTTTCTGTTCAAACCTTTTTATAAAAAAAGACCCCTGCAGGTAAGAAAAATATGGTGACATCAAGTAACATCTAAGGAGTCATGCAATTGCTACATTTTAGTATTTAAGTATTGATTTTATATTGGGAGGAAATTATGATTAATCACATGTCCACTGAAGTGTACATCATGCATCACATCACTGGCTAGATTTCAACTACTGGACATGTAAATACATATATAATCTATATATATATATGTAAATATAAATATAAATACATATAAAAAATGGGGTGACAAAAAGTTCAAATCTTGTTTTTCATGCCTAAAGATGAATAAAAACACTTATTAAAAAAATCCTGACTGAGGTTATCATAATTCATGCATGAAAGGTTTAAGTAAGAATAAGCAAACTCACAGCATGGCATTATTCCAATCTTAATAAAAGATACATGAGCAATTAAGTACCACTTGAAAGGATTTGTAAAAGGCAATCAATGATAAGTAGTGGTGCAGCTAAGCAATTGTGACGTGCTTAGCAATTAACAATACATGAAAGTGAAATAGCTACTTATTAAACAAAAAAATAATTCAAGGCAGATATACTCACAGCTGTAATGCACGCACTCAGCTTGAAGACAAATGCCACCATAACTGGAGCACGAATAGTTATTCTAACCCCTTCTTCAAAAGCAGCCTCAGTGTTAATGGAGGGTGTTATTGCTCTGCTTGTGCTCTGTGACAAAAGGTTAAAGAAACCAGCCCCTTGTTTTCTTTTCAACATTTTAGATTTTTGTACAGCCTCATCTTCAATTAGCAAACTGGATGGCTCTGCCGCGCAGTCATCAAAATGAAAAGACGTGCACGCACAGACACACGGCGGGTGAGATGCAGACTACGGTACTACGTTTTTTTATAACGCTAAATGCTGAAATAGACAACGTGCTATTTCAGTTGTCACAATGACACAATAATGTTTCTTATATTTATTTCTTAAACAGAAAACATTTCTACCATTCTGAATCAGTCCTCAATCTATAATAAAAAGGAGGTAACCATGGCAACAATAGTGATGCTACATTACAAGCAGGGTTTGAATTAAACTGTGGCTTTTGGGGGTGATTTTAATGGGGAGGGGGAATTGCAAGCTATGGAATTTTATAGTCATTAAAATAGGAACACATATGATATATTGAAGTAAAACATGATCTCTCTTTATCGGTCTTCCGCGAGAAGAGAACAATGCTGCGAATCGACTTCAGACATCAGCGGTCCAATCACTAAAACACATTCTCACACATGCACACGTTGTACAGAGTGTCAACAGCTGTTACGGCCAATTCACAAAGGCTCCAACTAATCCTTCATCACAGACCATCTAACAGCATCACCATCCATCTGATGTGACACCAAATAATTATATTAAAATAAAAGCTGAAATGGAATAAGACAAATTAAACTGCAGAATAAAAATTCTAGTGCAGCTACGCCACTAAAATACATTGATAAAATTCAGAGACAAAAAAAGCTTCAAGTCCTGATTTATAAACCAACTGTAGTATTTTAAAAGCAATCATCTTATGATAGTAAGTAAAGATCTAAGAACCTGGTCTTCCTGGGATTTCTAGCAGCAGCTTTTCGAATCAGTTGGAGCTGTCTGATTTCTTTTTCAGATGGACTGTGTTACACTAGTCAAAGGTAAAATGGTAGAGATAAACACACAAATCTTGCTGAGACAAAAATCCTTTAATTTGAGATGCTGATTTTAAAATTGAGGTCTGATGTTAGCAACTGGAGATGAGCACTGACTTTTAATCATTCATCTTTAGGTCCAAATTCTCTTTTTTGACTGGAGAGACGCACATCCAACCATCCAGCTGTCCACGATCACCTAGTGTGTTTGTGATATTAATCTGTCTACATACTTATGGTAAAATGTTTTGATGTTTTCCATAATCTGCATTAGTGGCAGCATGTGGGAAATGCTAATCCTTCCTTGGGGAACGTCACGTCATTTTGTATGCTAAGGTCTGTAATTATAGACTGATACAAAGTCGTCCCTGTCCCTCAAATAGGATTCACATCAGTTAAGAGTTATGTCTGAACGTTCCATTCATTCTTCCAGCCAGTCTAGAAATATTTTATGCAGCACTGTAATTTAATAACACCGAGACTAAAACTGAGTGGATATCATTCGAGACACAACAACAGTCTTGGCTACTTCTGTGTCATGGTCAAAGTCCTGACTGGAAAACATCAGAACTGTTTTGGGCCAAGAGAGGACTGAGCTGTTGAATAGCAGACCTTTCAATGTATTCACTGATTGCTTCTCTGGAAGACTGACTGACATTAATTCTGCTATTTTCTTCTCTCTCTCCATTAATTTTGATTTCTTATCCCCTTTTTTTTTTTTGTAAGATCCCAATATCTCAGGTTCCATCACCATACTCAGCCAAAGAACCAACCAACCAACCAACCAACCAGTCCCCACATGAGCAAGTAATAGGCAACAATGGCAAAAACTTCCCTATATGTATGTGTTGGGTGTGGATAAGAGATAATAGGGATATGACTAACAATGAATATTATGTCAATAATTATTACATGAACAATAATAATGGACTAATAATGGTAAAAGTAGCAGTGGGAGCTGTGCAGGCCTACAGTTGTGGGTGACCTACAGCAGCGATCCGTGGAAGCCGGAGAACGGCATACCACTACTACATACTATGATCATTTAAATAGAGATTTTCACAGTTACGACAACAATAACTCCTATTGTCACGACCTGAATCATTACATGTGCTTTAATGTTTCATGGAGAACGTTTTAATGGCTGATACCAGTTATTCAGATGTCGGTATGTTGTTAAACATGACAGCAGCAAAACGGTGAGCAATGCCAGGTGAGCCGTCAAATGACTAAACACAATGGAATATTTCAGACTTCTGTTCTTTTAAATCAAGGCACCTGTCAAGGTTGATGACAGAGGATTTATAGCAGTGGTGACTCTTCACTCAAGCCTTGTCAGCACATAAAAGACGGTCGTTCAAACAAATACTTAGGGGGAATGAGAGCAATTCAGTGACAATCTTACTCATCAGGTTTGACAGCTATTTGGACAGATGTGTTTCAGACTTCAGGGATATTTGTCCCTTGGTAATTTCCACATCCTCTCATGATGTCACAGCATGTGATGTGTACACAGAAAGGAAGCTGCAAGTCAAGGACAACATGGTATAATCGTGCTGCTGGTTCTTCATAACGTCATTGCAACTCACATGAAAAAG
This sequence comes from Pempheris klunzingeri, assembly GCF_042242105.1. Taxonomy (NCBI): domain Eukaryota; kingdom Metazoa; phylum Chordata; class Actinopteri; order Acropomatiformes; family Pempheridae; genus Pempheris; species Pempheris klunzingeri. Next base: position 3,344,438 of record NC_092032.1, on the reverse strand, counting down.
TCAAATCAATCCCTCCAAGGTTCTTGCAGTTCCATCCATCTCTACACTATATCTATACCATCTCTATACCACAATGCTTCACGGTCATGGGGGGCCGGAGTCAATCCCAGCTGATATTGGGTGAGAGGTTGGGTCCACTCTGAAGACAGATAACCACTCAAACTCACACCAATGGGCAAACTAGAGTCACCAGTTAACCTAACCTGCATGTCTTTGGAAATTCAAGAAATTCTCACAATTCCCTGCAATTTGTTAAAATCTAATGTCCATGACATTGTTTATTGTCATCCAGTTAACTAACACCAACCATTCCTCCTTCCCTTTTTACCAAATACATCTAGAGATATTTTTATAGAGAAACCACCAGCATCGCCAGTTGTTTGTTTGTGAGTGACATGCATCATTTAATCAGGAACATCCTTATATGCCATGATGATTTATCCGGCTATAAGTTTATGGAGGGGTTGTCACACAGAAAAATAAACACAAGAGGAAGTTTTTTTTAGATGGTACATAGATGATATGTGAGTATTTCTCTGTAATGAACATGGGATGTTATCATTGTTCAAAGTTGCGTGATTTAGGCAATGGCGGTTTAATACCGTGGCTTACGCCCTGGGTCCTGGACCCCTGACCAAGGAGGTCAGGGGCCTTCATGGTCGGAGGCCTGGTGGTAACTGTTTTGCAAAGCTGCCAAATAAAGAAGAAACAAGTAAGGGCCTTAGTCAACAATGTATCGGGACATATTCAGTGTCTGGTGCAACATGTGAGTTGGGTTCAATTGCTCCCGTACATATGGCTCTACATACTAACTTTCATCTCAGACAGGATTTGAAACAATTTAAAACCATGTGACAGTATAATTATCTTATATATGCTCATCATTCCCCTGATGTTTTCAACAAAGTGAGTTCAAAGTGTTGTCCCTGGCAGCCAAGTGATCTCCTTGGGCAGAGTAATCTCCTGTGAGATGCAATCAGCCTGAAGACACACCATCAGATGGCCCAGCTGGTAATCATAGCCCTGAAGCATGTATGTGACAATTATCATTGAGGTTATACTTCAACCTTTTATATAAGCTACTTCTAATCCCTGTAGAGCCATATTATTTTTTCATAAAATAAACAAACTTTAAATTACAAAAGACATTAGTCCTCTGGCACCCACATACTTGTTTTTGTGGGGAGTCACTGAGATTGGAAAAGTGCTACCGCCGACTTATTTCCTGATAAGCAAAGACAGACTGAGCCCGCCAACAGCCTCTTGGCTTTAAGTTTGTATTAGGACAGTGCTGTGTTTTCATCATTGTGGCTCTGCTCTGTGCTCCACCACTTTGTATTTGAAATGAAACAGTCACTATGGGGTTGAAGTGCTACTTTCAGCTTTAAGTGCACTTAAGGGAATTTAAAACCATAATGTGTCAACAATGTGATTGTTAGCACTTTTTCATATATAGCAGTCCCCCAATTTAAGAACAATGCAGCAAGACTTTCAGTCTTATTTACACATATTTGATTTTTCTTTTTAGATCCTGATCTCTCAGGCAAACTAAGGTATGAATAGAAATAAAAGTTCTCCAATTTTTCAATTTTAATTTTGTCTACAATCCATAAATAGAACATTGTATGTGGTATGTGACTACTCAAAGTGCTTTCACATCACATCCTCATTCACCCATTCACACATCATTCATTCAGGAGGAATCTAAGTTGGAGACTATTCTTTCCCACATTGAAGCTGTCAAGTTGGGGTTCAGTGTCTTGCCTAAGGACACTTAGGCATGCTGACTCATAGGAGTGGGGGATCGAACCACCAACCTTCTGATTGATAGATGACCTGCTCTACCTCTGATCCACAGCCGCCATCACAGCACACACAGCAAAATGACTATTTTCAGTGACAACAGTTGCCAGAATATCAACATCAGTTGGAACTGCTTCTGTTATTGGGTTTTCAAAAACTTAGCCTGTGATGATTGCTTTAATGAAAGTCAGTTGAAATTAAAATCCTGGAGTATAAAAAGCCTCACTTTTCCTCACCAATAGCTCTAGTGTAACTCCTTTGACGATTAACACATTTTTATTTTTGAGAATATAATAGGCCCTGACGGTTTCCCTTCCACTAACATCACAATGTGGAATTTGGAAAGGCAGGTGTCTTTCATGTAAGAACTATGAAAAATATGAGCTTGTACACAGCACTGAACCATGTGTGTATTGTGGCTACATTCATTTTTTTCAGCAATGGTGCATTTGCTAAGGCAATGTTACACATGCTGGGCAAGTTAGCTAGGCCAATCACTAATGGTTTGGAACAGCTAGTTTCATCTGAAAGCTCCAAATGTCCAAATGACCCTGGATGTTTTGTCAGTCTTGTGCTGACACACACACACATATATATATATATATATATACAGTTGGGCAAAAAAGTATTTAGTCAGCCACCAATTGTGCAAGTTCTCCCACTTAAAAAGATGAGAGAGGCCTGTAATTTTCATCATAGGTACATTTCAACTATGAGAGACAAAATGAGAAAACAAAAATCCAGAAAATCACATACAGGTACTTTCAACTCCCTCCAAAGATTTTCTATGGGGTTGAGATCTGGAGACTGGCTAGGCGACTCCAGAACCTTGAAATGCTTCTTACGAAGCCACTCCTTCGTTGCCCGGGCGGTGTGTTTGGGATCATTGTCATGCTGAAAGACCCAGCCACGTTTCATCTTCAATGCCCTTGCTGATGGAAGGAGGTTTTCACTCAAAATCTCACGATACATGGCCCCATTCATTTTTTCCTTTACACGGATCAGTCCTCCTGGTCCCTTTGCAGAAAAACAGCCCCAAAGCATGATGTTTCCACTCCCATGCTTCACAGTAGGTATGCTGTTCTTTGGATGCAACTCAGCATTCTTTCGCCTCCAAACACGACAAGTTGAGTTTTTACCAAAAAGTTCTATTTTGGTTTCATCTGACCATCTGACATTCTCCCAATCCTCTTCTGGATCATCCAAATGCTCTCACGCAAACTTCAGACGGGCCTGGACATGTACTGACTTAAGCAGGGGGACACGTCTGGCACTGCAGGATTTGAGTCCCTGGCGGCGTAGTGTGTTACTGATGGTAGCCTTTGTTACTTCAGTCCCAGCTCTCTGCAGGTCATTCACTAGGTCCCCCCGTGTGGTTCTGGGATTTTTGCTCACAGTTGTTGCGATCATTTTGACCCCACGGGGTGAGATCTTGCGTGGAGCCCCAGATCGAGGGAGATTATCAGTGGTCTTGTATGTCTTCCATTTTCTAATATTTGCTCCCACAGTTGATTTCTTCACACCAAGCTGCTTACCTATTGCAGATTCAGTCTTCCCAGCCTGGTGCAGGTCTATGTGGGGGTGTGGGCTGGTTTTGCGCTCAGCTGCAACGGAGAGAGGTGCAGGACTGGCCCAGGAGATGGCGCAGGAGAGAGGTAAGTAGCACCAGCGCACCTGGGAACAGGTGCAGTAAATTACCTCTCTCCCTATTTAAGCAGTAGCACGCCGGGACCCAAAAGGAGAGAAGATACAACCAGGAGACACGAGGGCCGGACATTCCGCCGTGCCTGGGCCAAGGGACAGACGGACCGAACCTCACTGCAGGGAGTGAACTGTGTGTATGAAAACAAAAATAATAAAAAGAGAATTGTGAGTCGGATCGTCTGGTGGTGGTCTGTGAGTGCTGGGGAATCCACGGGAGAACGAGAGATCATGCTACAGTCTACAATTTTGTTTCTGGTGTCCTTTGACAGCTCTTTGGTCTTGGCCATAGTGGAGTTTGGAGTGTGACTGTTTGAGGTTGTGGACAGGTGTCTTTTATACTGATAACGAGTTCAAACAGGTGCCATTAATACAGGTAACGAGTGGAGGATAGAGGAGCCTCTTAAAGAAGAAGTTACAGGTCTGTGAGAGCCAGAAATCTTGCTTGTTTGTAGGTGACCAAATACTTATTTTACGAAGGAATTTACCAATTAATTCATTAAAAATCCTACAATGTAATTTCCTGGATTCTTTCCCCCCATTCTGTCTCTCATAGTTGAAGTGTACGTATGATGAAAATTACAGGCCTCTCTCATCTTTTTAAGTGGGAGAACTTGCACGATTGGTGGCTGACTAAATACTTTTTTGCCCCACTGTATATATAGCAGTGGTGGGCCGTCAGGGCCTGCAAGGCCTTCTCTGCTGGCCTAAAAAAATATCTGAATCACAAACTGATGTTAATTACATTTTGTCCATGAATACTTCTATGTATATATATATATATATATGTGTGTGTGTGTGTGTGTGTGTGTATGTATATATATAAATAAAACTTGAAGTTACAAGGGCAAGTTGCAGCACAAAACACAAACAGACAGTAAACAGATGCTTTTAAATAATAGAAATCCTTATGAATCTAAGGTCACGGACCAAGAGAATAATGAAGTGACTACAGTGGTATAGAGGTATACCATTTTGATGATGCAGTTTAAAAGTAAAAGAAAATAACCGTCAGTTTCTTTCAGTAGGTCTTCTGACTTTCTTGCTATTTCTCATTTTATATTCATTTTTCAACCATAACCACTACATAACTCAGCATTTAAATACAAGATGTTATCCTTGTTTTCCTCTTTTATTTCATCAGTCCGTTTGATAAGAATAACAGTATGAGCGGTTAATGCTATCATTAAGGCCATCAGTTTAAATTATTTCCTGCTGGATACTAAAAAATAAATCAAGTTTTTGTAATAAATCGTCTTCATTAGCTATCGACCATTGCAATCGAGACGAACAGATGATGCATTACATTACAAAACTTTTATTATTACTATAATACTTTTTACAACCCTACTTTGCAAAGTGTGTAAACTGCCAATCCAAAACCTCCATTTCCAGAATACTAGCTTTAATATCTGACATAAACCAACATATTTATTCTTTCCTAGCAGAGATTATCTAGATGTAGTGTCATTAGTAGTTTGGGTCTACTAGATATGTGACATGTTCAGTTGATATACTTTTTTATTACCTTGTTTGTAACCATAAACTGCGAACGACAACCCCAGTGCTGATTTGCAAAAATAAGTTGCAGAACTGAAGCAGAAAAATAGATTATAGCATTAAACGTATATATATATAAACATAAAAACATAATGTTGACTTATCAAGCACACGTTTCTGACAATAGCAAAATATTGTCTGTTATGATTGTAAAGTGCTTTAAGATACATGTATCAAATAAAAATTATATCTTAGATATACAGTCATATTTGACATGACAGGAAATACAGATGGGGTGCTGGCTTGATTATGGCGGGTTCTTATAATTCACCATCTCACACTGGTGTTGTTTATTTGCTTTCAGAGTTGTTTGAGTTCTCAAAAGTCTAAAAATAAATTAATCCATGCAGTTTTCATCCATGTTGAAACCATGAAACCTTTTACCGTTCATGCCTTGATGACAAACAACTGCAATCACACTTCCTCCAAGAAAGAAACTGAAAATTCTTCAACAAAGAGGTCACTGATTTTGTGCAATAATCCAGTTTGTGGGGGTAGCTAGGAAGAGCTCCACATCCAAAGTGAGAATGACACTTTGCTGATTGTAACCTATCAGCAAAACAGAGAGAAACTGAAAAACAACCAGACCCTGCTGACAGAGACGGCATTGCTGCCCATGACAGTGGCATGTTCAAAGATGATGGATTACACGTATGTTCTGGTTGCTCCTTGATGCATCACTTCAGAAGAGAGCATCAGCAGGGCTGTTACATTTACAGCTTGTTGCAAGGTGCACGATGAAAGATGAGGAGGGAAAACACAAGACGGGGTTATTGTTATGCTTATTGATAATGTGTTGTAAATATTGCAGCAGCAGCATCTGAAAAGTTCACACAATACTAACACGTGCTTAGTGTCCAGTTTTCTAGAATTCTGTCAAAACATTCTGAGCACTTCAATCATTTATTATAATGGACAGGATTGTAGTTTAAAAGTTCATACTAGAACTGCAATTTTTTGTCGTAAAGTTGCAGTAATTAAACCTCTTCTGACCCCCGTTAAAGGGGAGTTCTTCCTGCCACTGTTGCCTAATATAATATCTGATGCTGGTCATGTGGGGATTCTTGAATCTTTAATGTTGAATTCCTGAATCGTTGAGTCTCTCTCTTAATTAAAGAGTTTGGTCTAGACCTGCTCTTCATTGAAAGTGTCTTGAGATAACGCTATCATAAATTGGCGCTGAATAAATAAAGATTGATTGATGAAAAGTGGCATTTTGTTTTTAATTTGGAGAAATCACCTATAATATTAGCTGTGTCTGTTTGCCCTCACCTTGTTCAACTTCTGACTTGGATCGTTCCAATAAGAAGAAGTTTTCCCCAGTCTGGAATCATTTTGATCTTTTGACGGCAAATAAGGTAAATCTTTTTCTCCTTTGGGCATTGTTTACTGTTAGTTTTTTAATTAAATATGTTTCTACTCTTTTCTGTAAGAGGTTTGAATTGTTTTCAGATAGATTAACTTTTTATTTTATTGTAGGTGAAGTGTCGGCTCTTCTCCACAGAGCTATCTTACATCAATAAGAGCACTTCATCAATGCTGAGGCATTATAGAGCTCGGCATGGCAATGAAGAATTGGCAGATACTCGTGTGAGTACCCCAGGTATGTTGAAATTCTCAAAAATTTATTAAAAATATTTTGTTACACACAAAAGGCTTTGTGTGACTCTGTAATATTGTTTGTAAAAATTATAGTCCTTTAACAAGCTTTAAACAAAATATTTCCGTTTGACTTGCAGTTCCTAACAAGCAAGCAGTGGATGAGGCTGTGGTCAACATGATCATCAAAGACTGTCAGCCACTCACCATTGTTGAAAATGAGGGATTCAGGGAGCTCCTGAAGCTTATTGCACCCTCATATGTTCTACCAAGCAGGAAGGTATGTTTAAGAAATGTATGGTTAAACTAATAGCAACAACGCTCTGGAGGTCCTCATTAGTACTCATTAATTAATTCAACAGCTGATATGTGGACGTCCATTAATATGGAGGCATATCTTGCTGTTACTTGCCACTATGTGGACAAAGAAAGCTATGAACTCCGTTCATCAGTCTTGGGAGTGCATTTTCCTCAGAGACACACTGCAGAAAACATGGCCTAGGTTAAAAGGAACCTCATGGAGGAGTGGGGCATAGCGGGCAAGGTCAGGTGTCTCGTCACTCATGCAGCAGCAAACATGATTTCATGTGCTAAAATGCTGCAAATACGGCAAACCATTTGTATTGCCCATTCCATGAATTTAATTGTAAAAAAGTCATGTGATCAAATAACAACACTAACAGAAATAGGCAACAAAACACGGCAAATTGTGACATACTTTCGATCAAGCACCACAGCCAAAGAAAAGCTCACTCAAATGCAGCAACAGCTGGGAACACCATTCCATAAATTAATAAATGAGGTGCCGACACGATGGAACAGCACCTACCACATGCTGGAAAGAATGACTGAGCAGAAGGAGGCAGTCTGGGTGTCATTGGCCTCATTAAAAACTGATATCACTCCACTGACTCCTGAAGAATTTGAAATCATTAAAGAAATGCTCAGGGTGCTCGCTCCTTTTAACCAAGCCACAATAGAACTCTCTGAGGAAAAAAAGAGTCTCAGGGTCAAAGGTTATTCCATTGATGAGAATGATCCACATTGAACTTCAACGTCAAGCCTCAACAGTGACAAAAACAGCTGCTCAACAGCTGGCTGAAAGTCTGAGAAAGCGGCTAACTGAGTCTATCTGCAAACTGGAATCGTTCAGTGTGATGACACTGGCAACACTGTTGGACCCCAGGTTTAAAACAGTTGGCTTCTTTAGTCCACTAAAAGCAACTGGAGCTGTCAAGAGACTGAAGTTGGAGTGTGCTGCTGAAATGAGGAGCCATGAGCCTGACCCAGCAGGAGAAGAGCCTAGCTCTTCACATGGATCAGAACCCAGTTCAGGTATGAAAACACATTTTTTTTTGTGTTTTTTTGTATATTTCTGTTGCAGTTTGACATGTGATAATAAACTAACGACTAACAAAGAATTATTTCTAAAATATTTGTTAGGGCACAATCTCTGGAAACCTCTGGATATCGAGGTTGAGGAGAACAACTCGACCTCGAATACTACAGCCGATTCCATAGTTGAAGTCCAACGCTACCTGGCTGAAACCAGTTGTATGAAAAGTGTATGAATGAATCCATCCGTCTGTTATTTCGTATGATTGAACACTTCATTTAAAAAAATTGTTTACCTGCAATGATTTTAGAACTACTGCAGAGGTCACTATTGAGTGACCAACACAGTGTCAATACAGTGCCAACACAGTTTGGGTAGTGTGTCAATACACTCCTTGAGGCATCATCATCCCATCACTAGTGAGAAGTTTTTTTTGTACTTCTCTAGTTTCTAGCTTTGGTAGAAAATAGCTCATGTTCACAATTATATTACATCTAGGACCAAGAACCAAGAAGGACCCAAATGCACGAACCCAAAACTCTCTCAGGCAGTTGAACACTTTTTAATGACGTGATGACAAAAACTACTAACAAAAGGTCACTTGAATACAATGGCTACTTGAACGCTTGGACAGAGACAAGACAATCTGGCACAGGACAAAGGGAGACGCAGACTATTTATACATGAGGTAATGGGGAACAGGTGGAAACAATCAGGGCGGGGCAGACGACCACAAAGGCGGGAAACACACAAGGGCAGGAAGTCAAACAACCTGAAACGAGAGGAGAGTTTAGATTTCACAATAAAACAGTGGGAGACAAGACTAGGCACAAGTGAACTAGACAAACTTAACAGATACGACGGGATGTGACAAATGATCAATTCAACTTTACTAGGCCATTAAATAACATGCTGGAATGCTTAATTTGAATGTTGTACCTCCTTAAGGATCAATCAGCGCCAATAAGACACTTTCCATAAAGAGCAGGTCTAGACCAAACTCTTTAGTTAAGAAAGAAAGAGGCCCAACGAACGATGAATTCAAAATTATTAAATTATTATGTGTCTCTAAGGTGTTTAGGGCCAAGCACAATAACTTCAGTTTTGTCTGAGTTTAGCAGCAGAAGATTGCTGGTGATCCAAGACTTTGTCTTTAAAGCAGACTTGGAGTTTAGTCAAGTGATTGGATTCATCTGGCTTCATTGATGAGTATAATTGGGTATCATCTGCATAACAGTGGAAGTTTCCTGATAATATTACCCAGAGGAAGCATATATAAGGTAAATAATATTGGTCCAAGCACCGAACCATGGCTAACTTTAATGTGGTCGGACTGAAATCGATCTGATAAAAAAGACTTAAACCAGCTTAATGCTGTCACTTTTATGCCAATGAAGTGTTCCAGTCTCTGTAAAAGGACGTGATGGTCAATGGAGCACTCAGGTCTAACAAGACCAGTATAGAGAGAAGTCCTCTGTCTGATGCCATAAGGAGGTTGTTTGTAACCTTCACCAGTGCTGTCTCTGTGCTATGGTTTGCTCTAAAACCTCAAATAGACTATTGGAATTTAGAAAATTACACAGCTGATGCTACTACTTTATCAAGGATCTTGGAGAGAAAGGGAAGGTTGGATCAAGGTCTATAGTTAGCTAATACACCTGAATCAAGAGTAGACTTTTTCAGAAGAGGTTCAATTAATGCTACTTTAAAGGACTGTGGTACGTAGCCTGTTAGTAAAGACTGATTGATCATATCCAGTAAGGACATGCTAATTAAGGGCAAGACTTCCTTAAGTAGCCCAGTAGGAATGGGGTCTAGGAGACAAGTTGACGGTTTGGATGAGGAAATCATTGAAGCCAATTCAGGAAGATCAATTGGTGCAGTCCAAATGCACATCAAGCCCATCAGTTGTTTCCATGGTTCCTAAGTTTGAGGTTGAATCAGAGCCTGTTGAGGGCAGGAGGTGATGAATTTTGTCTCTAATAGTTAGAATTTTATCATTAAAGAAGCTCATGAAGTAATTCAAGTTCCATACGAATACATGGCTCACTAGAGTTCTGGCTGTTTGTCAGCCTGGCTAACATGCTGAAAAGGAATCCAGGGCTACTTTTATTTTCTTCTATTAATAAGCAGCTCTGGCATCACAGAGGGCCTTTCCATTGGTTCTACGATTGGCTTGCTTAATTTTACGGGTCTAGGAATTATACCAAGGAGCCTTTCTCTTTTGTTTGATTACAAAAGAGGGGCGATTGATTCGAATGTCATTCGCTGTGAGTCTGCAGCACTATCGACCAGATAATCAATTTGGGAGAGGCTAAGATTCGCATAGGGATCTTCTATTGGAGACATGGCATTAGCTCAAATGCTGATGAAATCGCTTCCTTAAATTTGGCAATAGCACTCTCAGATAAGCATCTAGTGAGGACATTTTTGTTGAGTGGCGCATATTCCAGTAATAGGAAATCAAACATTATCACGTAATGGTAATAAAATAGAGTTTTGTGGAAAGACTGTTAGCTGTTCAGTTTCAACACCATATGCCAGAACAAGGTCAAGAGTGTGGTTAAAGCAGTGAGTTTGTTTATTTATACTCTGAGAGAAGCCAACTGAGTCCAATAATGAGATGACAGCGGTGCTCAGACCATCATTATCATCATCCACATGAATATTAAAGTCACCTACTATAATTATTTTATCTGCACTAAGGATTAAGTTTGATAGTAACAAAGTGCTAAAGCTACTGCTGTCTACATAGACTACAACATGCATGTAGAATAGTGGCTGTGGCTCAGAGGTAGAGTGGGTCGTTCCTCAATTGGAAGGTTGGTGGTTCGATTATGTTGAAGTATCCTGAAGCAGCTTCAGTGTGTGAATGTGTGTGAAAGAATAGTCTCCTCCGACTCAGACTCCTCCCGTATGAATGATGTGTGAATGAGGATGTGATGTAAAAGCACTTAGTAATTGAAATGATTACAAAGTCGCTCTACAAATACAGATTTACCATTTATTTATTTTCTGAATTAATTCTTAATATGTTTTTAATACTTGCATGTCTTCTAGATTGTGCTGATTTTAGGCATGTTGGTCTTGCTCTGGACAACAATAGACATGGAGCGAATCAACTGCCGTCCTCAATCCAGCCTTCTGCAAGCTTTACCAGGTCCCTGCTCTTCACTCTATGAACAGTACAGAATGCAGTCTTGTGCCTCATACTTTGGGGAGTTGTGAAACAGAAAAGGCATCTTAATAGAATTGGAACTATAAAAGGATGCTCTGATGTTTCAGGGAAGAGGTTATCCAATTATCTCATAAAGCAAAATCTACTTCACAAAGTAAGAAGTGCAGGGCATCATCATCTCTAGTAAATTCAAACATTTAACATAGTCTATATCTCAATTTTTCACTTGGAGATGCCAGGTTCTTGAAAATAAATATTCAAAATTAGATTAAGACTAGTCTATTGGACAAAAATTATAAAGGAAAGTTGTATAAAATTGTTGAAAAGATTCATAATTTGTCCAGTAAACATTTTGGAAAATGGTTGTGGTTCCCTTTTAATAAGAGGTGGCATTGTGAACTAAGAAGAATATGTCTCACAAGAAGTCTAATGTAGCAATACACTTGGCCAACCACTTCTCATCCTTCCCATCCATCATGGGCTATTCTTTACCCTTTCCTCCTCTGCAACCTCATTTACTTTCCTCTTTGCAGTTTGCTGAAGACATTGCTTGAAGTGTTGGTAGCCTAAAAAGAGAAAATAATAATATTATATGCTCTAACTTTGATGCACTTACTTAGTGAGTGATCTGCAGGGCTGTAGTGAAGAGAGCTTGGGTTGCATATCTGGTTAAAGATTGCATGGTAAACACTGTGTTCACAGTATTCTCATGGCGTTTTTTTGCCATATAATATGGGCAGGTGGGTCAGGTTCGATGTGGCCAGTGCCACAGCTCGTTGGCCGCTGCTGTCATTAAACCACCAATCTGTGTTTTTTTTAACCATGATGCCTGGGATACTACGAATACTATGAATAATGAATAGTGTCACTTCATACTACCATCAAACATATGACATTATAGCTATGATCTGTGTTCAATCTGTGTGATAATAAGCATTTAATTATGTATTATACTATGGTCTGGGTGAATTCTTGATTCTGATTGGCTGCAGGGTGCCCGTTAAAAACGTGTTTTAGATCTAGGACAGCTACTAAGATCTAGGACACCTACTTGAGGTGAAAATTAATTAAATGAGTCAGCTACAATGACGCAGTCCACATCCTCTATTTACAATTAATGGCAACACATTAGCAAGTGAACTTATTTCCAACAGTGAGTGTTCTCCTTAAGGTCCTCATCCTCTGTATACCACAGAATGGAGACTGTAACACACAAACTGCAGAAAGTACACTGCCCCCCTGAGCTCACTGATGCATTTGGTGCATCCCAAGTCTCTCATTCGATAGTTCCTTGCTCCTCAATCTTCGCTGGAACTGGAAGTCGTTCTGGTTTCCCATCTTGAAGGCAATCCCAGTGCTCTCATTTCTGCTCTGAGTAGCAAGGATCGAGGAATGAGGTGGGATCTCTGAGGAGCCATGAACAAGGATACACAAGAGCAGCCTTCATGGCAGTCTTTTAACAGCCGACATGCCCCCTTATTCAAGATCAGTTATTGATGGGACACTGCGGCTGAATCGGACTGATCTGATACATTTCATACTGGAGTGAAGACAGAATAAACTCAAGTGTACAACTCCCAAGTTTTTTACGTTATGGTTTGTGATTCGTCTAGTCAAATATCTGTGTTAATTGTAGGTCTGAACAACAAAAGAGCTACAGACAAGTTTCTTCAAAAACCTCCTCTTCTGGTAAAGCTGACTGACAGTTGATCAGCTGATACAGCTGCTCATTTCCTTTTCCTTTTCTTTTTTTTATAGAATGTAAGAAGCTCAGGGGTCGCCACACACCAATTAATGTGCCAGTTAATGAGCCAATTGGACTCATGTCCGATGGGCATGAGTCAAAATAAAAAACATCAAGTCCCTCCCCCATGCTTAATTATTTCATGGAAAGGTCAGAAAATGTAATCAGAATTACTCATCAGAGAGAGATCTTATACAAAAATCTCCTATTAAAACAAAGGACTTGGAACTTTCCAGGTTTAAATATACGGACACTGCCTGAGCCTCCTCTGACAGTCTGACTGACACTCTTGCATCTAATTTTACATTAAAAAATACTTCAGTAGTAACTGATTTGCCAATAAGACATTATATCAGACCCAATGCACAAATTACAACAAAGTTTTCAGTCAGAAGAACCAAATAACTGACATTGACAGTGTTACGGAGTGTGTTGGGTCAACTTTTCAGCCAGTGGTTATTTGCAGGATGGTTCACTGGACCTGATGTTTCATCTCAGTAATGCAATTTCATATGGTCTACACTTGGCAGTTCTGGCCTGCTCATAACAGCAGGAGTCAGGTCAGGCGGGGGAGGTTGATGTTTTGAGGGCGCAATATGACAGAAATAGATGAGGTGTCTAGGGTGGAAGCGTGCGCGTTACCATAGACACAGTGCGCACATTTACATACACACACAAACACAGTCAGGGGCACTCATACACATTTACCCTCATGCTCAGTTCCATAACATCCTTATCAGCTGATGAGTCATTAATTTCCAGACATCTCCAGCGTACAGGTACCGCCACATGCTTCTGACAGTAACCTGTTAATCCTGCCCACAGGCCCACTCCACTAAACGTGTTGGTGCATTCTTTATCCTCATAAATAAATCCCCAACTCAACAACTGTTGAAAAAGGAGACTCAATACATGGGCTTGGTGCTGATGAATTGGCTTTATTTAAGGGAAATAACTGAAGGGAAATATTGAACCCATTTTAACTAACATACACAAAAATGTAAATCTATTTTTAATACAGTCAGTATTAATCCACCCATTATCTTCCGGTTAAGGTCAGGTCAAGGAGAGCGCTCCACATGTCCTTCTCCTGAGCAACGTTTTCCAGCTCCTCCTAGGGGATCCCGAAAATCACGAACAGAACAGGGTCAGTGAGAAGGGACAGCCTTGGCTCACCCTTACTAATGAATAAGACCCCAAAATAGTCCAAAACTCCCCCACTCAGGAACTCACTCCCAACCCAGAGGGGGCAATCCACCGTTTTCTGACAGAGAACCATGACCTCAGACTTAGAGGTGCTGACCGCTTCACACTCAGCTGCAAACTGCCCCAGCGCCTGCTGAAGGTCACGGTCTGAGGAAGCCAACAGAACCACATCATCTGCGAAAAAGCAGAGATGCAATTCTGAGGTCCCCAAACCGGACGCTCTCCTAACCTCAGCTGCGCCTTGAGATCCTGTCAGGATCGGTGATAAGGGGCAGCCCTGGGGGAGTTCAACACCCACTGAGAACGTGCTTGACTTTGTGCCGAGAATACAGACACAGCGGTCATAGGCCTTCTCCAAGTCTACAAAATGTTAGACCTATTTTAAATTACACATTGGCAATCGTGGAATGTACTGTAACTCAGCACAAGTACTGTACTTTAGTACAAATTTGGGAAACTAGGTTTTCGATTTTATGCTGCTTTATACTTCTACTTCCACTGCATCTCAGAGGGAAATATTGTACCTCCTGCTTAACTACATTTAGCAGTCTTACCTACTGGTTTTAAGTTTTAAAATTAAGATTTTGCATAGTAAAACACATGATAAGTTTACAAATTGTAAGCAATTCCACTTAAGTGACATTCCACCACTACAATTCAAATAACTGTAATTATCCAATATTTCACTCACAAAAAAGCTGAATCCAAAATTAAAACACATATTAGTGTTAAGAGCAGCTGCACAACATTAACATGCTGCTTACACAATGATTCATTAGTATCAACAACCTATTGATCAAATATATATATAATAATATGTAACATAACATATCAGTTACCGAGTATTTTTACTTTTGATACTTCAAGTATATTTAGGTAATAATACTTCTGTACATTTACTTAATGTATGAAAATGAAAGTTGAAATCAGATTGTGGGTCCTAATTGCAATTGTAAGGGCAAGGAGCACTCTGACTGTTTTGTTTTTCCCTGACCATGAAATTCTCTTTGCCAAGCTGTGTGTTATTGTGGTGCCCACAGTGCGCACCACCACAACGTGGGAGGAGAGGCACAAACAGGTAGGAAATTCATTTTAATGGGGAAGCCCAAAGTGAATTGTTGGTAAAAGATATTGTTTGGCGTTGTTACAGCAGGAACTTCTGTAAATCAGGCTGCACATGCACAGCTGCTTTATTCTGTATGGAAAGCTTCTCCTTCAGTTCATTAAATCCCTGCAGCCGTTTGAACGAAGGCACGCATATGCTGATAAATCAGCAGCTTCTGATTTGAGCCTGCAGTGCCATTATGCACAGCCATCATTAAATCACAAGCAAATGACACCAGGCTGTTACTGAACACACACACATACCCCTGCACACATCAGACTGGTCTGCAAAAACTCCATCGTCTGCCCATTTTTGTGAGAGACATCAGATCACCTGAAGTTATTACTCCCGTGCATCATGGCGTCCTCTCCAACTTTCCGTTTTATTCTTGAAGTCCGCTACGAAGCAAACTCCGCTGTGTCACATTGAAGATATGATGTAATCATTTATAACACGAGATACGGCATCATAATGACTAAAATAGCATCTGATCAATTTCACAACTTCAGCATTTTAAAAATCATTTTATATGATCTAATTAACTGTTACAAAACCATGCCATCTGCCTTTAGCTGCACCATCCAGATAACAAGATTTCCTGAGAAGCCGATTCCTCACTTATTGAACTGTTGAACTGTAATGATTGGCTCAGCTGTTCCAGAGCCTTGAGACCAGTGATGTGACCGACTGAGTTCATTGTCAGTCCTAGCCTGTAGATGATCAAGTTTCAATCACGTGGAAAGGGCAGACGAAGGACTCTAGCCTAACTGACAGCAGGAATATTATTCACTGAAGTTAGCAGCCATTTCTCTCTTTTCCTCCCTCTCTCAGTCCTCTGAAACCCCCAGCAGTGAGGATCAGTAGGTCTTGTTTTTAAATATGATTATAGTTTTGAAAAGGAAAACTCAACAGTTGAGTCCTTCCCTCCTGACTTCTACCACAGAGGAGGATGGAGCAGTAGCATCCATAGTTCTCTTTATCCCCTCCTTGGCTCTGCCCAACACCACATGCTGATGCTTGGAAGATATTAAATGCAAGATAAAGCACTGAAACGAAAGGCTGTCACTGAGGCTGGAGGCTCTATGAAAATGACTGATAGACTTTCATCATGTGAAGGAACTCCCTTCTCTACTTGGAAATGCTCAGTAAACTCTAAACCTTTGATGTGAGAATGTGACAGTATAAAATGGGATCAGAGCTGCGAACACAGTGAGTGTGGATGGCTCTTATGACTGCATGATTGGATCATTATCCTGTGAGCCTGTGGATGGTCTGAATGATTCATTACGTCTTGTGCTTCAGCCAGGTGTGGCTTTTGTCACCGACATGTACAGTGGCAGCCCCTATTTTACAGCGTTAGGACTATGAATGGATTTCTTTCCTGTGTCATCAGATAAAAGGGTTTTTTGTGCACTTTATCAGTTTAGTTACAATTTTAACAGTTTAATTAACAACCACCCTCGGAGACAAACATGGATGAACCACAAACCTTCCCATCTTAATTGGCTCTCCCACGTCCCATACAGATCAGCGCTCTCTCACCTGTGCAAATCATTCTGCTGTTGCACTGATGAAAGCCGATCCCTTCCTGTCACTTGATATGACTAATTCCAGTGCTATCTCATGGGCCATGGGTATATTTCCACAGAGCAGTGACTGACAAAGTTAAACTTAGAGGAAGTAAAGACTGAAGCAAAGACTTATTACACCTCAGCATTTGTCTCCAGCAAATCCGATTTCAAAGCGGCATCATGCAGTGCATCCAAGAGGGATTGAAATCGAACTGCTGTTGAACTGTTATGTTCTATTTGAATCGCCACAGTCTTTCTTTTAGTGTTTATAGCAGTTAACAAACAGCTTCAGCTGCATTATCACCACTGTAGTAGGGCTGACCAGGTAGCCCAGAGAACACATGACAGTCAGATTTGTGACCTGGCTGAGACACATGTGACTAAATGTAAATGAAAGCCTCTTAAATCTCATCTCAATTTTATCCAAATATGAATTATATAGAATTGGTATTACATTTGCAGTGTAAACAGACCTTGACTGGATGTAACTAATTTATATTAACAGGGAAACATAATGCTTACTGCTACCATCTGCATGCTAACATGCTCACCACAATGGCAATTCTGATGTGCTGATGTTAAACGTTCACCATATTGGTTTAGGGTGTTAACATGCTAACATTGTCTAGCAATAAACAGTGAGGACAGCTAAGGGTGATGAACACTGGTGATGGGTGACTGCGGCTGAGAGAGAGTGGGGTGTCCACCAATCAGATGTTTGGCTCCTGGCTCCTCCAGTCCGTATGTGGAAGTGTCTTTGGCCAAGACACTGAACTCGAAATTGCTCCCAAAGCACAGCTTTGATGTGTGAATGAACAGTCTCCTCCTGTCCAATTAGGTTCCTCACATGTGAATGTAGTGCTAAAGAGAGTGTTTGAAAAGACCAGTAAATACAAGTACAGTCCATTTACAATTTTATCATGAAAAGTGAGACAATCACCAAAGTGATCACAATTTATTCTGGGCAGTGGCTCAAATGTGGGGAGCAAATTGAGTGGCAATCCGTTCAACAGTTGTTTAGACATTTGCCACATTTGACAAATGCCAACCTCAAGGTGGCAATAGAGGAAACGTTATGGGATCACCAAAGTCAGTAGGATTTATCCTCTGGGGACAATGCTACTACCATCTCATTTGTCGGTCTGAGCCAAAGTAAAAGTGGACCTATCGACTCACCGAACAACATTGCCATCCCTAAACACTGTGGTTAAGTTGTCCTCTAAAAGGCAATAAAGCAGATGAGGTTCATCCTGAGTGGAGATATATACCATACACATGGGAAATATGAAAGGCAAAAGGTAACGAAAGAGCGACCTCTCCCATCCCGTTGTGGCCCTTATCACTCAACTTCCACTTTGAGTGACACTCAATTTGAAGTGTCAGTGATGTATTGGAAAAGGCCATTCACAGGTGAGGGTCTGAAATGAGAGAGGATCAAAATTGACCCATCTCTGAAATGTACTTTTTCCAATCATGAGTTCATGTTGACATGCTTCATCTCAGCCAGCTGAAGTGAAAGATATTATATGAGTTGTGTCATTACTTGCAGTGCTTCACAAAGTATTGTTTTTAGTAATAACATAAAAAAAATGTATGTGAAAGGTTTGCAGGCACTGAGCACTGCTGATCTCACTGAGAATAAATAACCCAGTTTGTAATATCTGCTAAAAGTTGGACATGTGGCAAAGTAAGCACCGACATACACTACTCACAAAAAGTTAGGGATATTCGGCTTTCAGGTGAAATTTCAGGATGAACCTAAAATGCATTCTCACCTTTCCAGGTGAACTTAATGTGACCTTCTCTAAACTTTTGAATGCACATGTCCAACTGTTCAGTGTTTCAGTACTTTTTGCACAAGTTGCTGTTCTCTAACAAGAAGCTTAACAGCAAAATTCACCACAGGTTTGATCCATGAATCTACCAATACATTTCCTGCTTCAGTTAGAATTGGTATTTAAACAGTCCTCCTCATCGTGCTGTTCACATTCTGACATCATGAGACCAAGACGACACCTAACAATTGATCAGCAGCACCTCAACACTGGAGGCTTCAAACAGGAAGTCCTCAGACGGAGGTGTTCACTGAGCTTAGAGGGTCACAGAGTGTCATCAGGAGGTTGGAACAGTGATACAGAGTGACTGGAAGAGTCACAGAAAGGAGAGGAGTGGACGTCCTTTGGCCACATCCCAATTTATTAAGACACTGAAAATGTTTTGTTGTGGTATACCTACCACTGTTGTTAGATTTTCTTTCAATAAATTGTTTAAGATGAATAAAACTACCATTGCATGCTTCTACTTAAATGCCCTACTTTCATGATATAATAACACTGTAGCATTCACTTTTTACATTTTCCATATATTTCACCTGAAAGTCGAATATCCCTAACTTTTTGAGAGTAGTGTATATAAGTGTTTAAAAAACTGGTTTGCTTATTCACATTCTTGCAAACCCATATTTTATTAGGCCTCAAATATTGCAGCAAGGGGGAGCTAACAATCAGAGCGCTTTTCTTTGCATTCATCTGTAGCGAGGATGCCACTGTGAGCCAACTGAACTTGTGCATGTATGTTTGCTGTCACGTGCCATGTTTTTTGGATGGTCCCTGCTGGTCTGCCTGGAATACTGCTGTATTTTTAATACTAGGCTCATGTTGAGACAATTGCTGTTGACTAAAAGAGCATCTGATAGTCATAACTATTACTACTGCTTTACTTTTTTATTCTGTTTAATACACTTGTATCCGACAGCTATAATATTTGACACTTTGTATTGTACAAATAAATTAAACCTGCAGTGTGATGATGGTAAATTGATTTATTTATTAATACAACCGTATATGGAATATCAGTCTTTATCTAAATTGCTCCCCCTTGAGCTGCCACCTTATCGTGGTGGGGGAGTTTGAGTGCTCGTATGATCCTTAGGAGCTATGTTGTCTGGGGCTTTATGCCCCTGGTAGGGTCTCCCAAGGCAAACAGGTCCTAGGTGACGGGCCAGACTAAGAGCAGTTCAAAAACCCCTATGAAGAGAAGACAACCAAGGACCGTGACATCGCCCGGTATGGCGCAGCCGGGGCCCCCCCCTGGAGCCAGGCCCGGGGTTGGGGCTCGCATGCGAGAGCCTGGTGGCCGGGCCTTTGCCCACGGGGCCCGGCCGGGCCCAGCCCGAATGGATGACGTGGGTCCGACCTCCTATCTGCAGTAATGCGGTCGCTGTATCGGTCCGTCGTGGTGAAGAGGGAGCTGAGCCAAAAGGCAAAGCTCTCGATTTACCGGTCGATCTACGTTCCTACCCTCACCTATGGTCATGAACTTTGGGTCATGACCGAAAGAACAAGATCTCGGATACAAGCGGCCGAAATGAGTTTCCTCCGCAGGGTGGCCGGACTCACCCTTAGAGATAGGGTGAGGAGTTCGACCATCCGGGAGGGGCTCGGAGTAGAGCCGCTGCTCCTCCACATCGAGAGGAGCCAGCTGAGGTGGCTCGGGCATCTGTTTCGGATGCCTCCTGGACGCCTCCCTGGGGAGGTTTTCCGGGCATGTCCCACCGGAAGGACACGCTGGAGGGACTACGTCTCTCGGCTGGCCTGGGAACGCCTCGGGGTCCCACCGGATGAGCTGGAGGAGGTGTCTGGGGCCCGGGAAGTTTGGGCATCTCTGCTAAAACTGCTGCCCCCCGCGACCCGACCCCGGATAAGCGGTTGAAAATGGATGGATGGATGGATGGATCTAAATTGTGTTAAAAACTAACCAATGTGTTTTGCTTTATAGATGGATATAGCAAAACACATTGAAACTGAATGGTCTGTGCATGATTACCATTGACCAACTATATTACCAATAAGGTAATATAATAGCTAGGCCTACTGTATATAAAGGGGACATACGCAAAATACACTTTTTTAATGCCTTTTCCACATATATCTGTGTCCCTGCTGTGTCTAGAGAGCCTCAAACCACAAGGTTGCTCTGTCTTTCATTAAATGTGTGTGAAAACGCTCCATTTAGATTTGGCCCTGCATGTGATGTTAGGGACAGGGCTCTCATTTATTGCAAAGTCTATTATTCAAGCCAAACTTGATGGCACACAATGTCTTTTTGTCCTAAAAGGAGTAATATTTGACTTCCTTGCGGTCCGTACACTTCCATCAGTGTCTTCATCCTCTGATACGCTTCCCCTGTAGGTATCAAAGCAAATGATAATCACCCGTGCTTTAATGAAAACAGGGTGTCATTTCCATCCTCTCTTAAATGTGTAAAGCATTACCCATTAGTTAAAATGAAAGTGCAACAGTTCTATCAGATGAACATCTGAAAAGAGTGAAACATGACCAGTGTAGACGTAGACAGTATCATTTTTTGGTTTGTTTTATGCAGATCTTTGTTTAAACACAGTATGATGACACGACACAGTGCCTTTGCAGTATAAATCTACTGATTGGTCACCTAGATGCATCTCCAATAGCAGGCTTGCTGTGATTATTTATTTTGGGATTCTTCCACACAATGTACTGATTTACACACTCATGTATGGTATTTAAAGTCTCACTGATGTCTACACAATCGAGTTCATAGATATTTTGCTCAAACTGAACTGTGCAGTGGGTTTTGTCATCATCATTTTCACATCCAAGCAGAGGGGTTTCTATTTGGCTGGAATATCTGCTGTCACACACATGCACAGACAATTACACATTCAAATGTTTGTCTTTCTATAATTGTGAGGACCTTTACAGGCATTGTGCGGTTCCAAGAACCTAACCCCTTACTCTCATAACAACGGAAGTGTAATGCCAAAATGCAACCTTAACCTTTAACCCCTAACCCTAATACAGTTGCACAGGTGACATTAAGGTTAAAATAAAACAGAAGCCCCCACCCTGTTATGTCTCGCCAAGTTTGTTAAGCTTATTTCACGTCTTTTTTCCGTTACTTCCTATTTCACTGTGGCGTTCAACTTTTCCCTCTCGTTTCAGGCCCCTTGACTTCCTGCCCATGTGTGTTTCCCACTTCTGTGATTGTCTGTCCTGCCCTGATTGTTTCCACTTGTGCTCCCTTCCCTGGTGTCTATAGCCTACTGTCATTTTCCTTTGTCCTGTGCCAGGTTATCTTGTACCCTTGTATGGAGTGTTCTAGCATCTTCAGTCAATGTTAGTTAGAGTTTTTTGTACTGAGTGTTTTTGAATGTAGTCAGGTTAGTACATTTAGTACTAGTATTTTTTAGAGTCTGTTTTTGGTGCCTTGTCCTTGTAAACTGCACCTTTTTCAATCTGTTCTGGCTTGCGTCGAGCTCCTCCTGTGCGTGCTTCTGTTCATAACACACCCACTATAAACATCCAGAATACTTATTATGCAACTGTGGAAAAATATGCAAATTACTGTTAAATTTTACTGCTTGACCTAAAACTTTAAAGGAAAGATCTTTTGGGGTTTTTTTTTTAAATGATTTTTTTTATTGTTTCTGATTGCAGATTATTTTGTTTATAACCTTTTCAAAGGAAAAACTATTTCTGGCATCAAGGATAGTTATATGTATTATTTTGGGGTCATTTTGAAAAAAACAAGCAAACATGATGTGTATTTATAATTGGAAAGGGCCAGCACCCATGAAATGCAGTCAAATCCATCCACAGTCACGTGGGGGCCTGAATGAGTGCAATTACTGGATCCACTTGTCTGATACTTACTGAATTTCTGAATTAGTTGTCAGCCTTGACTTGTTTCCTGGCGTCAAAAACCTATTTGACTGATAGCATTATGAAGAGCACACATTTTACTGAATGTAGACTCTAAAGTTCAAGATGTGAACACAAAAATGTTCCTCCAGTGGGAATATGGTTTGCATTTAAGCTGCACACTGACCACCTCAGTCAGATGGATTTCCTTAAGGTTATGCTGTGCTCAGTGCTCTGGGGCACCAATAAATGATGGGGTTTGCACCATTTCTGGGGCAATTTGGCTGTTGGAAATAATCAATAATTATTAAAGATAATTAATAATTACATTGATTAGTGGGACTTAGTGGTCCACGTCGATTGGGGCACCAATGTGTGTGTGTGTGAGGGGGTGTGTACATGTGAATATGCAAAGGACTGTAACATGGAGGACTACAAAAATGTGTGGGACCACATGGTGACTCTCTACAAAATGGCCACCAGACCCCCTGGTGTGTGGGTCAGAGAGAAAGCCATGTACTGTAGTGGTTAACCCTGTGTCTGTGTGAGCAAACTAATATCGACTTAACTTGGCTGCACAGTAAACTAGAACACATCACAATAATCAAACTCAATGAGCATTAAAGCAAATCAAAACCAATACATTAACAAGGGTAACCATTGCTTAGACATGTATACAGTTATGTTATGCTATATATGCCCAGCTAGAGTTCATCACCAGTCCTTTAAAGGGAAGAAGAAGGTCCTTCAGTGTGCCGCTTTCTCAGCCTGTTGATGAACCAGGCTGGAAGAAGGTTGTGCTGCTTTGTCCTTGCTGTCCTGGTTGCAGGCTGGAGGAAACTTCTTTGTTCCTTGCTAGTTAGCAGCTAACTTGCTGGTGTTCTCCTGTTGCTCTGAAGATCAGCTGGCAGACTTCGAGTCATACCTGCTGGTGCTGAGAAATTTGGTTCAGGCTTCAGGGCTTCGAATCGCTGCCGTGAAAAAGGCGGTCTGCTTGGTACAGGCCACACTGAGGCGGGAGCTGGAGGAGTAAGCTGCAGGCCTGTAATTGGATCCCAAGGTGACATGAGGTGCAGCGCTGAACTGGTCTCCAGCAGAGCCCAAGGTGAAACAGACCTGGACCCTCAGAGGTCCAGAGGAGAGGTGAGAGAGAGCCAAGCGGGACCCTCAGGGGACCCACAGTTACAAAATGACAAAAAGTGATATCAAGCAAAGTGCTCCAGGATTTTCATAGAACTTAGAGTCCCCATGGACATTTTATAGTACTGGTAACATAGCAGCAGTAGTAGTATAGCAGAGTTATTGGTTTTGGTTTTAAAACACCTGGTTTTAAAGTGCTTTTAATGAATCTTCTGGATTCTGCTGTGCCTAACTGCATGAGTGTTTCACAAAATGCTGTTTGATTGAAAGGAATCAAATGAAATATATACACGCATAAGCTTAGGTATGTGCATGTAAAAGGGCTTTTTCTAAAGCAGTCTCTAAATTGGAGAACTGTAGCCAACAGCCAAGCATTGCCTTGGAATGCTCTGATGGCCCACGAGGCGCTTGCTGTCACTGTATGTTCCTGTCTGTGACAAACTAATTAAATAAAATACAAACTTGAATATCTTTACAGACATTCCAGACTTTCCGAAGGGGCAGGAGAGAATCCGAAATGACATTTTCGACAGTACGTCTCCCTTCTGCCTGCCTGTCTCTCTGACCTGAAATTAATTTACCTACCAAGGGCACGGAAAATACATCATTACGGAGTTCAGTTTAAATATATGGTGGTGGCATCCAGGTAGGGGCTATTTTCTCTCCCTGGCCCACTCTTCATACATCTATGACTAACTCATTAAGATCTTTTGTCATGCAAATTCACTGGGCATCAATCTCAACAATCCTTCTCCCACCCCCTCCGTCTTACTAAAATAGGGCTTTGTCAGTACCAATGAGAGGAAACCCAAGAAATCCTCAGGGGGGTGCTTCATGTGTTTCAGGCTGTCTAATTCCCCTCTGTCCTTTCTTTACCTCTCTGTCACTCCCAATCCCATTAAATTATCTAAAAAGGAAGGAGTCTGTCTGTCTGTCTGTCTGTCCGTCCTATGATTTTCTAGATAACTGTTCAATTGATTGACTTCACACTTGGCATGTGTTGCTGAGGATCCAAGGGGTCCAGCGTTGAGACGATCGGGCGAGCGGTTCCCGAGAATGCTGCAAGCACTGCTTATGGGAGCCAAACAAGCGGCTGCTCTGAACAGATATGTGTATGAGTTCAGACAGAAATAGTACCTAATGACTCAAATGGTCTGATGTTTACTGTGGGTAAACAGTCGGGTAAAGTAATAACTCTTACTGCTGAGCTCAGCAGAATAAGGCACCTTTCTCCCATGTATCCAGATGTTGCTGCGTATTGCTAGGGCTGGATATAATGGTATTATACAGCATATTCCAACAGTCAGCATTTCAGCTGTGGATCCTCTCTGTGCACACATGGTGATCCTTAATTACATTCTGAACCATTTGAAGTGTCTTAATTCCAATTAAAATCTTCCCAACAATGATTTTGCATGCATTTGAAACATCACTGCTTCAACAAGGCAATGGAAAGACAAATCAGTGTTCTGATTTCAGAAGTCAGAGGTTTACCCTGCCGTGATTCACCTTCTACAGTCAACTCAGCTTGATGCCAGTAAGCATAACTCTGACTTGTATGGGACGGTTCAGCTTGTTGTGTTTATAGTTCATCTGTTTAGTGTTGCTGGAAGATATCATCATCATCATAGAGTCCTGCTGCACACTCCACTTCCATAGAACACCAACTCTGTTTGCTTAAGTTGGGTGATGTCAACTTGGCTCTGATTATTTTCAAGTTTGACACATTGTGGGACTCACACTCATTGCTGCTTCTCCAGTTCCATATTGTGACATAAAGATCTGAGTAATACACACATTTCCTTAAAGCTCTCTTAAACCATGTCTGCAGTATGTTTAAGTTTAATCTCAGATATGAGGACTTATAGTCGCGCTTTACTGATTTCTACAGAATACAGCAGCTGAACAAGCCGATCTTGTTCCAGACAACATAACAACATAAACCTGCCCCCAAGAACCTCCCGTATAAGAGGCCAGTGGTGGGTCGAATTCTCAGCTGCATCCTGTACCTGTTGTGTGGAACTAGACCGGCTGAACCCACAATGCAGACAGAAAACAACTGGGTGGTGGGGGGCAGATGGGTTTATTAACACCAATGGATAGGAGCAAGGACGGGGGAAAGGGGCTAGCGGGAAGCAGGACTGGGGTGGGGACCAGGGAAGACAACCAGGTGGAGCAGGGAGCAGGAGCAGGACGGAGACCTTGGGAGAACAGACGAGGGAGGGAGACAAAAACCAGAACCAGGACAGAGACCAAACACGAGCGAAATAACAGGAAGTCTTGGAGAAAGGAGCCTGAAGTGGACCAAGTTTAACAGACAGTCTGGCAGAGAGTGGTGATCTGGGCTGGGCTTATGTAGGCAGGGAAGGAGTGGGTGGCCTGATTGGGGATTGGTGTCAGGTGTGTGTGAATTGCAGGTGTGTGTGCAGAGTGACCTGGAGTTACCTCTGCTCAGGTGGCAGGTAGAGGGAGACAGCACAGGAGGGGGGAAGGGCAGGGGAGACAGAAACCAACAGGATCCTAACACTACCTTTGCACAGTTTTATCCAATCCAAGCGCCTTACTTGCTGCAGTAACATTGCTGCCACAATCAGATCGGGCCTCTAAATCCAAAGAAATGCCTGAGGGCATTTATGCATCTGAATGTGTCCATTGTCTCGATGACTTTGATATGGACTGAACATGATGGCCAAACGCTTGCTCTCTGCCTGCCCTCCTTTGGTGCACCTGGCAGTGACCAAATACATCAAGCCTCACATATGTAAAAGGAGGGTAGGCTTGGAGACATTCTGGAGGCAGGTCTGCCATTTGTTGTTCCTCCAGCTTCCCACATAGTTTGCACCAGGTTACGCATTTGTGGATTACTGAATTTATTAGCTTGATGCCTCCCAAGAGCCACAGTGCTGCAGCCCTGATTGCTCCACATGTCAGGTGATGACCTTGGTGTTTCACTTGCTCATGGTGATGGCCGTGTGAGTGTAACGGGTGTGTGGATGGGAAAAGACAACTCAACGGACCGTTCTCCAGTGTTTATTCGATCTGCAGAAGAGATTAAACCATGTTAATCATCTTCTGGTCTTTTTTTTTCTTTTTCTTTCCTGCACCTCTGCTCCCCCAGCAAGGCAAAACGGCATTGTCCTTTCATACTTCACTGGAAATAGTCAATGGAATAGACTGGAATAGTCAATTTTAACAAATCGCCTCAAAACAAAGGAATAAAAACACATACAACAGAAAAACAGCGCAACCCGGTGGCTGCATTAACACGTGCGTGGGGACGGAGTGACTTAACAGAGACAAAATGTACAACTTAAAATAAAACACATACCTGCAGTAGAGATTAAACCGTGTTAATCATCTTCTGGTCTTTTTTTTCTTTTCTTTCCTGCTCCTAAACATGTAAACATGCAGCCTTAGCTAGCTAACACAGGGCGGACTGCTGTTAGCGCCAAAAATAACAAAACTAAAAACATCAATAAAACTTATATTAACGGTCAAAACAACACAAAACAGCTTGGTAACATAAAAGTAAGCGACAATAAATAATATGCACCAAAGATTATAACTTAAACGGCGACATTTCCAAAGAAAATAATACAATTACAGCAGCATTCTCTCACACAACTTACCCCCAGCAAGGCAAAACGGCATAGTGAGGGGTAGAAGGGAGGAGCTACGGAAGCCCAGGAGGTAGGAAAGTTTATAAGATAATGGTAAATAAAAAAAATAACTCATTGAGATAAAATTCACAATTACTCAAAATAATGATTAAATGATAAATAAAATTCACAAACATGAACTGAAAATAATTAATAAAGTATATTTTTAACTCTGTTAGACGAGCATTAGGGAAATGTGGCTGTCCTTGAGCAGAAATATTGGGTTCTTCTCTGCAGCAGATGGGAGTGCTTTAGTTGGCCTCCATTGCAGATTAGGTAATCCACCAAGATTGGGCAAAGTTTCTGCAGATGGCCTTTTAAATATGGCTTTTTTTGGCATGGGGAGCTGACAGTTCTTTTGCATAGACTCATTTTTGTGTTGCTTTAAGTAAAATATTCCTGGCTTGAGCCAGTTCATCTGGCATCCACGGTAAGTCACATCTATAACAGCCTTTGCACTTGCTGTTTTGATTTTAATGTGTGTAGGATCTTGCCATGTGCACAAGGAACACTACTCCTCTTACCAGCAAGGTAAAGGTGGAGGAGCACTTGAAGAGACCAGAGGTGAGTATCGATTCCTCCAAGTGAGTTGCACAAGTTTGTACCTTTTTCCAAGTATTTGTCTTGTTCAGATTCAATCAGCTTGAATGGTGGTTGATGCAGGAAGGAGGGACCATTGAACCAAGAGGGCTGCACCAGGTGGGATGCAGGTAAGGATATCAACTCATGGTCAGCAGTGTTCTCTGTACATACAAAGTGCCGTTGCTCAGGCTTTGATGACTGCTGGATCTGTTGAACTCTGTTGTAGACATAAGCAAAGAATTGTTTTGTTTCCTTGCCAAACACTACTTTGCTGTCTGTATAGAACTGAATCACAACCAACTTCACGTTGCCTGTCGAACGCTGTCTGTCCCACCCTCTTCTCAGGTGCTGTACCAGACCTGTTTAAGCTTTGCTGTGACATGCTTAAAGCTTGAAGAAAATTGAATGGTGACCACTTACCAGCACGTTGGTCTTGAATATGTTGGCTACTGTACATAACCCAAGAACACCTCTCCTATTACTACCCAGCCCAAACCCAGACATTGGGCAAACGGGGCGTTATGTGGGCAATTGACCTGCTGCCTGACCTTTTGTGACCTCAAGACGTTTCTTCCAAGCAGCAATCATCTTCCAACTCTTTTGGAGCATCCCTTGTGATCCTTTTTGCTTCTCTAGCGGCCATGTCCATTTTCATTTTATCCTCTTGGCTAGTATATTTCTGTATGGTACCTTTCTGCTTTAGCCCATGCGCAGGTTACACATGATGCTGATGATGCTGATGTCTTCTTGCTCTTAGCACTGCCAACAGGCGATTTGCTGCTTGTTGCCATCACAACCACTTCTAAACATCCAATGCTGCCTTTTCAGCGTTCTCGTGCAGTATGTTGAGACTCTGACTAAACACCAAGTTATACCGCAGCCAGTGAAGAAAAAGTCGGAATAAGGTATTGTTTTGATAAATGAAATCGCTGGCAGCCATGGTTAGTCTCTCATCTCCAGTCACAGGTCATTTTATTAGGTGGTGGTCTGTGCAGAAAACACAGCAATATGACAAAATGGTGAATCACTTAATCACAAACATTACAAATGACATCTGTGCTGTGTCCTGAGTATTTAGAAATCTACTGCAACATGTAACCAATGACCATCTGAGAGTAAATGTGTCAAGGTAATTATCTTAAGTGCACTGAGCTACGTGAAGATGTGCTCCTACTTTAATGAGCATTTGGCCATGGCTGTGCTGTGCGCACATTACTCATACAGTGGGAAATGTGAATAATGTTTTTTATTCAGTTTAGTGTTTTAGTCTGTCTGCAAATGTTTTATTACTGAACAGAAACTGAGAAATTGCTAGATCAGCTTGGTGGAAGTGATGCAGTTGACAACAATTGCTGTGTTGTGCTTTAACAAGTGGTAATGTTCAATTTGGCTATCAGAAATAATTAATAATTATCAAAGATAATTAATAATTATTAAAATAAATGAACTTTGATTAAAGTCCACCTCGATTGGGGCACCACCTCGAAAAACGAGGAAAAGACAGCCGTTCTAATTGATTTAGTCTCATAAAAATACTAAACTATCAATTTGGAATTATGTTTTATAATTAATTTAATAATTACTACCAAAATTACCACATTGATAGCTAGCTGAAGGATTTTTGGAGTTCTTGACAGTGTAGAGGTTGGCAGTGTCCACAATTGTACAACATTAACGGAGACAGCAAGTATTAAAACATTTATTAAAACAGAGCAAAATTCAGGGACATCATTTGTTATGCATTAAGGACTTGTACTTTGGTTGTAAGTACGGCCGAAGCAGAGTAGGTGTTAAAGACATCTGCTGTTGCAGAAACAAAATCAATCAAACAATCTAACTAAATCTCTATGACTTAACTAAAATAATATGAGTGTAAGAGTGTGTGTGTGTGTGTGTGTGTGTGTGTGATAAGGCTGAGGAATGTGAGATGGGTCCCACAAAGGTGGGGGAGAGAGACCAAATGGTGATGGCCAGACCCCCTGGGGTGTGGGTCAGAGGCAGACAAAGGAAAGCTAAGTGCTGTTAGCTTAGCTTTGTCCCTCAGTGGCCTGTTATAGACTGTGTGTGTGAGAGAGATGAAGGTGCAGGTTAAGACAGGATGGTTAGTTTGTAGGCTAACATCAACTAAACTTAATGGATGCACAGTAATCTACAACACATCACAATAATCAAACTCAATGAACATTAAAGCAAGTCAATACATTAACAAGGGTAAACCATGTATGCAGTAATGCTATGCTAATTATGCCCAGTTAGAGTTTGTTACCAGTCCTTAAAAGGGGAGACGAAGTGTCTTTGAGGGTGCTGCTTTCTCAGCTTGTTGCTGGAGGAAAGGTGTGGTTCGTGTCCGTGCTGTGTGGTTGCAGGCTGGAGGAATCCGGTCGCTCCTTTGTTCCTGTTAGTTAGCAGCTCTGTGCTAACTTGCTGGTGTGCTCCTGTTGTTGGTTCTGGTTATCAGCTGGCAGACTCTGGGTCGTGCCTGCTGGCGCTGATCTGCTTACTTCAGGCAGGACCTTGTGTCGCTACCATGAAGGAGGTGGCTGCTCTGGACAGGCCACACTGAGGCAGAGCTTAGCTGAGTTGAGCTGGTCTCTCCTCTTCAGGAAAGATCAGGAGAGCTGGTCTCTCCTCTGCAGGAGGAGAGGGAGCAGGAAAGACCTGGTCTCTCCACTTCAGGAGAGACGATGAGAAAGAGAGAGAGTTCAGTGGGGGTGAACTGGTTTTGTGGGCCTGCGGTCGTAAAATCATGTGTCCCCTCCGGCCAATGGTGACAGTGGAGCTGGACGCGGGGGTGATTTCACACCTATCTGTGAAACTGGGGGCATTGGGGAAAGGAGCCCAATAGTTTTACAGACAAAGAAACATGCGGTCTTCACATGTGCCATTCACTGTATAGTGAAGCCCAACAGCTGTTACCATGTATATTTACATACAATACATGGAAATTGGCTTTTTTGTGCGTCTCTGACCCCTTGTTTGATGAGAGTTTGGAGAGTAATTGGATTAGTTAGTGAGTTATTTGTAAAATGTTTGTCCATATTTGTCATTGAAAATGGCATTTGTTCACAAACACACCCTGCAACAAGCTTGTTTGGAGAGAGAAGATTTGGAGTGAGAAGCAGAAAGTTTTTAATTGAGGGAGGAGTTGGATTACGGAGGGGCGTGATCCAGCTGAGGATGAATGACTACAGTGTTGTGACATTGGAATATTTGAAATAAAAGTGATAGATAGATAGATTGATTGATTGATAGATAGAGATGGATAGATAGTTCGATAGATGGATACATAGATGGATGGATAGATAGATAAATAAAAATAATCTGGATCAAGTACTACTCCTTGTGTGCATGGGTGGCAGGAGCCGAACAAAGTCGTGGTCACCCCATGGAAATGGCTTTAGGCTAGAGCAAGCCAACTCCTGGAGAACAGGGATGGAAGCTAATGCTCCGCCATGAGCAAGCAAGACCCCCTAGTCATAAATTGAATCCCAGCAGCAGCTACAGCCCACTTGATCTGTTCAAGTTGTTTTTCTCAGACCCCATGGTCAAAACTCTGTGCACCAACACCAACAAACAAAAAAAAACATATCCAAAAGATGAAAATGTCCCTGGGCTGACCTCACAAGCGGCAACTTTTTCAGATTTTTGGGACTTGTCTTCTCTGCTACGCTCCTGGGACATCCTGGGACTGCAATGACCCATGACAGGTTTCAGATCATATCCTGGATCATTAAAACGAGGGATCCCAAAAAAGATACCAAGAATTACCAACTGTCCAACTGCCTGAGGCCCATCAGCAACAGCATCAAAGATTCCTATTTTCACCTAGGTCAAAACATCAGCATTGATGAGAGGATGGTTACAAATAAAGCCCTTACAAGATTCCTCAGTACATGCTGGTAGACAGTAGCTGTGGTTATACAGTGGACTTCAGTCTTTACACAGGAAAGTCAGCTTTTCGGGAGCTGGACTGGCTAATGACTGTAATGCCCCACAACTGTGTTAGAGTACAACAAACACATGGGAGATGTGGATTCTTATCAGACTAGCTGATCCTTTACTACAGTGTCCGTCACAAGACCCTGAAATGGACGGCACACTGTTTTATCACATTGTGGATATTGCAGCAACAAACAGCTACATCCTCCATAAGTAACTTACCAGAAGAGGAAAGAGCAGCCCATGACCCACCAGGCCTTCATGGAAAAACTAACAACTCAGCTTTCTGGTCTTGTCACCAAAACAGGCCGCTAACAATCCCAACCTTCATAATAACTAGCAAATCCAGCAGGCACACCTTGGAGGTGCAGCATGTGTGATGTTGTCATCTGCCTAGTTTTGGACAGACACTGTTTCACAGAGTGGCACAAGTGAAAACACAGCAAGAAACAATCATATTTGCACATAGTTATTTGTTGTATGTATTTCTACTAGATACCTGCATTAAGGATGAGTTGCCTCAGACCTTCATAAAAACATGAAGAACTGCCTCCACAACTAACCCCCCTATTTTTAGTTCCTACATTTTCAGAAAAGGGATCCAGATACATCTTTCTCGCTTTTTTGAGAGAGTGGCTAAAACCATGATGTGGAGTGACTATAAGCATACCCTGCTGCTATAGTGTGTGCTGACTGTAAAACTCAGCATGCTTACTCTGCTTTGCTTATAACTGAAAGCAAAAACTAACTTAAGGTAAAAACTGCATTGTTTAAAGCATAGAAATTAGGTGCAAAGAAAATGTGAGGCAAGCAACTGGCTACCATGGTACAGACTTCTGAAAAGTTGTGTTAGCTTGCTTTGCCAGAAAAGTTTAAAGAAACTCTTCCCGACCACATGGCTTTCTACTTGAGTGAGAAAAATGATTAAAACTTTGACTTATGACTGTTATAGCAGATGAATATGCTTTGACTCATAAAGTATAGAGTAGCTATGGATACGAAGATGGCGTTTGCTGTGCTCAGTACTCTGCGTTTCACAGTGGCACCAAATATATGTTGGGATTTGCACCATTTCTGGGGCAATTTGGCTATTGGAAATAATCAATAATCATCAAAGATAATTAATAATTATATTGGTTAATAGGACATGATGTAAAATCCCCCTTGATTGGCGTAGCAGACCTGTCTGACGCTGTGGTACATGAGCTGGATGGCTCAGTTGTTATCCTCTTTGCTTTGTAAGAGACAAGTTTCCCAAGTTCATCGTCATCTTCCTTTTTCTCCTGCACTGAGGGGTGACCTTCATGTGTCCTAAGTACAACATGAGTGCATACACATGGATGGAGGTTTTTGCAGGAACGAGGCCTTGAAGGTGGAGCTTTCTTCTAAGCCTGGTGCATTCTTGCCTTGGAATAATGTGTGCCTCAAACGTTTGTAGTACTCTTTGGGATACTGAGCATTTATACTGAACAATGTGACCATGAAGGCCGACACCTTTCTCTAATGATGTATTTGATTTAGCTCTATGACAAACTTTTTTAGTTTTTTATTTTCATGGATATAAGGCATCCCGGGTTCTAAGAGCACTTTGAGGACCCACTTTATGCAATGAAATATTTATCTTTATTTGCAGTGGAATAGTAGGCTAATAGTTATGAAAAGAAGAAACTTGAAATAAAACATTGACGGTATAAAGGAAATTGACCTGGATAAATAATTAAATTGTGTAACAGTGGAGCTGGATGCAATTCATTTAAATTCCAGTTTGACTAAATCTATTAATGTGACAAGGATTTAATGAGGGATGTGAAGTGTAAACTCCAGCTTGATAACCCTATCTTCATCCCATTTATATGGCCATTGTACAAAATTTGATACACACACACGCACTCACAACCTTCGAGTGCTTTATTTGTCTTTATTGTTTCATTTAAAAAATCTTCATAAATCCTACAAACATTTCACAATCACAAGCTATAAAAAGCTGATACAGATACAGGGGTGTTTGGATTCATCTTACGACCAAACAGCAGCAATTCTAAATAGAATGAAGCCAACTGACGGCACAAACAATAGTCGAACGCACCTACAACACCGTGTACTCTTTTTAAAGATACAACTATCAAATATATCAAATATCACACTGTTAGCACTGATGTTTTAAGACAAGAAAAATGAAGGATGGTGATTTATGTCATATGACATTTAAGCTAGTGTTTTAGAATATGAGGATTTAGGTTGGTGGTTCTTACAAAGACAGTTTACAAAGAAGGGTTGTAAAATGATATATCTATCAAATATATGTATCAAACATCTAGCACAGCCGAATTAGTAATAACACTGCATAGAGATGATCTATGATTTCATTCAGTCATGAACACGATATAATAGCATCATAGTGTTAACAAATGTTTTGTAATGTAATGCAAAGCAGACTGTGCTCATCTTAGACAGCAACGGTTGATTACATTTTATAGAACAGGTAAAAAGCTTTTTTGAATTGTGGAGGAAATGATTCAAACGGATGGCCTTGCCTTAATGGTAATTTGCTGTATTGTTGAGCTATGAAGGACACTGTCTGTTGTTACAATGTTTAACGTCGAGACGCTTTCGCTTTTAAAAACATTTTTGACTGACAGCTGACCCTCTGGACCGCCATGGACTGACACACAGAGGGAAACAATGATACAAATCTTGTAGTTAATTAATTAAGTTAATTTAATTATATTAAAAAAATTAAGTGGCAATAGTTTACAAATGGATAGAATGAGAAATAACAGCACAGCTGCTGTGCTCCCAGGTCAGGACATGATATATATATTTCATGATATAGACATGAAAAGATAATCCAATAGAAATACATTGGTGTGAAGTTTTTTTTGCACATGGACTCAAAAATATCAATAAATTACTGTCTATGGGCACTGGACAGTAATTTGGACAATTTACTTATTTATCCACATTTAAGTTTTGCTCTTGTCACATTCATATAAATGTCATGTCTATTTCACAAACCTCTGTGAGACTGGGTTGGAAAAGTGGATGTTACAATAGTCACACTCGTCGGTTTACAGGCAAACTAAATTGGTCCATTTAACTTGCATCCCGTACCACCTTTTGAGCAAATTTGCAAATTAAAAATATGTGTCTCATCTCATCTACAGTGGAGAGACTGCTTCTCCACCTCCTGAGATCACACTGTGAACACACACTCAACCCCTGCAGCTTTGGTACCGGGAAAATATGGGAGTGGAAGATGCTCTCCTCTACATACTCCACCGTGTTTACTCTCTCTTGGATGAGCCAGGTGGTTATGTGAGGATTATGTTCTCTTTCTTTACTTTTCGAGTGCTTTCTACGCCATCCAACCACCAATGCTTCGAGACAAGCTTGAAAAGATGGGGGTGGTTCCCTCCTTCACTTCCTGGATCATGGATTACCTGACAGGATGAGTACAGTTTGTCAGGCTGGGGAAATGTGTCTCTGGGATGGTGGTGAGCATCGTAGGGGCTCCACAGGGCACTGTTTTGTCTCCATTCCTGTTCAGCCCGTGCACATCAGGCTTTGAATATATCTCTGAGTCCTGCCACATCCAGAAATATTCTGACACCGCGGCTATTATGGTGCATGTGAGGAGGGGACAGGAAGGGGAGTGCAGGGACCTGGTGATAGCCTTTAGTGACTGGCGCGAGAAGAATGGCCTCCAACTCAACAACTTCAAAACCAACTTCAAGAGATGGTCATGGACTTTTGCAGGTCTAAGCCCCCGGTTTAGTCAGCATTCGAGGAAAGGACATTGAGGTGATGCAGTCCTACAAATATCTAGCTGCGCACCTGGACAACAAACTGGACTGGTCCCTGAAAACATGTTCTCTCTCTGGAAAGGGACAGAGCCGGCTGTTTTTCCTCAGGAGGCTCAGGCTTTTTGGTGTCTGCAGTGAAATGTTGCACATTCTACCAGTCAGCGGTGGTAAGTGTACCGTCTTATGCTGCAGTCTGCTGGGGAGGTAACACAACAGCTAAGAGCACCAGGCGGCTGGACAAGCTGGTTAAAAAGGCTGGGACAGTGCGAGGTTGGAGTCTGGATTCACTGAGGATGGTGGTGAAGAGATGGAAATGCCCTCTTCACCACACCCTGGCAGGACAGAGGAGCAGCCGCAGTGGACGGCTCCTCTTGATCCTTCGTCCCCAGAGCCATCAGACTGTACAACATAGCAGTTGAGAGCAGTGGCTCATGACCCACCCTCTCTCTCTCTCTCTCTCTCATTCTTCAGGCGCCCCATAGACAATATGTAATATTGCCTTTATATTTACACAATACCTTAGCTCACTGACTTTATGATTTTTATTATTTATTATTTTTCCATTTTATTGTTTGTCAGTTGACGGGATGAGCTGCTGGGTACCTGAATTTCCCTTGGGGGATGAATAAAGCATCAATCTATCTGGGCCATGATTTTCGATTATTCGTTAAATTATAAATAATCGAATAGTTTACATGACTATTGTCTTGTATTAAAAAGTATATTTTCCTTCATTTTTACGAGTAGATTGATCTGGGGCGCTGAGGTGGAGGCAGGTCTGTGTAGATGAGGAGGGGTGAACCATTCGAATAATCTTCAAATAGATCACAGTGACTAGTAGTGGATAGTATTTTTGTTTGAAATGCACATTTCTGCAATCTACCCTGCAAAAGTGGACAAAATGGGCCTCGGGCTGGACAAACTACATGAAATCACAGATTATGCCCACGCCTTTTATAGAGACCTGGATTCATCTCAGTGGCCTGGATCAAGCTACAGCTCTGTCCGACTAGATGGAACGCAGGACTCCAATAAGGGGGTGTGTGTTTTCAACAATAATGCCCGGTGCTCCAACAGAGTCAAACTTGGTGGATTACGCTTCGAAGACAACTGTTACTGTGAATATGAAGACCCTGTTATCATAACTGTCCTTTCGCTGTGTACATTGCCCCAGATCTGAGCTATATCCACAGTTTTTGAAAAATACTTGTAATTTTGCAAGCGGTTCAGATAATGCCACCACTTACCGTTGAACTGAAAATGTGATGGGGTGAGTCTGTCTAGATCTGTGTGCTGGGAACGTGGTGAGCCTAAGTGAGTCTCCCGAAATCACCCTTGATGATAGCTTCGTTGTTTAAATTAAAGAAGCCATCCAGCACATGGTGTTCTTGGATCATTCTGGAAGGATTGTCACGTCGCTTGTTGATTCTGAGGGGCCTGAATTTCTCACGTTAAAGGATAGTGTGTCTTTCTTGGTTCTTATACCGATGTCTGAAAGGTTACTTCTATTGCTTTAGAGCCCAGTTGGTCAACAACATCATCTGACTCAGGACAGAAAACTATTACCTGATTTTATTATACTAACCTACATTTCGCCAATAGGCTAAATCATGTTTCTGTCGGCACATCTTCTGCTGTTATCGGTTGTACTCTATCTACATGAGATGCATGAAAATTCTAGAGACCATACTGTGTCTCATCTTTTATTCCTACAAAAAGGCACAAACTGGGATTTAAAATCTTTTAGGTTCCGGTTGGATAACACAAACTGACGATGATCTCATGACTAGTGACTGGTTGTTTTCATTTATCATAATAATCAGTGCTAATGCATAACTCATTGAAAAGAAAATCCCTTATTGTTGCTTGGTACTTATCGCTACTCCTGAAAATATTCAGCCTCTCTGTGGCACAGACTACGTTTTTAGTTGTTAAGGTCGGAGATGTCACCATTTTTTTTTAATGTACTTTCTATGTAATGACGCTACTGACGCTCTTTTTCATGGAACTGAGCCTGTTTGAAAGGTTTGGTTGAGAATATGAGCTAAATGAGAGCAGATAAATGGAGCACTTAAATGAAGGAGATATGGGTCAAGGTTATCTGTACCAGCATTTTTGCTTGTTTTCACCCTGCGCAGAGCTTTGTAGACATCTGCACTATTTACCAGACAGAATGAAAACTTGCAGTCAGGTGTAGTTGTAGCGGAGGCAACTGGGACTCCCTCTGCTGGACCGATTTGTTTACAGTTGAATCTACAGGCATATTAAACGAAAGATTGGAGGAGAGGAAATGGTGATTAAAACCTTCAACCATGGATGATCTATTGGTAATATGCTTGTTCAATTTAAGGTGGTAGCTGTGACAGTGGTGAGTTCTTAAGAGATGCTGCAGTGCTCCAAAATTTGGTAGAACTGTCATAGGCGGAGAGAGTTGACTGATAACAATTTGATTTGGCCGATCTAATCACACTGGGGCAGATGCTTCTTTTCTGTCAGAAAGTCAGCCAATCCTCAGGGGTGCCACTGGATCTAGCCCTGGACCAGGCTTGGCTTCTGATGTGGAAGGCTTTGGAGAGTTGTGGGGAGAACAAAGGATTGTATCTGTTTTTTATTCTGCGCTTTATATAAGGGGCATGTCTGTCAGCTGTAACATTAAAAGCTTTTGAAAAGTTTTCCAGTACCATTGCAGGATCGGTAATAGAAAAAGTATTGTTAATAGTGGAGATAGACAAATCAGTGAGGAAATGCTGAAGATTAGAATGCTCATAGTTACTCGTGATGATGATTTGAGGTTGAGGTCTTGGGGATTTTAGTGTCTCTTATACAGGCACTAAAACAGTGATCACTGACATATAGTGCAAAAACTCCAGAGGCAGGCATGTATGTGGTCTGTTGGTGATCATGAGATCAATTAACGTGGAGTTATGAAGGTTTTTGAGATTTGGTCTGGGGGGCTTGTCTATGAGTTGAAAAAAGATTAAGTTCTAGGTACTGTTCTTTTCATGTCAGAGCTGTCAGAGACAGTCCAGGTTAAGACCCCCCCATTATTAATAACGCAGAGAAGGCATACAGTGACCAAAGCTGTGCAATATCCACTAAAGCATCCAGCTGAGGAACGGCGATACATACCAATAACGGTCGTAGGAACGTCCCAACCAAGGTATAGATCCAAAACTATACATTCATATTTTCTCACAGCATGTGGAACAGTGAGGCAGTCTTGAGTACTCCACCTCCCTGTCTTTGATGATCGCATCTAAAAATGTTGCATCCAGCTATAGTCATGAAATTATTTGGGATTTTAGGGGAGAGCCATGTATCTGTCAGGATGAGGATGTCTGGGGAAGATTCATGTATTAAGACTTGGACATAGTCCATTTTTGGGAGCAGGCTTCTGTAGCAACAAGAGGATGAGAGGGCACAGTGGACACAGGAAGATAAATTGTATTACTGAAGGAGACACACTTAGGTTGCTTTAAATGCCTAGCTAGACAGTCAGATTTATACAGAACAGGAGTCAGTGGGTATGGGGAGCCTTACAAGAGTGCAAGGTCAGCTCAGTGTTAGTAGCTAAGAGGCGTGAGCCTTCCTGAGATGGATGGAGGCCATCAGTTTTAAAAAGCTGGGGTCTGTTTAAGGTGGTGAAGTTGTCCACAGCGACTGCAGTAACCCTTTAGCCATATGTGAAGTTGGCACATACGGACAAACGTTACCAAAACGAGGGGCGGGGAGTGGACTGGAAATAATTACTTGCTTTGCAGACTAACTGACTCCAGAAAGGCACACAAAGTCCTTTTTGAGAGTCTTTGATTGCTGTTTTTTAAGTAATTTGCTGGATTATGACAGCAGAAGATGAATTGTGCTCCTGAGAGAGTGATGAGAGTGATGAGCTTTACACAGGCTCCTGGGTAGCAGGAGGTCCGGCGACCACGCACCACCACGTGCTGGACCATAGAGGGTGGGCGCCGATTCAGCACTCCTGATATCCTGGGGAGCCATAATTCAGCAGCAGCAGGTGAGACGCAATCCTCAATAGCAGATGTGCACCCAGTCTGCTTTGTAGGCGCCCTATAGAGCATGCCTGGCCTCCCTGGACTCCGAACGTGGGCGGCAGCAGGTGATGTACAGTTCGCATGAAAGGAGGAGCAGCCAGCCTGCCCGGTTGGCCCCTGGATGAACACGCCTGGCCTCCTTGAATTATGGACGTGAGCACCAATTGAGATGCGGCAGCAGCTGAGGCAGCGGAAGGGCCACAGGGCGGGGCAGGTAATGGGTGCTTGGGCAGGGAATGGGTGCTTGTCCAGCGGGAGCATTTAGCCTGACTTGCCGCTCCTGACAAGGATCCACGGCTCAGACCTGCAGGGAGTGGAGCAGTCGTGGGTATTAGGCCTAGCCCCGATGACTGGCCAGATGTCATCATTCAGTACATAACGGTGCACATGGAAGAGTCAGCCATGGACAGATGTTTGTCAGATGTCTTTTGGCAGGCAGCGATGGACGCCGACACGTACGCACAACAATCAAAATTTGGATATTTGATTATTTTTTCTTTTCTTTTTTTTTTTTGCAAATGTAGGATTTCAAACGTGTGAGAAAGGATCTTTCTCATTAATGCTCAAGAATTGGCGTAAAAATATATGATGCTTTTATTGCAGTTGTGGTGTTTACCAAACAGCACCAAAACTGATTCTTCTATTCATCTCTTTACCTCACCTCACAATGTGTAATATTTTGTAATATCTCCCATTTGTACACTCTATTGTTTCTATTTTTTATACTTCCTCTACATTAAATGCATGTATTCTTCATTGTAAATTTCCCCATTGTGGGACTAATAAAAGAATATCTTATCTTATCTTGTTAAAGCATCCTCTCTGCAAATTTAGATTGAAATCCTTTCTGCGAAACTGTCGAGTGTACTACAGGAAGGGAATGTTGCCTGGGCTCAGTCTGACTTTTAGAAAGCTCCAAAATTGTTCTACCACTCTCATCAAAAAGGCCAAATCTGAGTACTATCTTTCTAAAACTATTAGTAACTTAAATGGTCGTAAGACATTTCGGGATGTAATAAAGTCTTTGGAGTATAACCACGGCTGACATGTCAGCCTGCATTGAGAAAGAATGATGTACCAAATCATGTATTTTACTTACTTACAATCTTTACATCCAAATTGAGCAGAGGAGTCACTTTGCTAATTCTATAGTTCAACCATTTAATTTTACTCCTCTTGATAGAGGTCTTAAGCTCTATAGATTCTCAAGGAGACTAAATCTTAACAAATCTGCAGGACCTGACGAACTTGATCATTACTTCCTCAAATCAGCTGTAGACTTTACAGCAGAACTCCTCAGTCATATATTCACTCATATTCTTACACTTTCCGACAATGAGAGTGCAAGCATATGAAAATCAGCCTGTGCTCTCCCTTCGCTGACTGAAATTAGTTTATCCGTCGTTAACTCAACACTCAACACAATAAGTGGTTAATGATATAATTGAAGCTCTGCACAGAAAAAAAAATGTTGCCCAACTCTTGCAGACAAATCCAAATCTGTGCTATTTTCCAGTGGCAAGGAGTCAACACCTCATCTGCCCAAGATCTTTACTGTTGAAGGCGTTAATACAGAAATGGTCACAACATATAAGTAGGTTTCTTATTACACTTTAGTTGATTAAATAAATTACTAACATGCTGTACATTATATAAAGTGTTTTGCTGGATATTCATCCATTCATCCATGCAGGTGTCTGGGCTCAAAATCGAAACTGAGCTCTTGAATTTTTTGTTCTTTTCCTTCTATAGATCAATCTGACGATAGAAGAATCACATTACATTACATTAAATTGGCCCAATTAAAAAAAAAAAAGAGAGAAATACTTGTATTTAAAATACACTGCGTATTTAACCTTGTGTTGCTGTGGTCTTTGTGTTAATCTGACAGCATTCACTTCAGACTTGTGTTTTGCTGGAGGAGAAATATTAATGCTACAAGGTCTGACTCACTAATATTCACACAAGAGACAGCCGTGTCATTGTTATCACAGTCACGAAGAGAAGATGTATTTCTCGTGATATGAAAAGAAAAGAAAAGAAAAGAAAATTAAGGGAATGCAATAAATGAGCAAGGAGGCCATTCAGGCTGGAAGGGCCACTAAGAAGACACACTGTTAGTATTTAATGGTCTTGAGTCATCATGACCCCCCGTATAAAACTACTTTACACATACTTCCAAAAATTCCCTTTTGTTGCATGCATTCACTTAAAATAATTACCGGCTTTCTCTCAACAGGTACGAGTAGAAAAAGATCCAGCTGTGTCCTCAGCTCACTGACAGCATGTTACATCTCACCTTGACAGACACAGTAGTCACTGGCAGGTGAACTTGAAACCTTCCCTCTGAGACTTCATTCTTTTGCTGTCTTTTCATACTTCATTTTTGTTCCACATTTAATCATTCAGCCTCACAAATATCAAGCTGTACTTTTTCAAAAGGATTCAAAAAGATAGATGACATCAACGTGAAAAAGTCTGAAGCCCTTTTTTTCTCCTAAAGACTGCTTTCCTTATACAACATTATACAGAAAGAGGTTGGAGGGACTGGATGAAACATACTATAATTGTCAAGTAAAATGTTGTACTTGAAAACCGACTGGGCCTAACATCATAATGAAGAAATAACCCCCGCTTCTACTTGTATTAAAACAATTTAAATGTTCTGTCAGTGTTTGGTGGTAAGCAAAGGGCAGTTAAAGTCAACATGTAAAAGCGAGTAAAAGCCTACTAATGTGAGGCGGTGAGCTGCTGGAAGTATAAAAGGAAGATTCAAGGTAATTATAAATCAATTCTAGACTCCAGGAATAATGTGCATTCAGGAAAAATTAACAGAGCTCAACTCAATATAATTCAGTCTATTGGGACTCGCAGCATGTTTGAATGGATTTCCACCTAAATTTATCTCGTGCACAGATTTGATATTTGGGTTCAGTCAAGAAACAATTAGAATGGACAGAAATTCTGTGGGAAGCATGAAAGTGTCAATCCGCCGACTGGATTCTGATTTATGTACAAGTGGAAAGTTGGCCTATTGGAAGCCTCTAAGGGATGGTATGGGCTCACTGAGAGAAAGAATGATCCTCGGGGGACAAAAGGTCCACTGCAATTTTTACTGGCAGTGATTTTTCAGAGTACAAGTCAGTTTCAGAAAAGTCCAATTTACTGTCCATAGGCCCAGCCAGTAGTGAGGCACACACACAGTGCACCCAGATCAGTCATTAATGTGATGTGATGCGTCTGTTTTGCAGGCGCATGGAATCATAAAAGAGTTTAATAAAACACATTCCTCGTGTTGTTACATGATGAGTATCCACATACCAAACCACAGTGGTGTGTGAGCAGTAACAGTAATAATGTACCACTTTATTAAAACGTCTCCAGTAGCTTTCAGTGCAACATTTCCCAATCATCCAGTATAAATAAGATTGGATTATACCTTTTGACGTGCGTTCAAATGTATGATGAAATCAGTGTTTGGGACATAGAGAGTGCTCGGACAAGCAGTGGGAATGGAGATTATGCTGCCAGAGTGGTTTGAGAAGCAAATACACATCTGGAATGAATAGTGAACCAACTGAATTGAAGCAGAGTCGCTGTTCTTTCTCACTGTGGAAACTTTCTACAACCGTATTCAAGAAGTGGATGAGTGCTGGATCCTTAAAGGAAGTGTTTTATCTGTCACATGTGAGGTTCTGTGTCTTCATTAACATGTCTTTTAATTTATGGTGTGCCTGACTGGTGAATCGTATTTATTTTTTTCCTTATACATGCATACATTCATCTCCTAACCTGAGTGCATAGTTCACGTTTGTCCTGCCAATGAGAACAAGATAAAAAAAATACTTTACTTTCTTACATTCTTTCTTTCTGAGGCCTGTCCTTTCCCAGGTCTTTGGTGGTGGCGAGGAGGTTGTGTGGCTCGGGCCACGCGCGATGGTGCATGGGGTAGTTGGGGTTGCGCCATTTCTGGGGCATTTTTATCAGAGGTGATTAATTATTACATCGATTAAAAGGACTTACTGTCAAGCAGTGGGCACCATTTCTTACAAAAGAAACTGATTTTGCCAGTTAGCCATTTAACTGATTCAGCAATTATAAATATTACTATTTTATTATTATTTACAGTTGTTATTAACTGATAACATTAACTAAAAATACCAATTTGGAATCGTGATTAAGCATTAACTTAATAATTACAACCAAAATGACCATGTTGATAGCTAGTTGAAGGAGGTCTTGGTAGATTAGAGGTTGGAATCGTTCACTCTTTAAAGAGAACAGCTTGTAAAAACATTTATTAAAACATAGTCAAAGTCACAGCACACAAAACAATTTCATTAAATGTGGATAAAAGGAGTGGATTGTGTGGTTGTGTGCATATGAGTGTGTGTACATGTGAATATGCCGTTTTCTGCCTGAGACCAAGGAAGGCCCCCAGGTGTGTGGGTCACTGGAAGATAAAGACTCGGGCCTTATATATATGTGTGTGTGTGTAGGATAAAGGTTCCAGGTAAGGAAATAATGGTTAATTTGCATGCAAGGCCCTGTTTCTGTGTGAACAGAACTCAACTTAGCATTATGAACCACAGTATACCAACAACACATCACACTAATCAAACACAGTGAATAATATTTAAGCAAATCCAAACCAATACATTAATAAGGTCAAACAATTGCTTGGTCACGTATAAAGTTATGTCATGCCACATTTACCCAGTTAGAGTTTGTTACCGATCCTTGGAGGGAAAAGACAGAGGTCTTTTTTGTAAAATAGAAATGTCCAAAGTAGAGTCTGTTCTATACTCTAATACACATTTTACTTGCTTGTCTCCTCACATATGGATATATACAACAACCTCCCACTTGGAGTGGGGCTTGAACTTCACACAGTGTTACCAGAGCGAAAATAGGTGGCCACATCGCAATGTTTTAGCTTCCTTACACTGAGGGAATGTATTTTAAGACCTTATTGATTACTTTTAAGGCTCTTGGTGATCTT
Organism: Pempheris klunzingeri; assembly: GCF_042242105.1. Taxonomy (NCBI): domain Eukaryota; kingdom Metazoa; phylum Chordata; class Actinopteri; order Acropomatiformes; family Pempheridae; genus Pempheris; species Pempheris klunzingeri. Next base: position 3,299,777 of record NC_092032.1, on the reverse strand, counting down.
TCGTCTTGCTGCTCTCAGCCAAAAAACAGAGGGTGCCACAGTTTTTTTTTTGTTCCTATTATAAACCCTACTCTTCCTATGGAGGAGCTGTGAGATGAGTAAGAATACTTGCTTGCATGATTCATGAACTCTATAACATTGCAAAAGTTGTCTTAGTTAACCACTGTCTGTCTGAAGTTTGCCCCTTTCTCTATGATTATATAGTCAAGATGCAAACACCAGGGGAGGTGGGGTAGGGTTGACATGCAATGAAGCTATCTGAACAAAATCAAATGACAACCAGTCTTTTTTCTGTGTCCCCGAATCACACATGTCAAGGAGAAATTCATAGCTATCCAGGCGTTGATGGATGTGCTGTAGGTTTCTTCCCTGCAGGAAATGGCTGTCGCAGGGAATCCCCCCACAATCTCTGCCACGTTGTGACCAATTAGCCCATTCCTTAGCACAGGGATGAGCATATGTTCTGCCTTGATTCGTACAATAAAGAGGGGATTACCATGTGGCTGAAAGCAGCCTGACTCAGCTCATTTCCCATGCGAGAGAGCTTGGCCGAACTCACAACTCTAAAGTGCTGTCATGCACGTTTCTCAGCCTAAAGTAAGGTTTTATTATTTCATCAATATTTGATGATATAAACGCTCTCAGAAGGCTATGCTGTCATTCTTCAGAGGCTTAGCTGGACGTGCAGACAGTTGAGGTTTGAATATGTGAGGAATACATATTTCTTTGTCTTTTGAACAAAGGGCTCCCTCTCTGAACTCTGTTTCCCAGAGTCCTTTAGTTTCACACATGTGCTAAACGCACCCCTGAACCCAGCGTTTCCAGCCCCCATTAGTCAATGTGTGGCACATGACCCTACAACCCGAGATCAACAAAACCAGAGTCCCCCACTGCCCCTCTCCTCTCTCTCACTTCTCGTCTGGACACCTGAGGGTCCAGCTCTCTCTTTTGCCTCCCACCTCTCCTCGTCTGGATCCTGCAGGGTCCAGCCCCACCTAAGCGCTCTTCCCCCTGGGGTCTGCTGGAGCCCAGCTCAAGCCCTGCACCTCATCGGGCCTGGGCCCCTAAGGGTCCAGATCCAGGCCTGCAGCTTTCTCCTCCAGCTTCAGCCTCTGTGTGGCCTGTACCAAGCAGACCACCTTTTTCAAGGCAGCGACACGAAGTCCTGCCTGAAACAACTTTCCAAGTTAAGTAACTAAAGTTAAGTTGATGTTAGATTGAATATCAGTAAGTGCACAGAGATAAATTCACTACTAAATGACTGGACTGCATCCAGAAGGCTCATTGTTAAAATGCTTGAATATCCACAGACAAACTTCACCCTTCAGAGCAAAGCAGCCATAGCAAATACTTGTCTCCACCATGAGGTTAAGACAGCTGAGAAAGCCCGGCGATGATTAGAAAACCTGCAAACTGCAGAGTTAGATCTCTAAATAAAAAGGAATTCAAACTGGAATCTGAACATTTGGCCCCGCCACAGTTGTTCATCCATTGTGAATCTGGTTACTCTGACTCACACTCTTTTTTTTAATGACAGGTTAAGTCCCTCTCCACTCAGTGGATATAAAATATTCCCACCTGACCCTGAGGTCTTGGGAATGAAGTCTGTTCCTCAGCCTCCACTGAGAGACAGTGCTCACAGCCACCTGACTTCCCATCACTCTAAAACAGATGTAGAAGAAATATGTAGTTTATCTTCTAAAAGATATTCTGCCCCCGTGTTCTTCACAGGTACCAATGCATGACACATTTCTCCATGCTCATCCCTCCAAAGGGGGGCCTGGAACAGTCCAGGACTGTTCAGCCTGCTCTCTGCACCACCACGAGAGTGACTGCTGTTCAGCCCCTGTTTTTCAGCCAGAGAGAACTAGCTTAGTCTCACCTTCATCTGACAGGACCTCACAGTGTCCCCGCTTTGAAGAGCTCGAGTTTCTAGCTCTAACGTTTGATTCAGACAACTGTGATCACCATGTTGATGCCTATTTTAGGGAATTAGATTACAACCTAATTCACCTACCCCATGCAACAGAAAGTTAGACTTGTGGAAGACCAGCTCTAAAGCTGTCCACAAATACAGTCAAGGCCTCCCAGTGTCAGAAATGACTACACGTTGCTGTGTCAACCACTTATGTACTACAAATGTTTGAGGCACACATTCTTCCAAGGCAAGAATGCGCCAGGCTTAGAAGAAAGCTCCACCTTCAAGGCCTCGTTCCTGCAAAACCTCCATCCAAAGGTAGCATACAGACACTGAGCGTAACCGCCATGTCCATCAGCGGTTCTGGGGCAGACGTTCCCAAATTTTCCAAAATGTTAATGAGGCTGAATCATTTAAATCTTTTCCTCATTTATCGATGTGGTGCCCCACATATCTTGGTGCCACCGTGTAACGCAGAGTGCTGAGCACAACAAACAAAAGTCAAAGTGAGGACATGAGCCGTCATTGACTTTTACATGAAATCTAAAAATGGAACGCTGTTTCAAACAATGTTTCCCATCCACAAACACTAACCTTGCATGTCATTTGTGATGTTTTGAAAATCTTTCATGTGCATCCATGATGGTTGGTTCTTTAAACAACATGGATTTTATGGTGCTTAATGTACATTTTCATTTATATTCATTATTGACATATTGTTTAATATATTATACATACTGTACATATATTTAACACATGTTAAATGTGTGGAAATTAATGGAGTTTTTATAGGTGGCACCTTCTGTTCTAATTACAGAATAGGAAAATATCTATTAAAGCTATGTAAATATTAGATATAAGATACGCCACAGTGTTAACTTTGGACACTCTCACACTTGGCCAATGCGTCTTTGATGTTGCATTGAAAAATAGGAGCCAAGGTCTGAGTCGCTATTCAAGGCAACACTGGGGAGGGCTGTGCTCAGTAAAGGCAAAGTTATACAGACTTGTATACAGATCTGAGAGCGCTTGGTCCACTCACACAGACATCAAGCATTAAGGAGAAAAAGTACAAGAGAGGGCACTTGCTGCGCTCTGTGGATTCTGCGCTAGTCTCTGAATTATTGTGCATTCAAATAAAACACAAAAATAGCACAAAAAAAAAAGAAATGTAGCTCTAACTGCTCATTTATTTTCTCTCCGTTTCTAAGCACAATTACTACAATGTGAACACACAGTACAATGGCTACTGCAGTTGTAGTGTATTGTCACATGCTACTTTCAAAGTATCAGTAAAATGGTACAAACTGCAACAAAAACCTTTGGACTTTTTATAAGTAAATTGATTGATGCCTCTCCCTGTGCTCTGCTTCATTACAAATGAACAAATGATGAGACAAATGCCATATTAAATGTAATTGTTTTTAATATTTGTAAAGGCAGGTCTTCAGTATATATGTAGAAATAAATAATCTTAGTAGTATAACTGAAATTAAAAAAACACTACTTTCAACAGTGTAAACAGAAATGGTCAGAGGCAGTTTTGGGTGTCATCTGTGTGATCTGGGAGAGATGGAAAATGAGCTTTTCAGCTTTTGTTCTGTTTTCCATATTATCACAATCTTGACAGAGGTCACCAGATGGACACTGGTATGATGGTATATGATATAATATAATGGAACTGCCTATCGAAATAAATCCTGCGTATAAACCAACACATCCTCATACTGAAAGAACAGAGTAGGGCGCTTTCAAATGATGCCAAGACGATGTGCCTAAATGACATATGTTAGCATTTTCAGCGCTATCTGTAGGACTGAAGGGTACCAGCCACAGACAAGCTAATAACTTCATTTACATTACTTATGTCACTTCAAATTGTGTGACAGTCACAGTTTGGTTAGGTTTAGGCACCAAGACTACTCGGCTAGGTTTAGGAAAAGTGTATGGCTTGGGTTGAATTAAGTATATTAAATACTGTACAGAAAGTCCTGTGTTTGACCCATCCATCCACCCATCCATCCATCCATCCACCCATCCATCCATCCATCCATCCACCCTGACCTTCTCCTTTTTAAACTATGTCTCCTGACTTCCCGTGTTGCTCTCATCATTATTACTATTCCCACTAGACGTCACTTATGTAATAATTGGTCATATTAACTGTTATGGTTCTCTCTGGTCTTCCTACTTTCCCCAGTGTTTCTGTTCTCCCTCCTTCCTTGTGTCTCTGTCTGTGTGTTTATGGGCGGAGCCGCCAGTTTCCCCTCCAGAAGATCACCTGCAGATCATTCAGCTACACACCTCACTTTCGTCAAATCAACCTCTCCACACAGTATTTGACCCCGGTCCAGCACCACACCCATCTCCAGTTTACCATCCTTCAGTGGAACAGATGCTATGGCCAAATCTTTAGTTTTATTTGTGGTCTTTACCCGAGAAACGTTCCTGTCTCAGCGTACCCCCCTCTGCTTGCACCCAGATCTCCAGCCTCAACCTGCCTCCCACCCACTGCCCTGCCTCCCACTGCAAGGAATCATCCTCGTCAGCCAAATAAACCACCCTCTCACAACAAAACCTTGTTTTCAACTTACCTTTGGGCTTCCAGAGTCTGAATATGAGTCCAGCCTTAGAACTGAACATAACATTAACCCCCTTTAACTGCTGTTGTAACTACCGTACACAGCAATCACGATAATTACATACAGCTCTGTCTGTTTTTACATAGAGGTAGATATAAACACACACAATAAGGAATAACTTGAGCAGATTTTGAGGTATGCATGTACTCTTTCTATTCCTGCAAACGGATTCCTCCTTTCCTGAGAACACTGCTGACCTCTCGTGAGGTGCGTGGTCATGCCTGTGCATGCGGCCCGGCGTGATGCTGCTTTCACTTCAGGACAGCCATTCTACCGCAGCCTCACTGTTAGTCGTTCACCTAACACCTCACAGCCTGGTCTCATTTCTTCCAGTCTATCTCCCTCTCTAATCCAACAAAAAAAGTTGAGAGAGCATATTAGGTGGAAGTGAGGGAGTTGCTACTGTTGCTAATTGGATTGGAGTTGGCGGGCGTTTGCTCTGCAGCACAATGAGAGAAAACGGTGAACAGGCACAGTCTCTTTGGCTGGGGTTACAGTTATTATTAGACACAGACAGAGAGGTAATTCAATCAGATCAAATGGATTTTGCGCTTGTTTTTTAAAGCTATAGGCTGCACTCCTAAGGATGGCTCGGCGTTTCACTCTGTAGCCTCACAGCAAGGAGGTCGAGGGATCGAACTACTGGATTCGTTCTGTGCTACTAGATCTGGATTCCACATTCAATATGTGAGCTAAAATGTCCGCCTCTCATCGCTGTAGGTATCGTCTCCATTTTACAGGAATCGTTTCAGGGATACACAGACGCTTTGAGTTGATGGGATGTCTGTGTAAACACTTCTGTGTTCTTTCTCTCTGTTTGCCTTTAATGCCAGAAGAGAAAGCAGTGCTGACACAGCTCCTAAAATCTCCCATCTCTTGAAATGTACGACGTCTTAGAAATCTCTTTGTCAAAATTGTCTCTACTGTTAGAGCCTGATAACAAAGCGACTCTCTCGTGGGAAGCTGAGAGCATCTTCAGCTGCTCTGGAACCTAAAACTAAAACCAAAAACACAACTAACATTTTTGCAGTTTTTGTTCATTTATTTTCTAATCTATATTTGAATCACTGAATTTTTGTTCAGTGAATTTTGATGTAAAATGGGTGACAAAGGTTGAATTCCAAAATAAGACAATAATGATAATTATCTCACAAACCTTTAGTACTTGTAATCAAACAAATTACAAGAATCACAGAACCTGAAAACTAGCTTGGCTGTACCGTTAGCACCAGACCTTACAGACTGAATGATCTGGCAAAGACCGGAGTGAAGAGCTGTGCTGTGTATACTGCTGGAGCTCGATGAGTGGACGGGCTGCAGGTGTGCAGAAGGATTGGCAACAGGAGTGCACCGGACTGCCACGTCCGGACACACATTTACACAATTAGGGGCGAACAGAGGACCAACAAGAGACACAAGGACAGAGGAGCTGAGATCATGACAAGGTAATATATAAATCTGAATAGGGTCTGGGTTTGGTTCCCCCTTGTGGCAATATCAGAAAAGCCACCGAGGCAGATCACAGTGCAACCACGTCCAAACCACGTGATGCAGCGATCCCCGAAGAGCCTCCCCGGAGTGACCTATGCAGAGCAAGATTTATTGACAGTTTTGGGAGCAACTGAATGAATTACTGCATCAGCTTCTTAAGAATTCCTCTATCCTGCCAATACTTTGAATAGTCGGTGTCTGTGCTCTGTAACAAGGCATTGGAGAGCCAGGTGATTCATAATACATACCTTCCTGGCAGTGTTTGAAGAAGATCTCCCTAAATTGAGCTATTAGCATGAATTATCAACAAGAGGGGTTGAAGAAGACCAAGGGCAGTGAAGGATGAAACATACACCAGGCTCACCACCTCTTTAACATGCAACACATCATGCTGGAAGAGGAATGGCTCTCTATTTCTCTACTCCCCCCCCCCATCTCTCTTTCTCTCCCTCAGAGTTTTCTCAGGGACTCGTTGGACTATTCATACATGTTGCTCTGGAGCTGCTGCAGGTCTGCCCAGGGGGGCTTGTGTTGTCCATTGTTCTGTAGGGCCATTAATGTGTTGGGGATAAGGGGTCAAATATTGATTCTCAGTAGCATATAAAATCAGGATAAATAAATAGTGTAATACAATTGTGTGTTTGTGTGTGTGTGTGTGTGTGTGTGTGTGTGTGTGTGTGACATACACACAATGCTACCGTTACTCCACATGTGATGGATGTGTAAACTGAATCTTGCTTAAAAAGTTATGTCAGTGTTGTTTCCATTGCCAACAAGTGGCCATAAAGTAAGTTACTGCAGGTTTAAGTCAAGGTTTAACAAGAAAGCAGAAGCGAAAAAGGTCTTCTGGTTGCGAAATGACAATATCGGTTGATAAGAACTAATCAGATGCTGCAGCTCCAGGAATTCATTGCGTAACACACTGGGTCGTCCCCAGTGTTCCCTGCACCCTAGAAGGATGCAATTCTTTTCTCATCCCATCCTAAGAGGGTCTTCAAAGTGAAGGCATTTTTGGCAAATATGAACAGTGTAACCTGCATAAAGATAATAATCAAAGGTACAAAAGATGCTGAAGTAATGCTTTACTAATACATTACACGATCATTAATCATGATGATTTAATGTATGAATTATTGTGGGCTGTATCACGAATTCTTGTTGCTCATCATTCACTCAATGATCAAATGACTTCATGTGATTGGATTACACTTAATAGATCATCACAAATTATGTCTCTGATGTGCAATTATACAAATGAGATACACAAATGATGTCTTGATCATTTGTTAGTGGTGAACAACACGAATTCACGATACAGCCTGCGGTAATTCATGCATCAAATGATCACAAATCACATTGTTAAAGCATCACTTACTCTGTATATATATATATATATATATATATATATATATATATATATATATATATATATATATATACTACTTTAGTGAGTAGTGTATATACATACACTACTCACAAAAAGTTAGGGATATTCGTCTTTCAGGTGAAATTTCAGGATGAACCTAAAATGCATTCTAACCTTTCCAGGTGAACTTAATGTGACCTTCTCTAAACTTTTGAATGCACATGTCCAACTGTTCAGTGTCTCAGTTTCTCAGCTTAACAGCAACATTCACAACAGGTTTGATCCATGAATCCACCAATACATTTCCTGCTTCAGTTAGAATTGGTATTTAAACAGTCCTCCTCATCCTGCTGTTCACATTCTGACATCATGAGACCAAGACGACACCTAACAGTTGATCAGCAGCACCTCAACACTGGAGGCTTCAAACAGGAAGTCCTCAGACGGAGGTGTTCACTGAGCTTAGAGGGTCACAGAGTGTCATCAGGAGGTTGGAATAAGTGATACAGAGACTGGAAGAGTCACAGAAAGGAGAGGAGTGGACGTCCTTTGGCCACATCCCAATTTATTGAGGCACCGAAAATGTTTTGTTGTGGTATACCTACCACTGTTGTTAGATTCTCTTTCAATAAATTGTTTAAGATGAATAAAACGACCATTGCATGCTTCTACTTAAATGTCCTACTTTCATGATATAATATCACTGTAGCATTCACTTTTTACATTTTCCATATATTTCACCTGAAAGTCAAATATCCCTAACTTTTTGTGAGTAGTGTATATGATTTTGAACACTTATTACAAAGTATTCGCAAAATATGTTTTGAATGGGGCAATTACCTCCGGGACACATCTCATCGTAGTGTTGCGATCACTATGCCTGACCAGTCAAAGGCGTTTTTTTTTTTTTATGCGCAGACTGTAAATGCGGTGTGCTCATCTTGATATTGGTGCCAAGTGAAGCTCTTCAGTTTGCAGAAAGGTTACAGCCATCTCCGTGGGTGGATGATTATCAGGTAGTGACTTCTTCCTCCAGAAGGCAAGCTTGTGTTTAGGTTTTCTGAGTGCCGCGATTGTCTAGCACTTGATATTTTATAGTCCTCGTATCCAGATGCATCCTGACAACCTTGACAGCTAAAAGGTCCCTCGTGGGCACTGTCCAAGCTATTTGAGGGACTCTTTCACACTCTTGTGTGGCTCGCCGTTTGGGTAGTGCTGAAGAGAAAGTTTTAGGGGTCGTCTTTTAATTGCACAAACCACAACCACAATTTTGGGTGCACAAACTGTGTGGGCATGCTCCGGTGCACCTGCTGTTTGGGCTCATGTATGTGCAGCAGCGCAATGTGAAAAAAAAAACTGGTCTCATCTCTCATTAAATCATATTGTGTTCTGCTTTAGTGCAAAGCAGCATGACGGGAACACACAGCACCACAAATCTGCGGTCGACAGATGGGTGGGTTTTTATTCAATTCATACAATTGAAATGAGTAATGAAATGTTGATGAAGCTCCTAATTGCATCACTCTGGTGCTATCTGAGCGCAATCCAACTGCACCTCATGCCATAGACGGTCACATCATAAAGTAAAATGTAACAGGACTGTATTTGCATCATTGTGCATTTCAAGAATAAACGTGAAACTCTGCAGAAACACTTTTTGCCAAAAAGGAGGCAAGGGACTCGGGATTGATGAGCTGCTCTAATCTGATGTCTCTCGCATAAACGGGTAGATATGACTGAGCGGTCTGACGTAGGTAGAGGTGTGTGAGGTTATTCTGTAGCAGCCTGGTGTCATTTGCACATGATTTAATGAAGGTAAACACAATGGATGGCTGTGGGTGAGGGCGCTGCACTCTGATGTGGCATCTCTCAAATCAGAGGCTGCAGATTTATCAGCATATGTGTCTCACTGCCTTCGGGTGGCTTCAGGGATTTAATAAAGTGAAGAAGTTTCTCACACAGTACAAAGAAGCAAATGTCAAGATAACTCACTAACTTTTAAACAGAAGCACCGTTTTACCCTTTTATCAGAATCCTTGCTTTCACTACATTAAAACATGACTCTCTAATTGGCTGGGGAGTTGTTTGATTAAAGCGTTTTAAGTATTATTCTGTAAATGATTGCCATCGTGCCGGAAACAGATGTGCTTCTGAGACTTCTATCCTCAGAACAATGTCTAAGCGCCAGCGTCCACCAACAGCACGGCCTCGTCTGTGCACCATGCACTCCGGGCTTGGCACCACAGCACCACATAGCTGGACATGGAGAATTTCAGGAAAGGGGTGTCTTTGGTGGGCCAAAATACCTGTTGACAGGTGCAGAAGTCTCATTGACAGTTACAGAAATCGTTTGATTGCAGTGATTGCCTCAAAAGGTTGTGCAACAAAATATTAAGTTATGGGTACCATCATTTTTGTCCAGGCCTGTTTCATTAGTTTGTTTTTTTAAATAATTCTGTTGAATGACAATTCAAAAGTAATGGCTGATTTTGATTGTTTAATTTTCAATAAATTTTTATTTATTGTTACTTTTGTAAGTTTCAAGTGATTTCAGTGACCATTGTGGGTTTTTCTTTCATTAACAGAGGGGTGCCAACAATTTTGTCCACGTGTGTGTATATATATATATATATATGTATATATATTACAATAACTTCCTCCTCGACGAGCAGAGATTTACAGTCAGACCAGATAACCTCCAAGAAACAGCAGATCAACGAAAATGTGTACACCAAATCTCTTTATCTCAAAATGATCTCAGACAATTTAGCCAAAACCAAATCAGAACAAAGCAAAATCTATGAAACAGCTAACATGGGAGGGAGGTATTATATGTATTCAGCGATTAAAGCAGCAGAACAATGTCTAAGCGCCAGCGTCCACCAACAGCACGGCCTCGTCTGTGCACCATGCACTCCGGGCTTGGCACCACAGCACCACATAGCTGGACGTAGAGAATTTCAGGAAAGGGGTGTCTTTGGTTGCAGTGTTATTAGCATCATTTTCCATCTTTAGTCAGTAAAACAAATTAGTTCCCTGTTGCTTGACATCATATGTACCTCATACAACCATAAAGTCATGGTCTTCATGGTCATTATTGTCTTAGAGATCAACTCAAACAATTATATTGCTAACATATATAACCTATTATCAGGAATCTCTTCACAAACTTTACCTATCTGAAACAAGTTGATAAGGTCCTGGAATCACTCTGCCTCTTTGACTCTCTACTTCCTCTTCTTTCCCCGGGCGAGTCAGCACCCAGCTGCTGTTATGTCGCTTGGACCCATACCTCCCCTCAGCCATTCCGTTTCTTTCGGCCTGGATTTCTATGTCTCTTTAAGTGTCACAACAACTTTCACTTTTCTTGTGGTTATTATAGTGATCCAAGGACACCACGAGGTCATCAGGAGCTGGAAACAGAAGGCGTTTGCTTTCTTGAGCCACGATCATCTCCACGCTCCCGTAGATGAAATGTATGTGTAAATTCATTGAAAGCACACTGTCCATGCTGTGCCTGTATCGTTACATCAGCCAGTAAAACCATATATATATATGTATATATATTACAATAACTTCCTCCTCGACGAGCAGAGATTTACAGTCAGACCAGATAACCTCCAAGAAACAGCAGATCGACGAAAATGTGTACACCAAATCTCTTTATTTCAAAATGATCTCAGACAATTTAGCCAAAACCAAATCAGAACAAAGCAAAATCTATGAAACAGCTAACATGGGAGGGAGGTTTTATATGTATTCAGCGATTAAAGCAGCAGTAATTGTTTCTAAGGGCTCTTAGGGGCACAGGAATAAGCTGTGACGACAACACTGACATTATCACCTTTTACAAGGCCACTGAAAATGTCATAAGTTAGAAGACGTGAATTAACAGTAAGTGGACACCACAACTGAACATGTATAATGCAGGTCATTGCTTGCGGTTCTAAATTAATAATGTGCTGGGATCAAACTGTATTTAAACCCAGAAACAGTGAGCCTCAACAAAAGAGCTTGGAGGTAGAGTTCTCTGTGCAACCTCCAAAGTAAAAGGATAAACATCATCCCAACGACAATGATTTAAATGTAAATCTGAATTTCATATTTGCGTAGATCTGGACCGCTAAATTGGTGAAGCTGGTAGCCTGCTACGACTGCGGGGAAAAGGAGAGAGGACCCTGTAGAAAAGAGAAGGCAAAGGTAAGAGTGATAGATATATGTTTGTATGCCGTGACAGAGGAAGGGAGAGAGAGGCAGCCTGTGTGTGCGCAGAGGGAGAGAGACGCAACTGTAATATTATATCAGTGGGAAAGATTTTAATAATATTGTGTTGCAGGATGCAGCAGTGTTCTCTTGGCCAAGCCTCGCAAACCCCCTCCTGTTTAGATGTTGCCTAGCGACGCAACCCGTAGGATTTCAGAGACTCAGGAACTATTTTTATGATATTAAAAACAGAGAAGTGATGTTTATGACAATATTCTTGAAGTTGATTGAACATGTGTCATTCTGTTGTGTCCACTGTTACAATCATGGGAAGAACAATTTGTCAGTATTATAACTTAGTTAAGATCGTTGTGGTGCTTGTTCAACATCATCATTCATTTAGAGTAATGTATCTGGTCACCTGGTGAATGCCAAGTCCAGTATTCGCTCTTCTTTTAGTTCTGATTGATCTTGGCTGAATCTGGAGGCTCTTTTCTTTTTTTATTTCCCTCTTGAAATATATTAGATAAGAGCTCAAACCAACAGTAGTTGATTGACAGTGACACACAGTTACACACGACCAAACACAGTGAAACCCTTCCTGATTTATATTTCACATGATGTCGATCGCTGCCTGACCCAAAGCCATCCGACTCTGTCTCTCGGTGATCCAACTCTGTGGCTCTACGTTTTACCCTTCCCTCTGTGTCAAATCAGCAGACCATCATTTTTAGACGTATCATGTCAACTCCATGTGATTTTCAACACAAAATCTTACAGTATCAAACGCTCACTCCTGTACAGTTTAAAGGTGGCTGTAAAAAGGTTTCTAGTTTGCTGCTTTACAGCTTGGATTTAGGACAGTTACAATGGATTCTGAAGATAATTGAGTTTCACAGCAAAAAAGAAAAAGTTCATAATATCATCCATTAATCAAGGGGTGTCAAACTCAATCAAAGAAAGGGCCAAAATTTAAAACACAGTCTAAGTCGCAGGCCAAACGGGCTCAACATTTATTGACTATTTTATTATAGGGTGTGGCCTGCATTAATCCATCAGCCATTAAAACTTCTCAAACAATTCCTGCATTGTAGTCCACCTCTCCACTGGGCATCTGCATTTATAAATATGCTATACCAACTTTTTTAACCAACATATGACTAAATTATGCTTCAATCCTCATGTGCAAGCCCATGGAGGTCTTAAGGAAGCACATGTTAGAACATCTGTCTTTTGCTCTTGGTCAAGCCAATGAGTCTACAGCCATGCTAGTGGCTCTGTGCTGCTGTACTTGCTGTATTGATGCTTTGTACTAAATGCTAATGTCAGCATGCTCACAGCAATTGTAGTATATATAACAATGTTAATGTGATCATTGAAAAGGTGATGTTTACATTGGTCGCTATCTTGGTTTAGCGCATACCATGCTAAGCCCTGCATTAAAACAGCACAGTGTGCTGCGACGATGGGGATGTGATGTTTGCTCTAGTGAGACAGAGAGAAATAATCCAAGTGCATGAGCACATCCTCATGCCAGGATTATTGTTGTTTTGTCAAGGGCTTTAAATTGATCGATGTTTGGGACGGGAGCAACAGAGGAAGTCAGATGATGTTGTATAATGAATGTTGTCACAATGAATTGAATGTCACATGATGCACATGACCTCTGTAGGTAACATTACCTTACCAAGTACTTCTGGTGCCACATTGCGACTGTTCCACAGTGTTAACTTAACTCTCTGAACTTACTTTTCAAACATCTTGTCTTCAGAAGCTCTGGTAAATACTGTTATCTACCGTCCCCCTAAGCCAAATCTATCCTTTCTCTCGAACCTATCTGATTTTCTGTGTTATGTCCCATGTCACCCTTTGTTCCTCTCCAAGGTGATTTTATATCCACACTGATGACACTGTCTAAAAATCTGCCTGCCTAAAAAGTCTTCCTGGAACTTCACTCAACATACACTGTTGCCCATAAAGTTTTTTAAGCCTGAATACACAGTTTGAAAAGGTTCATTGTGGTTTAAGTTTCACTGTGATATGTTTGGAAGAGTTTGATCAATATAGTTGAGAAGATATAGACTTTATTTATCAGGAATAAATCACACTGTCACAATCATTTCATGAGAAGAGGTCAAAAACATTTGATTCAATCTTTATGGGCAACAGTGTATAAGGTTCCCCACCCACATCCATGGTCACATCCTAGACCTTCAACGTCAACAAGCGCACCTCTATCTTTACATTTTCCCAAACCAAAATTGACACCATCTACAGCAACCTGACCACCTCCCCCACCTTCTCCCCCCATCCCTTTACCAGTCAGGCCCTGTCTCAGTTCCCCCTTGTGTCACCAGTGGAGCTGTCTAACATCATGGTTGGAATGAAAAGCTCCACTTCTGTTCTTAATCCCATTGCATCCAACCTGATCAAGCACTGCTTCCCTGTTTTCTCCCCACAGACATCATCAACTCCTCTTTCAGCTCTGGCTCAGTCCGCCGCCCTCTCAAACTGACTTCTGTCACACCCGCACGTTGTCAACCCTGAAATCATGAGCAACCTCCAGCCCATCTACAGCCTCCCTTCTCTGTCAAAAATGCTGAAATGCTTCACCTCCCAACTCAGAGCTCACCTCACTTCCAAAGACCTGCTTGAACCATTTCAATCCAGATAGCTGATCTCTGCCTCTGCAATTGTGTCTTAAAAGCTGGGTGAGGAGAGGAGATAAGTCTCTGTTGAATGGGAAGCCACTGAAGTGAATTAAGTATTGGAGTAATTTAATGATGATTTGATTGATTTGTTACCGCTAAGAACTCTAGCGACTGAATTCTGTATGAGTTGAACTCTTCCTAAGATAAGATAAGATAAGATAAGGAATAAGGGATATTTTTAGTTGGATACTTTCTAATCTAGCTACTCTTGTTAGTTTGTCCAGTGTTACAGACCCTGGTTTTAAGGTCAGCATCCAGGATTCGTGATTATGATTCATCCTCTGGGGACTTATATCTATCAAATATATCTATCAAATTTTCCTGGCAATCCATCCAGTAGTTTGAGAAATTTCATACAAAACATGCTAAAGTCAGGGATTCACCAGAGTCAGTAGGCTTCATCTCCCAAGGACTACAAATGTCTGTATAAAAGTTCTTTTAAAGTTCTTATTCAATTCATCCAAAAGTTGTTGAGATATTTCAGTTCTTCCTGTTCACAAGGTATTTGCTTACTTGTGGCTGGTCCTTATCTGGAAATTTGGAATTCCTGCACAGTGAGCCTTTCTGGATCTAGAGGCTACAATTAAAAGGTTCAGCCATGATAAATGGACACTAGTACAGCCACTTTACAGTATGAATGCTAAAGCAATTATGTTAAACTACCAAAAATTGAGAGAAACTTCATTTGCTGAAGACCATGCAGTGATTCTGATGACCTACATTTGTAATTAAACGAATGTTCAGCCATTTCATTTCAGGTGACTGTTCTCTCTGCTACTCAAATGGCACAAACATTCAAATGTTTTTTTTTACTGCTGCTTGAGTGAGCAGATAATTTGATGACTGATGAGAGCTATTGAAAAGCACCGCATGCGCTTCCCGTATTGACGCGCGTTTGTGTAGAGGTTAGCTGCGAATTCCGAGATGTCGCACATTTCCTATTAAAATATATCTGATGGCATTCACAGCATCAGTATTACTTTCACAGCTAATCTGCCAAACTGATAAGGTGAGGAAGAGAGTGTCTTACAGACAGAGAGCAAGTGGGATGACACTAACATACTCTCCATTTAATCAATGATCAGTACTATCTCAACCTCCTCATTCAAGCAGCTGCTGCTTTGCCGCCAACAAGAATCAGATATATTTGCATAAACACTTTATCATTTAATTACAGCTGAGAGTCCTCCAATCATGGCCTGAGATTACGGTTTTGTAGAGGCCTCTGTAACTAAAAAGGTTAAGAGCTGTGACAGTGTTAATGATATTATATACAGTATAATATAAATCAGTATACATGACGTAACTAAAATCTCTGTAAAATGATGGTAAAATTAACAGTGAGGAAAAATAAAAAGTGTGGAAAAACTTAGTGACGTTTTTAATCTAATCTACAACATTCAGAGACTATACAGGCATATCTGTGAGAAAGGGATATATAGGATATTGTATTTCTTAGTCATCCATTGAGAAATATGCCTTTATTTTAAAGTCGACACTGCACTCCCTCTGGTTCTCAGCAAAACACGTACCAAGTTCGAAGTCGATCAAATGAACAGATCTCAAGATATGCAGACAGACAGACAGACAGGAAGGCAGGCAGGCAGGCAGGCAGGCAGACAGACAGACAGACACAGATTCCTTCCTTTACTGTTGGATTTAACCAAAGTGTTTTGTGGAACCTAAACCTGGCCCCATGCAGGAGATCATGGTCTCTGGTCCTGCGTTTTGTACACCCACAAGCTGACCATTACTACATCCATGTACCTATTAGGAACACAACAAGTCCTATGACTTCTATGTGGTAGAAAATGTAGCACTCTCTGGGCTGGAAATATAGTGCAACTGAACATAATCCATGCAGCAATTGCATTTCCTCCGAAACGTATTAAGCAAAACCATGTAGTATCACAGCAAACATTATTTTAGAAGACAAGAGTTGATCTATCACCCAAGGCAAATTTTTGGCTTCAACTCTATTCTTCATCCACTTACGTGCATAAGTACATAATTACATGCAAAGCTGTAAGCTCCGAACAGATCGACTGCAGACATCGACGGAGGGCTGCAGCTGCCGAGATAGATCATATCTTACAGAACGCCAGTTCTATACATCTCAGGCATTACAGATGTGGAAGAACGCATCAACACATTTTCTGTGTTGTCAGCCATCTGCATATCATTGAATATAAAGAGGAATATAAGGATGCTGGATTCCTGCCGGCTCCAACACCCGAGTGAGTCTTTTTATGTGTGCAGACTTGCTAACAGGATTTGAGGATTCAAAATGTGATGATGCCATTTTCTCACACCTGTGATGCTGACTTAGCAGCCCTGTGTCTTACAAGATCCAAGAGTGTGTAGGTTTTTTCCACAGAGGCTGACGTATGTGGACTGAATAATCTGTCCCAGATGATATGACCACCCATATCTGCATACATTAATGTCATTAATGAGTTTGCAAGAAAAGGTTTAACATGTATCATTGATGTCCAATGCTGCCAATATAATCCATCCCACTGGTAATGAAAATCCCTGCAATATTGAACAACGTATAGCGAAGGGATTATCAGGGATAAATGAAGCGTGTTTACAACTGTGTTACCAACATGTGTTAGTTTGCTACATCTATTTAAACAGAAAAGAGACTAAAATATTTCTTTGACTTAAAAAAAAAAACATGCAGATAAGGAGTAGATTAGAGATGAAGCAATACTTTAGTAAGTTTTTTACTAAAACAAAAATAAAGGTGGGGGGATTCAAAATGAAGACACAATCTGATAAATTATGTAGATGATACTCTGAAAATCATGACAGTTCAGGTTTTAAAGCGTGAGATTGACATTCTCATTTGTGGTACAGAATGTAAAAACTGGATGATAAAAAACGTGCTGCACATGTTCCAGCCTGTCTTTTCATTTCATTTCTAATACTGTATTACTGTGACATTGCAGAGTAACACCCACGCATGCAGTTCTATTTTTCTATGTGTCTTTATATAGATTATCATTATTGACTTAGTACTCAGTGATTTGTGCAGTCTTCTGACACCACACAATGGACACCAGTTTAGTTAAAATGAACTAAGAGTATAAACTTTATAATAGGGTTCAGTCATAAGTCACGTAGAAGTCTTCAGTTAATGATGAATTAATAATTAAAACATTAATGTACACTTGTAGATTATTATTAATTAATCAGGAAATAATCATAAACATACAATTAATGAAAAGTGTGGAATCTCAGTGGAAATGAATCCCCTGATCCAGTGAGTTCAGTCAGACTGTGTATCATGACAAAGAAACCTATTAATCAGCCAGCAGATTAGATTAGTTGTCCCTGCCTCTCGACAAAGAAATGTTAGCCTCGATATGTTCACAGTGATTCATTAAAAGCTACAATCCAAAACTAAGTACATGTGCTGGGAAATCAGGAAGCACACCAGATGTTGCAGAGAACATGCAGCTACACGTGCAAAACTCATATAAAAGGGTACTCACTGTGGATTGGCTCTGTGGTAATGAAGCAGCAAATTTAGCAAGCTAGAAATATACACATAGAATATTAATATGGACTACAAGAGAGGTTAGACAGCAAATGTTTGGCACTGCACTGAATTTTTTTCCCCCCTAGGAAAATCAAACAGCTTGTTGCCTCCAGTTGTTTGACAGTTTTACACCAAGAAGTCAATGCTGAGAGCTGTAATCTAAATTGTTGACCATTTAGTTTTGGGAATTATCCCAGTTGGCATCAGTGAAGTATTATTTCTGCAGTGAAAACCTCACATATCTCCCACTCTGATCAATGCCTACTGTGCATTCACTCATAAGTATGCATTCATTTCCACGGCACAAAGCAATTACAAATGGCTGAGTGAATTGAAGAGCTGCAGCGGTGGCTGTTGGCGAATGGATTCACTTTTAAGCTCAAATTAATGGACACTGGGGGCTCAATAGAAATATGTTTCACGATGTATTTTCATAATAATGTCATGTGAGCTGAATGGTGAATAGTGCCTTTCGGACCTGAAACAGAACAGGAGGGAGCAGTGTGTGTTCTTTACTGATTAAAACTGGTCAACATTAGTAATTTAGTAAATAGTTTTGTAAAAGAAACAAAACAGTTAAAATCTGTTGGGGCAAACATTAGGCTGATTATCTTTTTGTTTGGTAACATCACCACTCAAGTATAGTTTTAAATCTATATCTATATCTATCTATCTCTAGAGAGAGAGAGAGAGAGAGGTGGTCATGTATACAAATATACTTTTTTTCCCAGAGAGAAGAAAACCTTTTTGGATTTGATGACTAACAATTGCATCAGTAATATAATCAGTGTGTTGTTCACACTATCCTACTGTAATTCTATTTAAAATGATTCAGTTTATTGAGGATTGCAGCCACAACAAAGTTACTGGGGCTTCAGAAAGCACAATCCTGGCATAGCGTGGTACAACCAGAGAAAAAGTCTGGAGCAGAGAGAACATACAGCACACAGAAACAGAAGGAGGATGTAGCCAACGGTTTAACGGGCTGAGAAGAGAGTCGAGGCCAGGTTCTCCGGGGAAGAGCAGAACATACAGCTAAGTAATACACCTATATTAATATACAGAAGTTCAAATATGAATACACAAACTACTAATATACAGAACCCACATGTGCTTTGAAGGGGGCAGGCAGTGTCCTTTCTAAGGTGGATACAACAAACAGGCCTGTTAACAGTTAACAGTTAACCTGTGGTACATTAAAATGTGACATGGTTTCATATGGATTCAGGTAGATGGTAGGATGCAGATGCAAGACGCCTGCATGGCACAGAAAAAAAAAAAAAAATAGTCAAATGAAATGGCAGGATGACACAATGAAACACATGGCGATATGTTGTCATGGTGATGCTGTATCGCTTACAAGTAGAGTAACATATTTTAGCCAGATTATTTTGTTGTATTCAGTTGTTGGGGTTGCACGGCCTTTGGGGTGTTGTTGATTAAATTTGACCTTCTGAAATAATTAGAGGAAAAAAAAAATATATATATATAATTTAACAGGACTTAATGTAAAGTCCAGCTTGTGGCACTACTTCACCGAAAGGGGAAAAAAAAAAGCCAATGTAACTGATTAACTTAATAAATACAACAACATTTTAATAGATCCATAAAGTTGAAGGAATTTGGATTTCTTTAGAACAGGGAAGCTTCTATCATTCATACTTGTACAACATTACAGAGGATAGCATGCATGTTCAAAAGCATTTATTAAGAAAAGCATAGCAAAGTTAAATACAAAATATAATCTAAGTACTGCTATTTAACTAGAGAGAGAGAGAGAGAGAGAGAGAGTGTGAATAAGAGAATGTGCAAACTTGTGAAAAGAGAAAAGGGAAATCCAAGATGGCTACAGACAAGGAAGCCGTGTGATTTTAGGGACAGAGGAAACTATAAGAATTGAGAATCCAAAAGACAACAGTCAACATGACCCCCTCTCCGAACCCTTGGTGTGTGGGTCAGAGGCAGACAAAAGGGCGTGTTAGCAGTGCGTATGGGTGTTTATGTGAGTGTGTAGATATGATGATGCCGGCTTAGCCAAGGATGCTTAGTCTGTATGCAGAACTAACTCCAGCTTACCTGTGTGGCTAAACAACGACCCAACAACACACTACAACAATCAAACTCACTGAATAGCATCAGCCAATCCACACGTGTACATTGACAGGGTTTACATTTGCTTAGCCATGAGCACAGTAACCAGAGACAGTCCTTAGCTGGAAGTGAATGAACCAGGTTGAAAAAAGGTTGTGGTCCCAAAAAGTGGTTCTTGTCCTTGCTGTGCAATATTGCAGATCAGAGGACATTGGTGACTCCTTTGCTCCTCCCTAGTTCGCAGCTCATTGCTAACTTTCCTTGTGCCGTTTTTGCTTGTAAAGTGAGCCGGCAGAGTTGACTTGTGTCAGGCAAAAAGGTAAGGTATTCTAACTTTATCTGCTAACTTTGGACAGCAATGTCATGTACTGTTACCACATGTTCTGTCACAGCCCTGCTCTCCTCCACTAAACTAATATCCTGTTTGCCATCTACTGTCTGCCTGAATCCATGAATGCAGCATTACTCGTGTGTGTGTGTGTACAGTGTAGGGTTTGTGGTTATCTTTTGTGCTCTTATGAGATCTGTGAATGATATATGTACCGTGTGTTTGACACATAGAGTAAATGTGGCTAAGTGTTTCTTTCATAACAACATGAACCTCCTTAATCTTTTCTTTTTGTGATAGATTCATCTCCAGCAGTTGCAATAATCATCTCACCACGAAGGAAACAACTTAAAGTTCACATTTGAAATGATTTTAGCATTCATCTGCCAGAATTGCAAGATATAGAGTGCGCTGGCAGTTCCATGTTAATCTTCTGTATTAGTAATCAGACTTCAGGAGTTTTCTCTGTATTCCAACTTTATTTCTAGTATCAAATCCGTAATCCTTTAGTCAGCGGGGCCTGAGGATGAGTCAGTTGCCCTGTCTGGCTTAAATTTGGCATATGTTTCTGTGAATATTCATAGCCTCTACAGGGATACATGCTCATATTTCAGGTGGTACACCAACCTTTTCTCTGGCTCCAATTTCCTCCAAATTTAGGCAGATTGCCGTTCCTTATGTACTTGACACGCTCATTCCACAGAGGCTGAACCTTTTCCATAATGAAAACTCTCAGAGTTTTCCAGTTGGACAATTGCACACAAATTCTGATCATAATCCAATTCATTTATAAAGGTACACTGAAATTAGACGAGAAATTCACAGTCCTGCTCCAACGGGATAACCCTGATCACAATGACCCCATGAACTAGGACCAATCTCAGGTTAAAAAAAGTAAAGTTTAACATTTTTAGCCCCATTTCTGTATGTTGGTCTCTTCAGTGTGAATTAGTTTTACAATGCAGCTCTCACTAAAGAAAACATTTCTTACTCAGTTTCAAAATGTTACTTCCTGACTTTGTCTTTGATCAACGAGAGTCATAACTGCACATTCTAACACTGTATAATTTATGTTGAACTGTTTTTTAATAGCACATTAGAACAATAATGAAGAAACATTCATTAATGTACATGGTAAGTTGATTCTGGACTAATCTGTAAAATGCTGACAACCCATTTCAATTTTTTCATTATATCCACCCTTGAAATAAAATATCCATTGAAAACTGTCTTTAGGCTCTCACAGCACTTTAAGGTAAAGGTTAGGAAAAGATAATACAAAAAAAAAAGTCTACAGTGACTTGAAGCAGGAGACAGGACCTGTTTACCTGCTTGACATTTTAAACAAAACCTTAATCTTTTGTGTCTTTAACACAAAAGAGCTATTGTCATCAACTCATTCGCACCAGTCTCTGCTGTGAAAATCCTGTGCTTTGTAGAGCAATGACATTTCCCTTCACACCAAACCGAGACGAAAGTAGTACTGAATAAACATCATTTTAAGGTTACAAGGTTGGCAAATTAATATTTCCTTTTTTCATGACATGCTGACAAACCAGACCACTCCACTTAATAGTCTACACTTTCACAAAATTAGAGATTACGAAAAGCATTGCACAAAAGTTAAGCAATGAAGACCAACATAGTCTGACTTTGTGCCAGAACACACAAAGCAATAAAATAAAAATTAAAAAAACATAATTATAGAGAGGGTTGGATAACAGGCTGCTGGACAAATGGACTTTCAGTCCAGTGGGATGTTTTTTGGACTATTAGCATTTCAGAAAAATGGACCATCAAAGCAGTGGCATGGCACCAAGAAGACTCTGGTTATGCAACACTCTCACTTCCCAGGCTTTCTGTTGTGAATTAAGCTAAAAAAGTCTCCATGCACAGATAACCATTATGACATCATCATTATTACTATTATTTTTTTTTAGTCACAGACAACATACAAGTAAAGGGTAAAATCTTCATGTGTGGAGCTCCTTTAAGAAGGTTCTCACATTTCTATTTTACATTTCTGTTACCTCCTGTGTACCTCCTGGAACTCTGATGGTTTCATCATAAAAAATAGTAGGCTTAAATAAATAATTCAACCACTGACACTGACAGATTTCTTAACCATTTCACCCCCTTCAATCACACTCCCTTCCCTCTTTTCGGATAATCCACCTTTGAATGACTCTTTAGCAGTCCCTCCCCTTATCATAGCAGCCCCAAATATTCTGTTTCAAGAGAATTGTGTCTAATTAGCAAAGTGAGGAATTCTCATGGGGCGTGGATGAGTTTCCTTCACCATCCAGGTCTGACATGGTAGAATAAATGCTTTGAAGAACAAACAGGGAGGTGTTTCCAATAGTAATAACATCAGCTCATACTATTCAGAGAACTGGGGATATGCAAATTACAGAAAGCGTCAATGGTGTTGCAGGGTTTTTCATCAACACTTATTCCACATTAAACACATGCGCTGCCTTCTGTGATAATTATATGCATGTTACGCATCCTAGGAACATGTGGGAGTGAAGAAGATGATCTCAGGGTCAAGAACTTTCTTCACTCTCTCTGTTGTTTTAAATACTTAACACTAGGCTTTCACTGGTTTTCCCTCAAGAACAAAGTTTGCTGTGGATGAAAATGCATCTTGTGTATACTAATTTAGTGTCCAAATCTAAAAAGGATGCGATTGAGGCCAGCACTCTGTGAAACAGTGCGGTCAGGGTGACGGTGGAACCTCGTGTGAATCTAAGCTTCGGCCAAAACAAAAAAAAAGGAAAAGAATAGTAAACTCATTACAAAGACAACTGCTGAATATTCCTCAGGCAATCTGCAGAATCCTGGAGTGGAAACTGAAAATGTTCATGCTCAAAATGACATTGACAGTATTAACAATATAAGTGAAAATAGAGTCACACTATCAACACGATGCATAATCTAAAAACTTTCAGAAGAGCTGATTCACGCAGTCTTGGCAGGAAAGCCACTCTAGCTACAAAGAGACAGTTTTTATTCTCTTTCAGCAACATGCTCCCCCCCCCCCACAACTCTCCCTCCTCTCCTTGAGCCCATTGATTAGCATGATTAAGTCTCATCAGCCCGAGTCAACAGCACACCCCCCGAAATGAGTGGGAAGAAGCTCATCAGACATCACTAATCAAGTACAGCTTGATGCTAGTTTTCAGCCAATCATGCATAGCCTCTGGCGCTGTGAATAAATAAGGCTGATTTGATCAGTCTAAATTTTTAATCAGACGTTTGAACTGCGGCACTCATTTTCTCAGTTGTGCTGCTCTTTGTTTTGCTGAGCCGAGGTCAAGAGGAGGTCAGGGTGACTTTGGCTGGGGAAGGAAAATGTTGTCACTGTGCGAGCGCCTCCTCAGCTGCTGTTTACTGCACTTTGCTGAATCTTGTGAATTTTTGTTGTGAACTAAAGAAACTGCTATGCAAGTGTTGTGTCACGGAAGCTTCTCCTAATGACCGATGACCACACCGGTATCTCTCTTTCTTTCAATTTTACTGAACATATGCAGCAGCGTTACAAAGAGCAAAAAAGGTGTCAAACAAAACGAGCGTCTGCCTCTTACAATCTTCTTACAATCAACTAAGCTAGTGTCAACATAAATAGGTCACTTCATCGGACTTGGACTTCAAAATAAGAAAATTTCCTTTTCACATTGATAATACAAATTATTACTGTCCCTTTAACATATCCTTTTAAATCTACACAACTGAATGACATGAACTGCATGTTTAATTATTTTAGCCTTAATAATTCACAACAGCAAGATCAAAATGAGAATGTCAGCAGGGTTTCAGCTCAGTGTTTGCATTTCACAATAACTGCGAGTGATTCCCTAAAATGATAATTGTCCACCTTCGTTCTGGTCATGAAAGCTGTGATTATGCACTTACATAGCAGCCAATAGTTACTATCACTAGATCACAAGAGGTAGAGCAAAATTCGTAATAGATAGTAGATTTATCATTTGCAAACCACAGACATCTCTACAGCCTTTTGTTATGATCGGTCAGTTAGATGTTAAGATATTTCACTGAAGAAGTGGAAAACTGCTGGTGGTGCTCTATGAAAAGTCAGGGGATCAATTGGAGCTTAGTTTGTGGACATCTTCTCTTCAAGGTGGTAGAGGACAAGTCAGAGGATCAGTCAGTATAACTGAGGAACATTAGTTTAAACCATCTAATAGTTTGACCCAAAGGCCCAAGTCAACAGTTTTGGGTGTTATCCACCCAAAACTAGCAACCAGATGTTCTTCTACAAAGGCAAAAGGTTCCCCCATCGTGCAGACACAGCAAGATAGGTTGTATCATTTAGTCAAGTTTGTTCTGCATGAGAATCACATTTTTGTTTTTGCATTAGTCTTGGTAAACCTTAATCCTTGATTCATTATCTCATAGTTAAGCGTGTGTTTGTTTTGTGTGTCTGTCTGGAGCTCATCTCTCAAACTACTGGGCTGATCAGCCTAAATCAGCCAATATATTTTGTCTACATTTATGTCTGTGTGCTGAATGAGCTCTTGTGGTTGAGGTGATTCACAATGTTTGAAAAGCCTCTTTTGACTGTTTTATTCCATTATTGACTTCTGACTCCTCTTAACCAGTCAATAAGAGCCACGAGTCACTGCCTAGGATTGAAATCACAGACCATAAACCGACATTTATCGAAGAAATTAGTCTTTGATGGAGTTAAATAAAGCTAAATAAATAAAGCTTACAGTGGTTATAGGTTTAGGTTTGGTTACGGTTTGATGTAGCACAGATTGTCTGGCAGACATCCACACTCCACTGAGTGTTTTCTAGTTCAATTTAGGATCGATTCCACATTTTTCCACCCAATCAGATGTGCCCTCTTTCCAAAATGCCTTTACACCTCACAGTTGAGAACAAATGTATTAAGGCATCAGTAAATTAAAAAATAAACCACAGTTGGACTCCGTGGACTAAAGTAGTGTTACATGATTGAGTTAAAAAACGATTTTGGAAAGTCATACCGCTACACAGTTTCCCTCCAAGGTTCAGTAAAGTTAATCTTACCCTTAACCTCAATGCCGAGGAACAGTGAACCCCATAAATGGTACAGAAATGGAGACCACTGACATTTACCCTGACGTATGCAGTCCCATTTGATGGTGCATTTCACACCAACTCTATAGCTTTTTTATTTTTCAGAAGCCAGCTAAATCTCTCTCCATACTGGCATTGTGGACATTTTGGCAGAAGATCATCCAATCAAAGGAAATGTGAGAGAGTGGAATGGCATTAGGGAACGGACTGAGCTCTATCTGCATCATTTACTTGCAACCAATGCTTAAGTTTGCTCAGATGTTTTGGCAAGGCATTCCCATGCCATTTTCAAATGGCTGTTGTTTCTTTTATATAAAGCCTCACAAAGTTCAGCTCTTTTAAGTTCCACATTAAAGAAATGATGAATGCAGGAGCCCTCTGAAAACTGGCATGGTTGATGTTTACACATTTACTCTGAGATATTAAAGTCCTACCATTGAATTTGCCACCCTAAACTCCTCCCTTGGCTCTGAGTGTTTATTATTCTTTCTATTTGTAAGGCAGAGACTAAAAATATTCCATGATACCCCTGTTGTATCGTTTCCATGTGTGCGCTTGGCAGGCGGGTTATGAATACAAATTCATGCCAACACACTACTTGAGTCTCATGACAGCACCAGAGGTAATATTGTATGTATTCCTCTCCCAGAACAATCGTCAGAAAACATCT
Source organism: Pempheris klunzingeri (assembly GCF_042242105.1). Taxonomy (NCBI): domain Eukaryota; kingdom Metazoa; phylum Chordata; class Actinopteri; order Acropomatiformes; family Pempheridae; genus Pempheris; species Pempheris klunzingeri. Next base: position 3,273,725 of record NC_092032.1, on the reverse strand, counting down.
TATGATTTGATACCCAGGGTGTGTCTAGCGCTTGACCTTTTCTTTCCATCACACAGTTTTATGAGACGCCATCATGAATTGTTGCAATTTGAACAGGTAAACAAGGCAAGGCCGAGAAAATCTACCAAGTGATATGGAGATGAGACATGGTTGGTTCTCTCCACGGGGGCAAGGGTGAGATTAAAGGCTTGGCTTTGGGAATGCATTCAAAATGTTGATGTATTTTCTCCACTCTGTCTTCCTGACAGCAGCATAAATCTGCAAGCAAGATCTGAAGCAACCTACGCAAATGAACTGAACAATGACTGACATTTAGTAAAGCACTGTTGGCTGCCACTGGCTGTTTATCACCCTGTAGGTAATACTCAACTATTATCTATATTCAAATCGCAACTCTGAAGCCATTTCTACCAATAATGACATTTCTATGATGTCGAAGCAGCTCAACTTTTAAAAAAAAAAAATACACTAATGGAAACTAAAGAATAAAACGGAAAAGGTTTTTTTTTTCCTGTTTGCTCACTTAGTGTTTTGTAAAGTGATAAAAAATACAAATACATTTTGTATTTTTGAAAGCATTCTCACTTTACAGCATTTCTTCACAAGTGCTTAAAACTTTTGCACAGTACTGTATACAGTTCTTATCCATATTATGGCAAGAAGACAGTCCATCATTAGTCAAGACATGAAGGTCAGTCGGTCTGGAAGACCTTTAAATGTTTCCTCAAATGCAGTCGTGAAAAGCCATCAAATTCTATGATGAAACTGGCTCTCACGAGGACCGCCCCAGGAGAGGACGACCACGTCACCTCTGCTGCAGAGGATAAATTCATTACAGTTACCAGCTTCAGAAAACAGAGATTTGGTTTTACATTTAGCTATAGATTAGATCAGGCCGTCAAGGTCAATGGCTTCCAGAGCATTCTGCAGTGACATGCCATCTCGTCTGGTTTGTGTTTAGTGGCGCCATCATTTGTTTTTCAACAGGACAACAACCAGCAACCACGCTCATCTCATTGTGGTTGGTCAGGGCTTCTGGCATGTTAAAGGATATTTGTTAACCTGGGCCCTAGTTTTTGTTGTTGCTTGTTGTTACATGCTTTGGGTTTCAAATCACTGGTAGAAACAATAAGTTTTGCAATTCATTAGTTTAGTGTTATTGTGTGTTACGCAAATAGATGGATCCGAACCAACCGTTTAAAACACCAGTTGCACAATAAAACAAAGAAACCAATCAACTGAGGTAGAAAACAAGGCAGGTAGAGGAAACGGCTGGCAGGCAGCAGGAGGCAGAGAGGCAAGTAGAGGCTAGAGATCCGGTAATCCTGATGGTGAGTGGAGCAAACAGATGACAAAGATCCAGAATTTGGTGTGTGTAGTTGGTAAGGACGGAAGATCTGGACCACAGAGGAGTAAGGGTACATATCACTGGAATATCACATGGGGAGACAAAGAAACTCCAGGTTTGACCACAGCGTCTGCACCACTGACAAACTTTGTAAATGTTTTCGTCTGGTAAATCTGACGAGAGCTATCCTTTCCATATTGTTGTCAGATACTTTAAAGAACCGTCTGAGCCTGTCAGTGACTAGGACAAGCACTTTCAGTGGACGTGCTTTAATCTGGTGCCGTTGCCCCAAACGCATTCCAGCCATCGTGGCCTGTTCACAGCTGGCAGCTGAGCTGATCTTCTGGACCAACTCCAGAACCTTTTGTAGCTACCAATCCTTTAGACACCAAAATATGTCAAAATAAATGCATGAACAATTTGAAATTCCTTGTAAATAAAGCGTGTCTGCACATCTATGTGTCTGTGTGAGTGTGCGTGTGTGTGTGTGTGGGATCTGTCAGTGAGATTAAGGTGTGGAAAAGCTCAACAACTAGAGGCCAAGTGTGATTATTAGAAACACACCCCACTTTAACTTAATGAACTCTCATGATACACACAACCATCTATCTCTCTTCCATTTTAACAAGTTCAAAATAAATGTGTCCGTAGACCAGTTTCATTAACACTAAAATGAATCTCCTTTTTTTCCACACTTGTATGGTGACTAACGGCCAGAAATTTGCCCGTAACCCCCGCTTCAGTCATTAGGCATTCAGAAAATAAAGTGTTTTTTCTCTTGTAATGGCACTTTCAAATAAATCATTCATAGCACCAAGTTCGATTAAATGCAATAACTTTTCAATGGTTCCTTTTAACCTGCTGAGCAAATGGAGTAGGCCATTCTATTGCTACGGTGCATTTACTCAACAAAATGTAGCTATAAATGAATTCCGCACGATGTTGCCTTTTTAGTTAATGATT